>NC_092380.1:12350233-12695842 GCF_030028105.1 Mobula birostris | reverse complement strand
TTTATGCCTCTTATCATCTTGTACACCTCTATTAAGTCACTCTCATCCTCTCTCTCACCAATGAGAAAACCCTACTTCACTCAGGTTTGATTTTGTGTGATGCTCCCACAATTAAGTGACAGATTGGCAATATATAGCAGTACTATATCCTGCAGGAACCAGGGATTCATAGAGAGGGAATGCCAATTGACTAAAATTACTGCAAACTGGGATAGTGTTGAAATATGCAGTAAGTACATGTTGTAACGGTGAACAAAGTTGCCGGAGAGACACTGAAGCTAGTGGATGTAGAAGTTTTTATTCTAGCAGAACGAGTATATGGGCATCATATTGGAGACACTCTTGGAAGAAGAGACCTATCTGACCCAATATTACATGACATTTTTATATGCTGAAGATCAAAAGTAACAGGAGGATAATTCTATAGTTACAATGTATCTACAGTGCTTCCTTTAAATTTCATATTGTTTTCAAACACCTCCTTCTTCATACCCACACTCCAGATTCCCAAGATAAATATTAATCAGTATTGTCTCTCTCTCTGGATTCATACATATGCAGACATCAAGTGAATGGGTGTTTCCTTGTTTGTAATCAACCCCAATCTGCAACTCCAGGGACAGTTTGTCAGAGTTGCATTTTAAATTCAATCTACAATCCACATTCAAATCTAAAGATTGGTTAACACTGAAATTAATATTTGCTATATACCCTAACTTCAGAATACACGCTAACAGTACATATAGATTTTTTTTATTCAATGAGGCTTGCTGCTGTGGATCTTTCCTGCTGAAAGGTCTCTCTGATGACACCAGCTACTTGGAAGGTAATGTAGGCCTAATGGTAAGATCCAGCTTTCGTTCACGTGACCGGAGTATTACCAAGAGTTAAAGAAATCTTTGACATCAAACTCCTTAGCTCATCCATAGATAATATTTACTCTAGTCAAAATGCCAATTGTGAAATCCAGTTTGATTCTTACCCCATTTTGTGTTTGTTACTGTTGACATTTATGTATGTCACTTAACATAGACATTGCTGTCAATAATCTATGTATACTAAGTATGAGAGACAGTTCCACAATTTTAAATATTTAAAATGGGATAATGCCCTAAATACAATAAAGTAGGAGCAATTTGGTGTGAGCTGCTATATAGTCACTTGTGATTATCATAGTGGTAGGTTCCCAAGCAATATACAGACAGAAAGAACAAGCATTTAAGATACTTTTTAAAGTTGACCGTACATCTTAAAATATACTTCAATGTATATGCTATATCAAGAAGTACTTTGCTGATATAAACAGTATGTGTTGCTGCCCAGTTATTGTAAGGTTTAACCAGAAGTGGAATAGCACCCATGACAATAAATGCATAGACTGCTACAGATATTTCCACTTCTTCAAATCTAAGGCTGTAATTAGAACATAAAACAGAACAGTAGAGCACAGTACAGGCCCTTCAGCCCACCTTGTTGTGCTGACCTAAGTAAACCTAGTCCATGATCAATCTAACTCCTACATGTTACAGAGACCATAACCCTCCATTTCTCTTTCATCCATGTACCCATTTAAAAATCTTTTAAAATATCCCTAATGTATCTGCCTCAGCAGTGCACTGAAGGCACTTACCACTTTCTTTGTAGAAGTCCTACCTCTGACATCTCCACTTACCTTAAAAGAATGTCCTCTGGTATTAACCATTGCCGCCCTGAGAAAATGGTGCTGGCTGTCTACTCTATCCATGCCTCTTATAATCTTGTACACTTCTATCACATTGCCTAGCTTGCTCAACCTTTCCACATAGACATGCTTTCTAATCCAGGCAGCATCTTGGTAAATCTTCTTTGCATATTCTCCACAGCTTCCATATTCTTCCTATAATGAGGCAACCAGAACTGAACCCAATACTCCAAGTGTGGTTTAACCAGAGTTTTATAGACCTGCAACATTACCTTGGGGCTCTTGAACTCAACCCCCCCCCCCCGCCCAATAGGGTAGCCAATTCCAAATCCACCCAGCCAAGTTTCCATGCCTCATGACCTTCTAGGTGAGTCTTCCATGGGAACCTTGTCAAACACTTCACTGAAATACCTGTGCACCACATCTGCTATTTTACCTTCATTAATCTATCTTGTTACTTCCTCAAAAAAATCAATCAGGTCAAGGAAGCACAACCTGCCCCTCTCAATTATTAGGATTCCCTATCACCTTTCTTGAACAAAGGTACATTGGCCATCCTCCAATCCTCTGATAAAACTCTGGTGAGTACGCATAAATCATCGCCAGTAGCTGATTAATCTTGCTTCCCGTAGCAACCTGGTGTATATCCTATCAAGCCCTGGGAATTATTTATCCTAACATTTCTCAAAAGCACCAACAATGCATTATTATATTTAACGGTTTTACAACTGGTCTTGATTACATCTGGGTTGTTTTTTAGATATTAGATACTAAATTCAAAAGACCACTGAATGCATTTATTTATCACAAATAATCCAAGAACATGCAGATTTTCTTTGAAGGTTGTTTATCTTAAATAATAGAATACACACAGAAATTTGAATTTATTCTCCTATCAGCAGCAGTCTCAACCATTCATTATATTGAACTCATCCAGAAAGCAATGACTATCACTAACACCACCTGGGAACAGAGTGAGTGACACCCAGATTTCCCATTCCCAGACATGGCAAACTCTGAGCACAGTGAGAGGCAACAAATCAGATATGAGGTTTAGGTCAATTTATGAAAGAAAATCTGTGGGAAATTCTTCCCCATTTCCTATGGGAATCATAGGATCCAGGAAGCCATGATGGTGCAATCACTTACCAAGATTCACAACCTCCAACTGGATGAAGATACCTTTCCTTTGAAAGCTATGCTGAGTAAATACTTACTACAGGTTCCAGCAATATGTCACTCCTTGGGTAATTTTTCTGGTAAGGTGGCAGCATGCACGGACAGTGGCTTCTACAGGGCCAACCAAAGGTGTTAATGTCTTTTTTAAATGTATTTTTTATGATCACAAGACCCTACTGGACATTAAGAACTTAAAGTACTGCAAGTCTACCCCACCAGCAAGTTGCTCGTTGGTGGAGAAACTGAAGGAGCTGGCATTGTTGTGGACCATGTTGCTGCCTGCTACAGAGAGCATCGGAGTCAATGTGCAAAGGAGGCATGCTGTCTAACAGTGAGTGATTGTCTTAGATGCATTTTCTTATGATCACAAGATTCTGTTGGACATTAGTAATGTGGAATGCTGCAAATCCAGTTCTCTGGTTTATTGGTGAGACTGATGGCAGGGGAACTGTGTGGTCTTGGTTATAGTGAGAGCTAGGCTTCAAGCTGCAGTGTCGCCTGCTTGCCCCCATTCAGCAGGGAGGCATCAGAGTGGTGTGGCACAGCGTTCAGACTGATGTCGGTGCTGCCCTCCAGTGTCTGCTTGGTGGAAGACTAGGCCTTAAGCTCCGATGTTGCCTGTTTGCAGCCACCCAGGAGAGAGGTGTCTGAGTCGGTGTCGGACTCAATGTGGCTCAGCGTCCATGCTAGAGTAGGTGATGCTCTTCAGTGTTTGCTCAGTAGAAGACAAGCTTACTTGTGTTCAACTGCAGACTGCTGTAATATTCACGGACTCAGGGCCTTGGGCTATTTATTTGTATGACTGTATTTTACTGGTATCTTATATGTGCTATGTGTGCCTTGTGCTGTGTATGACTGTTGGTACTGTGTTTGGCACCTTGGCCCCAGAGTTATGCTGTATTCATGGGTATTCATGTATGGTTGAATGACAATTAAACTTGAGCTCACAACAAAGCATCCTGCTCAGTTTCCCAATAATCTTGCAAAAATAGTGTACAAAAGAATCCAAAGTCAAAGATGTTCATGAGGCCTAATTTAGAGTATTGTGTACAGTTCTGGTCACCCACCTGAAGGAGAAGTATCAATAAGATTGAAAGAGTACAGAAGCAGATTTACGAGGTGTTGCCGGGACTTGATCTGAGTTAGAGGGAAAGGTTAGGAATTTATTCCCTGGAGCATAGGAGAATGAGCTGCCAGGGGGTTTGATTTCAACATTTCAGAGAAGTTTGGACAAGTACAAGGATGGGAGAGTTATGAAGGGCCATGGTTCAGGAGCATGTCAATGGGACTAGGCAGAATAATAGTTTGGCACTAGATGGGCTGAAGGGCCTGTTTCTGTGCTGTAGTACTCTATGATTCTCTGACTCTAGTTATTCCTCGTCTCTAATGATCCTGCAGTGGTGGCTATCCTGATCCAAGTGTTTATCTCAGATCTATGTGATTTTCATAATTGTGAGTGATTATCCTTGCTCTGAGTAATTATTCCAGTGTTGTGTGTCGACCACTGCTCTGGGATGACCACCCCTACCCCAGATGATGCCCTGCTCTGAGAGTTTATCACTGCACCAGGGAACTCTGTTCACTCCATCATTAAGGGTCTGGATATTTACCCCTACAGCAGGATGTTATCACTGCTCGGGATATTTATTAGTGTGTTTAACCCCAGATGCAAGTAGCTATCCTTGATACAGATGTTTATTTCTGATCTAGGTATTTATCCTTGTCCCTAATGATTACCCCTGTTCTAGATCATCCTGTCTCTGCACAATCATGACTTCGCTGGGTGATTATCCTACCTCTTAGTGATTCAAAATAAATTTAAATTTCAAAGTAAATTTATCATCAAAGCACATATATGTCACCATATACTACTGGGATTCACTTTTTTGCTGGCATTAACAATAGATCAGAGAAGTACAGAAGAATCAATGAAAAAAACCTACACATAAACAAACACTGATAAGCAAGCAATGTGCAAAAGAAGGCAAATTGTACAGATAAAAAGGTAACTAAGTAAATAAATCATACTGATAACATGAGTTCAGAGTCCTTGAAAGTGAATCTGTAGGTTGTAAAGTTCAGCATTGAGTTGAATGAAGTTACAGTATCCATGCCAGTTCAGGAGCCTGATGGTAGGAGGGTAGTAACTATTCCTAAACCTGGTGGTGTGGGACCTGAGGGCCCTGTATCTCCTTGGCAGAAGCAAGAAGAGAGCATGGCCTGGATGGTGAGGGTCTTTGATGATTACTTTTTTGTGGCAGTACTCCATGTAGATGAACTCAATAGTGATCCTCTATGATCCAGACTCATGACCCTGCTCCAGCTGATTATCCCTGCTTTAGGTGTTTATCCTACAGCCAGGTCATTGTCCAGTTGATTATCCCCCTCCCCACTCCCCGCTTCTTCAATTCTCCACTCTGCCTTCTCTTACCTCTTCTTTTATTCCTCACCTGCCTATCACCCCCTGGTGCCCCTCCTCCTTCCATGGTCCAATCTCCTCTCCTGTCAGATTCCTCTGCTCCAGCCCTTTCTTTTCTCACCTGCCTATCACCTCCCCCCACCCCCGATGCCACTCCTCCTTCCCTTTATCTCATGGCTCAATCCCCTCTCCTGTTCCAGCTCTTTACCTTTTCCACTTATCACCTCCTAACTTCTTACTTTATTCACTCTCCCCACCCACCTGGCCTCATTTATCACCTTTCTAGCTTGTATTCCTTCCCCTCCCCCAACTTTCTTATTCTGGCTTCTTCCCCCTTCCTTTCCAGTCCTGATGAAGGGTCTTGGCCCAAAACGTTGACTGTTTGTTGCCCTCCATGGATGCTGCCTGACCTTCAAAGTCCTCCAGCATTTCATAAACACAAGAAAGTCTTCGGAGTTGTATATGAATACATGCTTTGATAATCAATGAACCTTTGAACCTTGGAACCTTTGAGATGCTGGAAATCCAAAGCAACACACATAAACTACTGGAGGTACAGTATTCACTTTATGCATTAGCCAGCTCTGGATGTGTACTACCAGCTCCTGATACCTGTTAACTGCCCCTACTCCTAGATAATCCCAGTTCTGTTAAAACTCAACACTAGGTTTGTCCTTGCTCCTGACCATTATCCTTACTATCCTGTTCGCTATGATGTTTTCAATTAGGATGCGCTGTTTAATTCTTCTCTGTTCTGATAACACTGGACAACAAAGATTTTGCTTCCTGAATATTTTTAGGTATATCTTATTTTGGGTTGCTGATCATGGAAATCACCATGGGATTTCTCTTATCATGCCTCATTTTTTTAAAAAATCCTCTACATTTGTTATTTCGATTCACAATTCAAGTCAGAATAACTGATGCCAAGATTAAGGAAGACATTTTTGTTGGTCCATAAATCAACAGGTCACCAATAACAGGCAATTTGAAGAACTTCTAGTGGGATCAGAGAAAATCGCATGGAAGGCATTCGAGGATGTTGCTGAAAATTTTCTTGGCAACTACACAGCACCAAGCTACCTGCAGCTGGTTGACAACACGCTTCAAGCATACAAAACCATGAAGTGCAACAAAAGGCCATACAACCATAAGATGTAGGAGCAGAATTAGGTCTTTTAGCCCATCACATCTGCTCCGCCATTTCTTCATGGCTGATTCAATTTTCCTCTCAGCCCCAATCTCCTACCTCCTCCCCCTATCCTTTCATGCTGTGAACAATCAAAAATATATCAACCTCTGCTTTAAATATACATAAAGACTTGACCCCCACAGCTGCCTGATTCACCACTCTCTAGCTAAAGAAATTCTTCCTCATCTCCGTTCTAAAAGGACACCCTTCTATTCTGAGGCTGTGCCCCCTTGTCTTGGACTCTCCCACCAAATATAACATCCTCTCCACATCTACTCTATCAAGGCTTTTCACCATTCAATAGGTTTCAATGAGGTCATCCCTCATTCTTCTGAATTCTAGGGAATACAGGCCCAGAGCCATCAAATGCTCTTCATATAACAAGCTATTCAATCCTGGAATCATTTTCGTGAGCCTTCTTTGAACCCTCTCTAGTTTCAGCACATCCTTTCTAAGATAAGGGGCCCAAACCTGCTCACAATGCTCCAAGTGAGGCCTTGCCAGTGCTTTATAAAGTCTCAACATTACATCCTTGCTTTTATATTCTTGTCCTCTTGAAATGAATGCTAACATTGCAATTGCCTTCCTCACCACAGACTCAACCTGCAAATTAACCTTTAGGGTATCCTGCACAAGGACTCCCAAGTCCCTTTGCACCTCAGTATTTTTATATTTTCTCTCCATTTAGAAAATAGTCAATCCTTTAATTTCTTTTAATAAAGTGCAAGACTGTACACTTCCCAACACTGTATTCCATCTGCCATTTCTTTGCCCATTCTTATAATCTGTCTAAGTCCTCTGTAGCCTCTCTACTTCCTCAAAACTACCTGCCCCTCCACCTATCTTCATATCGTCCACAAATTTTGCAGCAAAACCATCAATTCCATCATCCAAATCATTGACATATAACATAAAAAGAATCGGTTCCAACTTAGACCCCTGTGGAACACCTCTAGTCACTGGCACCCAACCAGAAAAGGCTCCCTTTATTCCCACTCTTTAACTCCTGCCAGTCAGCCACTGCTTATCTATGCTAGTCTTGTAGCTTGCTAAGCAGCCTCAAGAGTGGCATCATGTCAAAGGCCTTCTGAAAGTCCAAGTACACAATGTCAAGTGATTCTCCTTTGTCTATCCTGTTTGTTATTTCTTCAAAGAATTCCAGCAGATTTGTCAGGCAAGATTTTCCCTTGAGGAAACCATGCTGAATATGGGCTTTTTTATCACATGCCACCAAGTACCCAAAGACCTCGTCCTTAATAATTGACTCCAACATCTTCCCAACCACTGAGGTCAGACTAACTGGCCCATAGTTTCCTCCCTTCTGCCTCTTTCCTTTCTTGAAGAGTGGAGTGACATTTGCATTTTTCCGGTTTTCCGGAACCATTCCAGAATCTAGTGATTCTTGAAAGATCATTGCTAATGCCTCCACAATCTCTTCAGCCACTCTTTCAGAACCCTGGGCTGTACACCATTTGGTCCAGGTGACTTGTCAACCTTCAGTCCTTTCAGTTTTCCAAGAACTTTCTGTCTAGTTATGGCAACTTCAAACACATCATGACCCCTGACACCTGGCACTTCCATCATACTGCTGGTGTCTTCCACAGTGAAGACTGATGCAAAATACTTATTCAGTTCATCTCCATTTCGCTGTTCCCCATTACTACCTCTTCAGCACTTTTCCCCAGCAGCCTGATATCCACTCCCAATTCTCTTTTACACTTTATGTATCTGAAGAAACTTTTGGTATCCTCTTTAATATTATTGGCTAGCTTACTGTCGCGTTCCATCTTTACCTTCTTAATGACTTTTTTTTAGTTGCCTTCTGTTGGTTTTTAAAAGTTTCCCAATCCTCTAACTTCCCACTAATTTTTGCTCTATTATATGTCCTCTCTTTGGCTTTTATGTTGGCTTTGACTTCAAGCGCTCTATCATAAACACAAAAAAAAATTCTGAGGAAGCAACACTTTCTAAAAAAAAATGTCCAGTGTTATCTCTGCTCCCGCATTTATTCCTAATTTAGATAACTCTTCTGGCTCTGGGAGATTTTTCCTAACCCTCGATCCAGATGTCTTTGGCCCCTTGAATATCCTTACTCCAGTACGTATATATCCCTACTCTCGGTGTTATACCCTTGATCTGTGTTTGTGTGTGTGCTCAGGGGACCTGTCCTCTTGTGTAAAGCCAATGCACCATACCCCCGCTCAGAGTATTCATTGCCCGTTCTGACCCTGACTCTGACTCGTTGCGACAGAACTCCCGTAACCCCCGCGCCTTTGTGCGCGAACAGACGGTCCTCTCTGCCCTCACCGCTGACTTCAGCCGCGCCCAGTACCGTCGCCAATAATGCGACGGCCCGGTAGACGGCTTCCTGGTTACATGTACGCGTTTCAATGACCGATCAGCCCGCCGAGTCCAGGGAGTCCGGGATCTGGTAAGAGCTGGGACCACGGGGCGAGTTGTTTGATTCCCCTGCGGGTTCCGTTATCCGTGGAATGCATGGCTATTGCAAGGGCCTGTAATGTTCGGTGATCTAAATATTCAGACAATAACCGAGGAGAGAGAAAAAATCGTAATGTTTGGGAGGGGTGGATGACCTCTTATCAGAAACTCTGTTATAATTTTATTATATGTTAATTTATTTGTGGTAATATCACTTTACTTGTTAATGGTGAGTTATATGTGAGTTGTGCACCTTGGTCTGGAGGAATATAGTTTCGTTTGGCGGTATACATGTGTATGGTTGAATGACAATAAAACTTGAACTAGAACTTGATGTCTGGATGCTGTGAGACTTGTTGGGTTGGACTTTGTCCTAGTGCAGTGTGGCTGGAATTCATGTTTAGGCAGACGAGGTCCCAATCAACTGGACGACAACACAAGAAAGTCTGCAGATGCTGGAAATCCAAAGCATTACATGCAAAATGCTGGAGGAACTCTCCTTACCCCCCCCCCACTTACTTACTCTGACTTCTCCCTTTCCTTTCCAGTCCTGTAAAAATGGTCTCAGCCCAAAACGTCCCCTCCATAGATGCTGCCTGACCTGCTGGGTTCCTCCAGCATTTTGTTTGTGTTGCTCCATTCAGCTGGGCTGCTTTGACCTGAATGGTGTTGAGCTGTTTGGAGGAGGTGGTAGAGGCAGGTACAATGACAATGTTTAAAAGGCATTTGAACTGGTAAATGGAGAGCAAAGGTTTAGAAGGATGTGGGCCAAATGCAGACCAATGAGACTAGCTGAGGATGGCAACTTGGTCATCATGGTCGATTTGGGTCAAAGGTCCTGTTTCCATGCTATATGACTCTGTGATTCTTGAATGTCTCAGAATGGTAAGAGTTATGTATGCAGCAAAGATAAAAACAGAAAATCATCTGATAACGCTCTAGAGAAGGGGGTTAACATCAATGCTGGGATAAACACCAGAGCAGGAATAATCAACCAGATACAACAAGCACTCAAGCCATTCAGGATCTTGTAGATAGTTGAGAGGTGTTGAGGTGGCAGGAAGTGACCCACTTACCACAAGGTGCCTAACTTTTGCCCTGCTCTTACAGCCGCTGGCAGCTTTCATTCAGTGGTGACCATCCCCGCAGGGAGTGGATGCTGGGGGCTTATGAAGACATCCCCATCTCCGAGTAGATTGTTCCCTGGCACTTGGTTTACTTGTCAACTCCCAGCTTTCTTTCGGACTTCCAGCCCTTTGTTCTATGTTTACACCAAGGTTGTAATGAGGTCTGGAGTTCAATGTCAGAATTCAGAGTGTGCATCAGTGAAGCAGGCTGTTTTTGAGTGTGTGCTATTAGCGACATCTTCCATCACTTTGTTGACAATTGGGATGATTAGTTAGATTGTCCTGTTTTTGAGGATGTCGCTAGAACTCAAGGGACTGGATTACAGGGAGAGGTTGGTCAGGCTAATACTCCAGACCATAAGATATAGAAGCAGAATTATGCCATTTGGCCCATCGACTCTGCTCTGTCATTTCATCATCCTGATCCATTTTCCCTCTCAGTCCCAATCTCCTGTCTTCTCCCACTATCCCTTCATGCCAGACAAATCAAGAATCTATCAACCTCTGCCTTAAATATACCCAATGACTTGGCCTCCACAGCGTTGCATAGGACACTGAGGGGTGATCTTATCATCTTAAGGATCATAGATACGGACAATGCACACAATTCTTATCCAAGGATTGTGAAGCAAAGAACCAGAGGTCTAAGGTGCGAGGAGCTAGATTTAATGGGAATTAGTACATCAACATCTTCACACAAGGAGTGGCGTGTATATACGGAACAAGCTGCCAGAGGAAGTAGTTGAAGCAGATACAATAGCAATGTTTAAAAGAAATTTGAACAGGAATATGGAAAGGAATTTATTTAATTATTTAGATTAAAACACAGAACAGGCCCTTCCAACCCTTCGAGCCACACCCCCCCCAACAATCCCCCCATTTAACCCATTTAATCACAAGATACTTTACAATGACCAATTAACTGGCAAACCAGTAGGTCTTTGGACTGTGGGAGGAAACCCACGCGGTCACGTGGAGAACGTGCAAACCCCTTATAGGCTGCGGCACTTAGAGCAGGAGTTCCCAAACTTTTTTAGCCAAGGAACTTTACCATTAACCGAGGGGTCTGTGGAGCCCAGGTTGGGAACCCCTGGTTTAGAGGGATACGGGTCAAATGCAGGCAAGTGGGACTAACTTAGATGGGCATCTTGGCTGGCACAGAGAGACCTGTTTTGTGCTCCATGACTTTATGTCATAGTTGGAAAACTGTCAATGTATTAACTCCACCGGAGGAGTTCAGTAAGAAGCACCATTTTTTTCCCAATGATGTCTGAATGATGTTGAACGCATCGCCTTTGCTGTGTTCATTAGGAATACATGCTGCTTAGACCAGAGAGAGAACATTCCAATGTGAAATACCTTTCATTTGTACAACTGTTGAACTTTAATGTACTTTGAACAGATACATGTGTTCAAAGACACTGGGGAGCTGGTTTTGAAAGCTCTCATGACTCAATCTTTGAAAAACTTCTGTCAAGAATCATTAATATTCTGTGCTGTTTATATTAAATCCCAACGTCTTGTCAAGTTCAGAAAAGGCCACACTCGATATCAGATCCTACTTGTTTTACAAACTTCTTGAGGACATCGGCGCTGCGCCAACCTTGCATGCTGGAGAGATGCAGCAACATCTTTATGATGGCGACTTCTTGCTCTTCAAGTCAGCCCCTGTGTTTGAAAGCAACTTCGTGCAGGTGAGGTGAAAACATCACCACTGAGTGGAGCTCCACTCAGACTGGTCAGCTCTGTAGTCAGTACTCTGTGGGGCATGTTAGAGGTGCTTTTGTAATGTACAATGTGAATAAATGTGAAGTCATCCATCTTGATGGGAATATTATTTAAATGGAGGCAGATGGAGAGATAATTCAGATTCAGATGTATTTGTCACATCTACAGTACTATTCAAAAGTCTTATGTGTGTGTATATATATATATATATAGCCTTGGACACTTTGCATGGTACTGTAGTAATTTTACATATTGCACTTTATTGCTCCCACAAAAAATAAAACCTTTCATGACATACATGAGTAATATTAAACCTCATTCCAATATTAGATTAGATTATGAGGACATGCAGTCCTCTTTTATTGTCATTTAGTAATGCATGCATTAAGAAATGAAACAATATTCATGCATTACTAAATGACAATAAAAGAGAACTGTGTGTCCTCATAATCTAATCTATATCAGAATAATCTAATCTAATATGGGTCTCTATTGTGGACTGAGAGTGGGAAGGGGGCAGGGAGAGGGGAATCATGGTTGGGAAAAGGGGAGGGAGTGGGAAGCATCAGAGAGACATTCTGTAATGATCAATAACCCAATTGTTCGGAATCAAATGACCCTGCCTGTGTCTCAGGGCTGGGTGCATCTGTGCCTGCACCACCCTGCAACCCTGGCACTCCTCTGCCACCTGTTCCACTCCCCTCCCGCGGCACTCCACCCTCGCCGTTCCCAGCACCCTTTGCCCCCACCAGGTTTACAAACTTGATCTCCGCTCCACGTTGACAAACGTACAAAAGCCTTAGGCACCCTGGCTAGATATAGATGTGCCTAAGACTTTTGCACAGCACTGTACGTCAGGGCATACAGTGAAATGCATCATTTGTGTTAGCACCAACACACTGAAGGATTTGCTGGGGGAAGCCCGCAAGTGTCGGCCCACATGCCAGTGCCAACAAACTGTAGCATGTCCTCAGTGCTCGGCAGAACCACACAGAACACAGCAAGCAACAAAACAACAACAGCAACACAAACTCCTGTGCTCTCTCCCATCCACCCGCCCACACACAGACAGTCCTCCAGCTCTAGGACAGGCCCCCAGGCTTTGGCCGTCAGGCTTCAAACTAGATACTGATGTACAAAAATGGCTGAATGGCCTTGGGCACCATTCACTGAAGGCAAACCTGCAGGTGCAGAGTCCAGTGAAGAAGCAAAGGTGAGCTAGTCATTTCTGCAAGAACATTTGCATGCAGTTGCAGGAATGTCCTGCTACAATTATACAAGGTTTTGGTGGGACCACACCTGGATTACCTGGTACAGTTTTGGTCTTTATATGTCTGCAAGGATGTTTGTCTTTCACTCTGTGCTAAATTTCAGCACAAGATCTCTCATAGGGACAGTCCACAAGTGTCTGTCGTCTACAGGATGCCCACTACTCATTTTTGGAGTGTGGGAGGAAACCAGAGCACTCGGAAGAAACCCTCACGGTCATGGGGAGAACCCCTTAGAGACAGTGGAGGGAACTGAAACCTGGTTGCTGGTGCTAGTCACTAGGTTGCTGTACCTGGGACTGGTGGGTGAGGGGATTTAAGTGGCCACTGGAAAAGTTTCAGTCGTCTTCGGGATGGATTGGGATCTGGGTGAGGGAGAGGATGGGGTTTGTGCGGAGAGTCAGTGAAGGGAGACAGATGATGTTGGTGTCTCCATGGACGCAGACCGACGGGTGTAAGCAGTCACCATCCAGTTTCACTGCAAAGCATCTTTGGGTGGCTGCTGTCCGGTCTTCTCCGACCAACACCAAGTCAAGTCAAGTCAAGTCAAGTCAAGTTTATTGTCATTTTTTTAACTATATACATGTATACTGTCAAATGAGGCAATGTTTCTCTGCACCAGGGTGTAAAGCACTGTAGTACACATAACACATGATGACTTAGGAAAGTAGGAATTAAATCTACAAATTAATTACACATCAATAGACGAAGTAACGTGCATAAATTGCAGGTAAATGGTATTTGAAAGTTGAGGAAGGTAAATGCAATGTTGGTATTCATTTCAAGAGGACTAGAATATAAAAGCAAGGCAGTAATGCTGAACAACAAGGCACTGGTGAGGCCTAACTTGGAGTATTTTGAGCAGTTTTGGGCCTCTTATTGAAGAAAGGGTGTGCTGACATTGGAGAGGGTTCAAAGGAGGTTCACAAGAATGATTTCAGGAATGAAAGACTTATTGTGTGAGGAGCAATTGAAGGCTTTGGGCCTGTACTCACTGGAATTTAGAAGAGTGAGGAGGGGTCCTCATTGAAACCCATTGAATATTGAAAGGCCTCGATAGAGTGGATGTGGAGAGGCTTTTTTCCTATGGTGGGGGAGTCTAGGACCAGAGGGCACTGCATCAGAATAGGAGGAAGTCCATTTAGATCAGAGGTGAGGAGGAATTTCTTGAGCCAGAGTGAAATTCATTGCCACAGCCAGCTGTGGAGGCCAGATCACTGGGTGTATTTAAGGCAGAGGTTGATAGGTTCTTGATTAGTCAGGATGTGTGGAAGGTTTGGTGGGAAAGGCAGGAGAATGGGGTTGAGAGGGAAATGGATTAGCCATGATGAAATGGCAGTGTGAACTTGATGAACTGAATGGCCTAATTCTAATCCTATGTCTTATGGGCTAAGCAGGTAACTTGGTTGGCCTCAAACAACAATTCTTTTCCTCTCACAGGGACCCACCGGGTTTATCCAACACCTGCAGTCTCTGTGTCTCTATTCAACCTGCGAACACCATCTCGTTATTTCTTTTCCTTTTCATTCTGCATTGATTTTTGAAAATTTTTCTAATGCTTTTGCGCTCTACTGCCGTTGCAGAACAACAAAATTCATGTCATATAAGTCAACAGTAATAAATCTGATTCCGAGACTAACACAGTAATTGTGCTTGCTTTACAATGGCTGACGTAGAAGAATAGTTGGACTTTGGATTTTATCCAGTACCACACTAGACTTGTCTGCTTTTCTGCCACAACCCAAACAGAATATTAACTCAAATGACAAAAGTTCAAGGGATCTCAGATGTACTGGTATGTATACTCCATGGACTCTTTATTAGGTACACCTGAACACCTGCTTTTTATCTAATCAGCCAATCATGTGGCAGCATAAAAGCATGCAGACATGGTCAAGAGGTTCAGCTGTTGTTCAGACCAAACAATAGAATAGGCAAGAAATGGTGACTTTAACCACGGAATGATTGTTGATGCCAGATGGGGTGGTTTGAGTACCTCAGAAACTACTGATAACCTGGGATTTTCACACACAGCAGTCTCTAAAATTTACAGAGAATGGTGCAAAAAACATCCATTGCTATACATGTGGGTGAAAACGCCTTGTTAATGAGAGGTCAGAGGAGAATAGTCAGACTGGTTCAAGCTGACAGGAAGGTGACAGTAACTCAAATAACTACGTGTTACAACAGTGATGTGCAGGGTGTCATCTATGAACACACAACACGTTGACCTCGAACAGGATGGGCTACAGCAGCAGAAGACCATGAATATACACTCAGTGGCTACTTTATTATGCACAGGAGGTATCTAATAAAGTGGCCACTTAGTGTATATTGCCTGGGCATTCTTTACTTTGTCCATTGTGTTAATAATTGTCAAGGATCTGAAGATTTAATTCATACAAACCTAAATTAAATGTCCAGTTTTAATCTGCAAATGAAAGCAACACACAACATTATAAAACACTCAAAGAGTTTTGAAAGATTTTTGAAGCGGAGGCTGCTATATAAGTGCCAATCTTGTTGTAATTACAGGTTAGTAAAAAGGGGCATGTGAGTGATATCCATCATCGAGTTACCGTGGTAACGATGGGAGTCACCTCCACAGACCCCACACTCTATACCCCAGATGTTTTGCTAATCGCTCGGCCCAGTGACCGACAACTGCAGGTATTCAACAGAAACCTGAAGCAAGTCTCACCTTCAGGGTCCAAGCTCCCGACAGGCATCGACAGCCCTTTACAACTGTTGAGGTAAGATGCTCGGTTGAGTTGATTTTTCTGCTCTCTGAACACACCCGTCTATGTTATTCACATCCCGCCCTTGCACAGATCCCAAATTTGTTCTAGTCCTAGGATATTAAATATCAAAGGGTTTCAAAGTCAAAGTAAGTGTTATTATCAAAATACATATGTGTTACCATAATCAACCCTGAGGTTCATTTTCCTGTGGGCATACTCAGCAAATCTATAGAATAGTAACTGTGACAGAATTAATGAAAGATCAACCAGAGTGCAGAAGACAACAAGCTGTGCAAATGCAAATATAAATAAATAGCAATAAATAACGAGAACATGAAATAACAAAATAAAGGGTCCTTAAAGTGAGATCATCTCAATGGATAGGCATGAGTGCAGTTAGCCTCTTTTGTTCAAGAGCCTGATGGTTGAGGGGTAGTAATCGTTCTTGAACCTGGTGGCATGAGTCCTGAGGCTCTTGTACCCTCTACCTGATGGCAGCAATGAGAAGAGAGCACATTCTGGGAGGTGGGGATCTCTGATGATGGATGCTGCTTTCCTATGACACGTAGATGTGGTCAAAGGTTAGGAGCGCTTTGCCCATGATGTACTGGACTGAATCCACTACCTTGTGATAGGATTTTCTCTGTTCACCACTACCTTTTGCAGGCTTCAACCTGGTTATGGTCACCTCTGGACGCTATGACCTGCATCCAAACGTTGCCACTGTCTCCCTTTAAACAATCTCGACTCCTGATGAGCATGTCCAGACTGTCTCTGAATTCACAGCTTGAATGAGGGCCACAGGAAACCTCATCAGCTGGCACAGAATCACTCCTTGAAAAGACCATAAGGTATAGGAGCAGAATTAGGCCATTTGGCCCATTGAGTCTGCTCCACTACTTCATCATGGGTGATCCAGTTTTCTTCTTTGCCCCAATCTCCTGCCTTCTTCCCTTATCCCTCCATGCCCTGACCAGAATCAGGTTTATTATCACCGGCATGTGGCATGAAATTTGTTAACTTAGCAGCAGCAGTTCAATGCAATGCATAATCTAGCAAAGAGAAAATAATAATAATAATAATAAATAAAATCTTAAAAATAAGTAAATCAATTATGGTATACGTATATTGAATAGATTTTTAAAAATATGCAAAATCAGAAATATTGTATATTAAAAAAAGTGAGGTAGTGTCCAAAGATTCAATGCCCATTTAGGAATTGGATGGCAGAGGGGAAGAAGCCGTTCCTGAATCACTGAGTGTGTGCCTTCAGGCTTCTGTACCTCCTTCCTGACGGTAACAGTGAGACAAGGGCATGCCCTGGGTGCTGGGGGTCCTTAATAATGGACGTTGCCTTTCTGAGACACCGCTCCCTGAAGATGTCCTGGGTACTTAGTAGGCTAGTACCCAAGTTGGAGCTGACTAGGTTTACAACCTTCTGCAGCTTCTTTCAGTCCTGTTCAGTAGCCCCTCCATACCAGACAGTGATGCAGCCTGTCAGAATGCTCTCCACAGTACAACTATAGAAGTTTTTGAGTGTATTTGTTGACATGCCAAATCTCCTCAAACTCCTAATAAAGTATAGCCACTGTCTTGCCCCTTTGTAACTACATCAATATGTTGGGACCAGGTTAGATCTTCAGAAATCTTGACACCCAGGAATCTGAAACTGCTCACTCTCTCCACTTCTGTTCCCTCTATGAGGATTGGTATGTGTTCCTTCGTCTTACCCTTCCTGAAGTCCACAATCAGCTCTTTCGTCTTACTGACGTTGAGTGCCAGGTTGTTGCTGCGGCACCACTCCACTAGTTAGCATACCTCACTCCTGTATACCCTCTCATCACCACCTGAGATTCTACCAACAATGGTTGTATCATCAGCAAATTTGTAGATGGTATTTGAGCTATGCAGTCATGTGTGTACAGAGAGTAGAGCAGTGGGCTAAGCACACACCCCTGAGATGCACCAGTGTTGATCGTCAGCAAGGAGGATATGTTATCACCAATCCGCACAGATTGTGGTCTTCCGGTTAGGAAGTCGAGGATCCAATTGCAGAGGGAGGTACAGAGGCTCAGGTTCTGTAGCTTCTCAATGAGGGTTGTGGGAATGATGGTATTAAAGGTTGAGCCATAGTCGATGAACAGCATCCTGACGTAGGTGTTTGTGTTGTCCAGGTGGTCTGAAGCTGTGTGGAGAGCCATTGAGATTGTGTCTGCTGTTGACCTATTGTGGCGATAGGCAAACTGCAATGGATCCAGGTCTTTGCTGAGGCAGAAGTTCAGTCTAGTCAAGACCAACCTCTCAACCACTGGGACATTGGAATGTCACTAAGACACCAAGGTTTCAAACACCTTGGGTGAGTGTTCTCTGTCAATTCCAAGCGAGAACTTCCCCTCAGGCATGAGGTGCTGCTGCCCCAAGACAATGGCTGCTGCCCGCTGGTATGCTGTCACCTTATGAGTGAGGTGGGGTTCCTGAGTCCTTGGACACAGGCTGCCATAAATGAGAGAGGTTGGTGTGAGAGGCTTGTCGGGCCTGAGAGACAGCCCTGATTGGATGGGGTCCAGCTGAAATAGATCCCCGCCCATGTGGGGTTGCATATTTGGTGGTCAAGTCAATGTCCAACATCTCAGAAGTCTACTGCAGCTTGGTCATCTCCACTGTATCTGCCATAGAGGAAGGCCCTAGACTGAGCTTCTCATTTCCACTTGCTGCTTCTGAATGGTCATCCTCATTGAGGGATCAGAAGTGGAAAGAGTGAGCAATTTCAACTTCCTGGGTGTCAACATCTCTGAGGATCTATCCTGGGCCCGACATATCAATGCAGCTACAAAGAAGCCATGACAGCAGCTATATTTCATTCAGAGTTTGAGGAGAATCGTTATGTCACCAAAGACACTTGCAACTTTCTACAGATGTACTGTGGAGAGCATTCCAACTGGTTGCATCACCAAATGGTAAGGAGGGGCCACTGCACAGGATTGGAAAAGGCTGCAGAAAGTTGTAAACTCAGCCAGAACCATCATGGGCACCAGCCTTCCCAACATCCAGGCCACCTGCAAAAGGTGACACACAAAGAGGTAGCATTCATCAGTAAGGACCCCCAACACCCAGGACATGTTCCCTTCTCATTGCCACCATCAAGGAGGAGGTATAGGAGCCTGAAGACAAATAAAATGAAGTGAGGCATTTGATGTTCAATGAAATCCGTAACACATTTTGTTGAACTCCAAAACTTACACACAAAAGCATGCTAAAACTCTTTACCTAATAATGTCATCACGTCACTTTTCTTAAAGTGAAACCCCATCTCAATGTCACTGGTTATGATCTATGTACATTTCTCCCAATACGTTACTGTAAACACATAATCAGTGTTTCAGGAACAGCTTCTTCCCCTCCTCCATCAGATTCCTGATCTTTTTGCACGACTTACTTACCTTATTTTTTAATATATAACTGTACTTCATATTGCGATTTATAGTTTTTATTATTATGTGTTGGAATGTACTGCTGCTGCAAACCAACTAATTTCACGACATATGCCAGTGATCTTAAACTTGATTCTGAATCTGACCTCCAGTCATCTCCATGAATGTCCAGCTTATCTGTATATCGTGTTAGTCTCCTGCCTGTTACACCGCTGGTGTTTAGGGCAGCAGTGAAGGTCCTCAATCTCTGGCGGTGTTCGGGGCTTCCTTAATTGTGTCAATAGCTTCCTCTTGATTTTCACTGATGTCACTCCCGGATGGAGACTCAGGGATACTGCCGCACTCAGATGTAGAAGGATTCTTCATTGCCAGTTCCGTAACAGTTTTGTTTGACCAATCACCTGAACCCCTGAGCCTGGAGGACCAGTGGACGACTCTTAGCCTGGCCTCTACCCTTTGACCTGTTTGGCATGGATGACCTTACCCAGAGCTAAAGCATAAAGTCCTGACTCCAGCCAATATAGCTCTCCGGGTCATTGAGGCACGCAAACCTTCAAACCCTACAACAAGGTTGTGGTCCTCTTGGAGGATATTCACATATACCGGATCTTAAAGGTAATCCATTAGATATGATCCAGTGACCAGTTCACCCAACAGAATCTCCTTGGGAAACCAGCCATCCAATGGATTTGACCAATTCACACCACACATCACCAGATCACTGACTTCATAATGAATGTGCGTTTACGTAATTTACAGGCTCCACAATCTCTTGGTCTGGCAGGAGATGTGGTAACTGGGTAACTGGTTTATTACTATCACGTGTACTGAGACAGCTTTTGGTTGCATCCGATGCAGAATCACTGAGGTTGTAGACAGGGGTATAGAACAGAAGGTAGAGTACAGTATTCCAGTTACGGAGAAAGTGCAGGCAGACAAAGAAAGTGTTGGGGTCACGCTGAGGTAGATTGGGAGATCAAGAGCTCAATCTTTAGTTGTATGAGAAGTTCATTCAAGAGTCTGATAACATTGGGGTAAATACTTCTCTTGTGCCTGATGGTACATGCTTTTTTATCTTCTGCCAAATGAGGAGGGGGGTACAAGAGAGAATGACCAGGATAGAAGTGGCCTGCTGATTCAAATAGGAAATGGTTGGATCAGTTGGAAGAACTCTTGGGTTATTTGGAAGGACATATTGGCCAGAGTTCCTGGACTAGATTCAGCATAAACTGGGCCAGAGACACAAGAGACTGCAGATACTGGAATTTCCAGCAACCCAAAAGGCACTGGAGGAAGTTGGGTTGACATTAGGATTAGTTGTCAGTGATACTTCCCGGGATCAAGTTTTCCATGCCAAGTGCTGTATGAATGTGGAAATAGTGTGTGTGTGAAGCAAGACCTCAGTTGGGGAGAAACTGGATGGTGGTTGACCAAGTTGGTCCTGGGCCAAGTAGACATGAGCTCATGATGGGTCCCTGTATATTCTCCAGGTCTATGTGTCTATTCCCTGCAAGCCTTTAAATCCTTTCCCCCTGATTCTTAGACTTTTTCCTCTGAAGCTGATGAAGATCTCTATCTACGACAAGAAGAACCGTCGACTGCGGCTGAAGCTGGTGTCACACAAGTCCTTCTACCTTCAGCTCACCGGCGTGGATTCCAGGTTTGAGGATGAGATGTTCCAGCACTGGGTGAAGTTAGTGCAACACATCTACCCACGAGGGGCAGCAGGCAGCACCCAGCCATGAGCAGCCTGGGGTTAGCCCCGCCTCACCACTGACTGTACACCACCTATCTCACACATGGCTTCTTGGATCACCTGTCACCCGGAGAATCTCTGAGCCACTGTCTCTGCTCTCACACCCAACAGGTCGGAGAGTCAGACCAACACTGGAAGCCAAAGAGAATGAAAGAGAAAAATAAAATTTATAAATGATTTATAACTCCACCTGTGGGATATGTGGCTCCTTGGGTCTGGTGGCCAGAAGGTATCTGGTTGTTGTGAAACACTTTATGGTTTATTTTGTTTCTGGTTACACTGCACAACAAATTTTTTCAAAAGTGCTGCTTCCTCATAATTTTTTTTTGTTTATGATAGACCACTTAAAGCCGAACACAAATATAATTTCAGATTACTTGTATCATGTAGGAATTTGGAGAAACAATAAATCAGCTTTTATTGAATATAATGCATTTAATTGCATAATGGTACTGACGCTTTGCAGTAGTTCAACTAAGTTAAAAATGTTTTGTTGATGATTTTCATTTGTACTCAGTGTCTGAGGCTTCGTGCTTAAGTGTCCAACAATAATCAGCCAGTATTGATGGGTTCCAGTTGCCCCGATACTGCTTCTCCATGATCGCAATGTCCTGGTGAAACCTTTCACCATGCTCGTCACTGACAGCGCCAGTATATGCAGGGACGAAGTTTAAATGGGAATGCAGAAAATGAATCTTTAATGACATGTTGCACTTCATGGTTTTATAAGCTTGAAGCATGTTGTCAACCAGCTGCCCGTAGTTTGTGCTCTGTAGTTGCCAAGAAAATTTTCAGCAACATCTGTGAATGCCTTCCATGCAATTTTCTCTGGTCCCACTAGAAGTTGTTTGAATTGCCTGTCATTGCTGACCTGATTGATTTGTGGATCAACAAGAATGCCTTCCTTAATCTTGGCATCGGTGGTTCTGACTTGAATTATGAACTGCAATAACAAATATAGGCAATTTTTTAAATGGTGTGCGATAGGGAAATTTCAAAGTAACTTTCATGACCAGCAGCCCAAAATCCATAAGGTACACCCCTGAAAGTATTCAGGAAGTGAAATCGTTATTGTCCAGTGTTACTGTGAAATACACAGCTTTACCCTGCCTATGTTCTAATATTGTTCAGTTCAGGCTGGCTGTGGAGGCAGGAGTGGGGAGGTTGAAAACACTGAAAAGGTGACTGTTTCAGTGTGAGACAGGTAAGGGAACAGTGTGCAGGTGAATGGGCAGCTGGGAATGAGTGGCGGGGCCTTGCTCCATCCATTAGACTTCCAGCTCTTCTGGGTCGCGTTTGGACTCAAAGTCAATGTAAAGTTTATTAAATGTGTGCAAGTACATAAGAAATATGACTGTCCCAGTAGCGTAGCTCGGGGGAATCTGGAGTTCAGAGTTCAATTCCGGCTCCTCCCCATGGAATGTGTGGGATTCTTCCCCACCAACCCAAGTGTTCCAGCTTCCCGCCACAGTCCAAAGTCCTGCTGGGTAGGGTGATTGGTCATTGTAAATTGTCCAGTGATCGGGTATGTCAGGGGCGGTGTGGCTTACTGCACGCTGTCTCACTAAATAACAAATAAATAAAATTATAGTGCAATGAAAAGCAGGTACATCTGATCAGATAATCGTGTGGCTTGGCTACTCGATCTGGCAGAAACTGACAGGAGATGGGGCAACGGTCTGTTGCTGGTGCCCTAAAACCAATTGCTTCAGGCAGATGGAGCTCATCGGCTGTGCTTGGCAGCTCGTCTAGGAGAAGGGAAATTCGGATCTCAAACCTTTGCTGCTTTATGCTTTTATCAACCTCTGGCTTCGGGAGTAAATCCTGAAGAAATATCTGGAGCCAGAGTTTCCTGTGTTGAGTTCAACGCTGCTGGTGTATTGGCCGAACTGTATTAGTCTTTGCTGTTCCTTCAGGTTCATTAGCTGTGTGAAGGTGTGGAGCCTGCTGGATGGGCAAAAGGCCCCCACCTCCATATTGTATCACCCTGGCTTGTGTATCATGTAGATAGTTAGGACGTGACACCCATGATTGACCCCGACCAAAGGAGGGGTCTCATTGACCCTTTATGTATGGTCGAGTGTGTTCACGGATAGCTGGGAACTAGGGGACTAGAGAGAATAAATGGGTGATGGTGATGGTTCTGTGCTGTATCTCTCTGTGACTTGGAGATGGAGAGGCTGGGATTGAAAGAGGCAATGGACTGGATTCCTAAACCTCTCACTGTGAATCACGAATCCCAGCAGCTGGAGGAAGACCGAGAAAAAAATGCTCTGACCCCACTGACACCCCCCACCCTGTTTGCAAACCCCTCCCCCACCCACCTTCCAAGCCTGGGATAGTCAGGCCTCTGAAAACACAGGAGCTCAGAGAACTGTCTCCAGCCCAGCTGGACATCCATAGTCCAGGCCACAGAAGCCACCACTCCTTCCACGCTGCTCCTTCTCCGAGTGCACTATCCCCCCCCCCCCCCCCCACCTCCTGCTAGGATCTGACCTCCCTCAGATCCTTGGCACCTTTCATTTCAACTGGATCCAACCCACAGCCCCAAACATCACTAAACCCAAAAGCAAAGCTACCCCAATCAGGGTGACTTTTTCAAAATCTGTTCCCGCTCCCCCACCTCAATAATCCCACACTCAGGACATACCCACTTCTTCGCCGGCTCTGCACCCCCCCCCGCCCAACGCCAGCAGAGTTGGTCCCCCTTGTTATAAACCACACCCTTGGGCTGAAAAAGGTTCGAAGTCCTGCCGCCACTCAGTATCTCCAGCGCCGATATAGAGTGCAAGGAACTGCTGGCTCGGGCACCAAATGCTGCTGCTGAGCTTGTGGAGGCCTCATGGGATGGGAGAGCCTGGACGTCCGGTTCAGGCTGTGCCCGAGTCCCATTCACTGCCCGCGGCAACTCACCCAACTCCAGGTCGGTCAGACCAACAGCAGCTTCCCAAGGGCTGGTCAGTCAGAGTAGGCAGGGATGGGGGCCTGTGGGGTAGGAACTGTAAACTGTTTAACACATGACCACTCGGTGTGCCGGGAGGGGTGGAAGTGAAACTAACTTCAGTGGCAGGATACCCACGGGCCTCCTGACTACCCCCCCCCCCACATCCCTCACTTTGTGTTAACCTACTCCCCATCACTGCCCTCCTCATCACTCCAGTCTCCAACACCCACTCCTCATTCCTCCATTACTCATTACTCCCACTCCCCATCTCCTCGTCACATCGTGTCACTCTGTGTCACCTCACTCTCCCCCTCCCACCCCCCCCCCACATACACACACACTCCCTGTCACCTGTCCTCTGCTGCCCCACTGCCCTGTCCCCACCTCAATGTATCTGCTCCCCGTTGGGGCGCGGGGGACAGGGAGAGAGAGAGAGAGGTAGCGATAGAGAGAATGAGAAATAGAAATAGTGATAGAGGAAGAGAGATATAGAGAAAGAGAGATAAAGAGATAGAGAGAGTTAGAGAAAGATAGAGATAGAAAGAGAAAGGGAGAGAGAAAGAGAGAGGTAGACATAGAGGTAGAGAGAGAGAGTGAGGTAGAGAGATAGAAGGGAAATAGAGGGAAAGATACAAATAGAGAGAGTGATTGAAAGTGAGGTAGAGATAAGGAGATAGAGAGAAAGATAGAAAGACAGTGAAAGAGATAGAAATATATATAGAGAGAAAGAGAGAGCGAAAACCAAACTAAAATCAGGAGCAATGGCTGCCCACAGAAACTGAAGTCAGAAGTCCTGGAAAACCAGCCAGAGAGAGAATTATTCACAGAGCTGCAGGGAAATAAGGAGGGAGGGAATGGCACTGAGGGGATTGCATGGCAGGAGCCAGCCTGGACCTGATGGGCCAAGTGGACTCCCCCGTTGGTCTTGTTATTAGTGTACAGGAGGACAATTTCTCTGCCAGATCACATTGAAAGATGTCAGGAACTCTGGAGACTGTGTTCCCCTGTTCAATGCTGCTCTTTGGTTTCTTTCACGCCATATCAGTCCTGGGCGTCACACTGAGTGAAATGGAATCTGGGGAAAATCACACTGTTGAACCTCCAATGCCTTGGGCATAACCTTTTCCGCAGGAGGTCAGATGCCAGCCTGGTCTACGGCAAACGACCCACTGGAGGTCAGATGCTAGCCTGGTCTACGGCAAACGACCCACAGCAGGTCAGATGCCAGCCTGGTCTACGGCAAACGCCCACTGGAGGTCAGATGCCAGCCTGGTCTACTGGAGGTCAGATGCCAGCCTGGTCTACGGCAAACGACCCGCAGGAGGTCAGACGCCAGCCTGGTCTACGGCAAACAACCAGCTGGAGGTCAGAAGCCAGCCTGGTCTACGGCAAATGACCCACTGGAGGTCAGATGCCAGCCTGGTCTACGGCAAACGACCGCCTGGAGGTCAGAGGCCAGCCTGGTCTGCGGCAAACGACCCGCAGGAGGTCAGATGCCAGCCTGGTCTACGGCAAATGACCCGCAGGAGGTCAGACGCCAGCCTGGTCTACGGCAAACGACCCACAGGAGGTCAGATGCCAGCCTGGACTACAGCAAACGACCCACTGGAGGTCAGATGCCAGCCTGGTCTATGGCAAACACCCACTAAAGGTCAGATGCCATCCTGGTCTACGGCAAATGACCCGCTGGAGGTCAGATGCCAGCCTGGTCTACTGGAGGTCAGATGACAGCCTGGTCTACGGTAAATGACCTGCAGGAGGCCAGAGGCTGGCCTGGTCTACGGCAAACGACCCACTGGAGGTCAGATGCCAGCCTGGTCTATGGCAAATGACCCGCTGGAGGTCAGATGCCAGCCTGGTCTACGGCAAACAACTCACTGGAGGTCAGATGCCAGCCTGGTCTACGGCAAATGCCCACTGGAGGTCAGATGCCAGCCTGGTCTACTGGAGGTCAGATACCAGCCTGGTCTACGGCAAATGACCCTCAGGAGGTCAGATGCCAGCCTGGTCTACGACGACCCGCAGGAGGTCAGATGCCAGCCTGGTCTACGGCAAACGACCCGCAGGAGGTCAGACGCCAGCCTGGTCTACGGCAAACGACCCGCAGGAGGTCAGATGCCAGCCTGGTCTACGGCAAACGACCCGCAGGAGGTCAGATGCCAGCCTGGTCTACGGCAAACGACCCACTGGAGGTCAGATGCCAGCCTGGTCTATGGCAAATGACCCGCTGGAGGTCAGATGCCAGCCTGGTCTACGGCAAACAACTCACTGGAGGTCAGATGCCAGCCTGGTCTATGGCAAACGACCCACTGGAGGTCAGATGCCAGCCTGGTCTACTGGAGGTCAGATGACAGCCTGGTCTACGGTAAATGACCCGCAGGAGGCCAGAGGCTGACCAGGTCTACGGCAAACGACCCACTGGAGGTCAGATGCCAGCCTGGTCTATGGCAAACGACCCGCTGGAGGTCAGATGCCAGCCTGGTCTACGGCAAACGACCCGCTGGAGGTCAGATGCCAGCCTCGTCTAAGGCAAACGACCCGCAGGAGGTCAGATGCCAGCCTGGTCTATGGCAAACGACCCGCTGGAGGTCAGATGCCAGCCTGGTCTACGGCAAACGACCCGCTGGAGGTCAGATGCTAGCCTGGTCTACGGCAAACGACCCGCAGGAGGTCAGATGCCAGCCTGGTCTACGGCAAACGACCCGCTGGAGGTCAGATGCCAGCCTGGTCTACTGGAGGTCAGATGCCAGCCTGGTCTACGGCAAATGCCCACTGGAGGTCAGATGCCAGCCTGGTCTACTGGAGGTCAGATACCAGCCTGGTCTACGGCAGACGACCCGCAGGAGGTCAGATGCCAGCCTGGTCTACTGGAGGTCAGAGGCCAGCCTGGTCTACGGCAAACGACCCGCAGGAGGTCAGAGGCCAGCCTGGTCAATGGCAAACGACTCACAGGAGGTCAGATGCCAGCCTGGTCTACGGCAAATAACCCACAGGAGGAACTAAATGGTCCAGACAGTGTCTGTGAGCTCAACAGGTAGTTGACGCTTCAGATCGAGACCGTGCAGCCGGGTCTTGACGTGCAACGTCACCCATCCCTTTGACACCATGGGTGGTGTCTGATGCGCTGAGTTCCTCCAGTAGCTTGCTTCTTGCTCCATATCCCAGCCTCTGCAGTCTCCCATCTCCAGCCTTGTCAGGCAGGCTACCGAGAGCGCGGTCTGATCAATCTAAGTGCTGGGTTGATTTGGAAAGGTTGGGTCCAGGCCAGAATGTGGCAGTGGGGTCCAGGCCCAGAGCGAATCAATGTGATAGGGTCTTAGATCGAAGAATGACCCGATGTTTAGCCGATTTAAACGCCGGACCGGATGGATTGAAAAGGCAGGGTGTTGGGACCAAAGACGAGGCTTGGGCTGGTTCTGCTCAGCGATGTTTACTCCCCAGTGTGATAAACAGACGATCAGGCCGTGGGCCTACTCCGGGCTTCGTACCTATGAACTCACTTTCTTTCTAAATGCTGTTAGCTTGCCTTTATTGTTTGCACAATTTTATTTTGTTTTCCCTCTCTCTGCTGGATTTTTTTAATTATGGGCCCTTTTGAGTTTCTTGTTTTGTGGCTGCCTGTAAGGAGACAAACCTCTAGGTTGTATAATGTATACATACTTGGGTAACAAATATACCGTACTTCAAGCTTTTGAACTTTGAATAGGTCGAGCACTCAGTGCTCTTTCGCTAGGTGTTTCTAAGGTGCGTGTCCCCCGTCCCTCTTTGTCATCTGGAGTGGGAATAGCTGACTAGGCTCAGAGAGTCTGCTACCACCTGGTGGACCCCACCTCTTGTGTTACCACCTCCCTTCCCCACCCCCCATAACATTCAAGCACAACTAATCAACATTATCCAGGAGGGGAATGGTATCTGGTTAGAGGCACATACAAGATACAGAGCCTGCAGATTATCATTAATTCTTCCTGGACTCTGGCAGTATTCCTTATAAATATCATCTGAGGATTAAGGTCAAATATCGCAGTAAATCGACAGAAGTTCTGTGGCTCTCTACGTCAAAGTGCTGGTGTCACTTTGATCTTCTCCAGCCTCGCTGATGATTTGGAGGTCGGCCGCCCCTCTGCACACCTCCAGGCAGGGCTCGCGTCTCTACTCACAAGCCAACTTGCTGTCAAAGCTGGAGAGAGCGACTGCAAAGGCTTGGAGGGGGCACAGGGGATAGTTATAGTCCATGGTGAACACGTCATCAGCTACACGACCAAACTGCAAGATGATGTAATCCGCTGGAATAAAAAAAAAGAGATGTTACTTGGTTCATTCCAGTGAACAGTCATCCCATAAGACCATAAGGCATAAAGTCATAGAACAGTATAGCACAGAAACAGGCCCTTCAGCCCATCTAGTCCATGCTGAATCATTTAAACCGTCTACTCCCATCAACCAGCTCCGCGACCACAGCCTTCCATTCTCCTATCATCCATGCATCCATCCAATCTTCTCTTAAATGTTGAAATCAAGCTCACATGCACCACTTGCTTTGGCAGCTCGTTCCACACTCTCACCACCCTTTGAGTGAAGAAGTTTCCCCTCACGCTCCCCTTAAACTTTTCACCTTTCAATTGTTGGAAACCACTGTTTCTTTAAATAATACTTTTTATATGGTTTGTACTTTTTAACAAACAAGTATTTTTCACACTCACTGGCAGAAAGTGGTATAGCAGCTAAACTAACGGTTTATCACCTTTCTCATTTTTCATTGGCTAAGCATTAGCACATTACCCACGTGATGTAATTGTTTTTATTATTTAGCCTATTAACTAGTTTATCTCTGGCTAGGATTTTCTTTTATCTTATCTATAAAGTGAGTGATCTTTCAGAGGCACCATCTTTACTCTTTTGTCTTACTTCCCTTGGCATTAATTCCTGTCTTAGCATCGTTTCTCAGCTCTTTATTTAGTTTTATTTATTTAGTATGTTTGTTTGTACTCTAAAATAAACTATTGTTAGAATTAAGACTGCTCATCATTCCTGACTCCCAGAAGAACCCCAAGGATCAGAAGATAAACAGAGATCCAATAGACCCTTAACCCTTAACCCTTAACTCTGGTTGTAGTCCCACCCAACCTCAGTGGAAAAAGCCTGCGTGTATTTACCCTATCTATACCCCTTACAATTTTGTATATCTCTATCAAATCCCCTCTCAACCTTCTACGTTCCAAGGAATAAAGTCCTATCCTAATCAATCTTTCCTTGTAACTTAGGTCCTCCAGACCCGGCAACATCCTTGTCAATTTTCTCTGTACTCTTTCAACCTCATTTACATCTTTCCTGTAGGTAAGTGACCAAAACTGTACACAATACTCCAAGTTAGGCCTCACCAATGCCCTGATGAAGGATCTCAGCCTGAAACATTGACTGTTTACTCTTTTTCATGGATGCTGCCTGGCCTGCTGAGTTCCTCCAGCAGTTTGCGTGTGTTGCTTTGGATTTCCAGCATCTGCAGGCTTTCTCTTGTTTGTGTCACCAATGCCTTTTATAAGTTCAACATAACATCCCAACTCCTGTACTCAATACAAAGGCCAATGTGCCAAAAGCTTTCTTTACAACCCTATCTACCTCTGTTGCCCCTTTTGATGAATTTTGTACCTGCAGTCCCAGACCCCTTTGTTCCACCCCACGTCTCAGTGCCCTACCATTCACAGTGCAAGACCTATCCTGCTTGGTCCTACGGAAGACCAACACCTTGCACTTGTCTGCATTAACTTCCATATGCCATTTTTCAGCCCATTTTTTCCGGCTGGTCCAGATCCCACTGCAAGCCATGATAGTCTTCCTCACTGTCCACCACACACCCAGTTCTGGTGTCATTCACAAATTTGCTGACCTAGTTATCCACATTATCATTCAGATCACTGGTATAGATAACAAACAGCAACAGATCCAGTATTGATCCCTGTGGCATTCCACTAGTCACAGGCCTCCAGTCAGAGAGGCAATCATTTACTACCACTCTCTGGCTTCTCCCACAAAGCCGATGTCTAATCCAGTTTACTAGCTCATCTTGAATGCTGAGCGACTGAACCTTCTTGACCACCCTCCCATGTGGGACTTTGTCAAATGCCTTGCTAAAGTCCAAGCAGGCAGCATCCACTGCCTTGCCTTCATCAACTTTCCTAGTAACTTCCTCGAAAAACTATAAAATTGGTTGTAACACAGGAGCAGAATTAGCCCACTCCTCCAGCTTCGTCCATTCGGTACTTGAACCAACCTGCGCCACCCTAATCACTATCTCAATACAACAACTCTGTGGCCACCCTAGCCAGATTGTGGTGCAGTGGCATCGGCGCTGGACCTTGAGAAATTCGGCCGGCTCCTTGCACACTTTCCATCCGTGCTGGGTTGAGCGTTGAGCTAGCAGCTCAGCCTTGTTAAAAAACAGTCAAAATGCTACAGAAACAGCAAAAGGATGCCGCCCGATGCGCCATAAGGCGTGAAAAGGAACCTGCTGAGTTCCTCCAGCATTTTGTGTGTGTTGCTTGGATTTCCATCATCTGTAGATTTTCTCTCGTTTGTGATTGGACAACAACAATAGCCACTGTGCTTCAATTCAATGGACATTTTGTTCTTATGTTCCTCCCTATTTAATATGCATTTCATTTATGTTTTTCTTATGTATGTTGACTAAGTGATGCGCCTGTGATGCTGCTACAAGTGTTTCATTGCACCTGTGAAGGGTCTCGGCCCAAAACCTCGATTATCTATTTCCCCTCCATGGATGCTACCCGACCTGCTGAGTTCCTCCAGCATTTTGTATGTGCAGACATGTATTTGTACGCATGGAAATAAATCAGACTCTCAACGTAGTTACTTCCAATCCCCAACCCAGTTCTATCCTGACCCAACCCTTCAATCTGGAAATCTCAGGCAATGTCCCGGACTCCCCCCCCCCCCCCCACCCTCCCCCCCAGGCTTAGCGTTTTGCCACTCACGGTCATTGGCGTGGATTATCTGGAAGTTCTTCACGGAGGCCTGGGTGACTCGGCCGTGGAAGTTCAGAACGTAGGTCTGAGTGTCTTCATTCCAGACCGGGGCCTTGTTGTGGAGCTCGATAATGTTCTCCATGTTCTTATTCTGCCAGCGGGTCAGCAGCGTCTCGTGTTCCTGGTGAGGACAAGTACTCGTCAGGATTTACAGCCCGCGGCCCAGGTGGACTAATAGCTCTGATCCCCGGTTCCAGGCACACAGCAGATCCAATGGACGGCTGTCCACTGCTCCCAATCACCATCCCTGGCACGACTGGGTGAGAATAAGTCAGCTTTTCATTGGCCACTGTGGCTAATGAACAACCAATGGGAGTAAGGATGGGATCTGGAGTCGGTTAACAGGGCAAAGCAGACATCGCTAGAAAAACTCAGCGGGTCAGGCAGCATCTGTGGAGATGGAAAACAGTTAATGTTTTCAGTCCAAGACCCTCCATCAGAACTGAGGAAAAAAAATCTCATGGAAGTTTAAGGGCCTCAAGTAAAACGTGTGAACTTTTCTCAGTTCCAACGAAGGCCCCTGGATTGGAAATGCTGTTTCTCTCTCCGCAGGAACTGCCTGGCTGGCTGTTTGTTTCTAACATGTGGTATTTTCATTTCAGTTCTCTGGGATTGTCATTTGCCATGGCTGCAATTTGTAACCTAACCCTCCATCCCAAGGAAGTCCCTAAGAAGGGAGAGAACCAACCTCTCTCGGATCTCACCATCACGCATTCTGTCAGGGCAGGGGATGGTGCCCAAGATCAGCCAGAGGTCAGTGTTGGGGTTTGAAATATTCCACTGCCTTGTTCCCCACCTATTGGCATTCCTGGAAAAGGGAATGGACCAAACCTAAACCTAAAACTTCCTCCCCTCCCAATCCTCCACCCATTATCCCAGTGTCCGGAATCTCAGCCTAAAACAAACCAGGACAACACACACAAACTGCTGGAGGAACTCAGCGGGCCAGGCAGTACTCATGGAAATGGATAAACAGTCAATGTTTCCGCCTGAGACCCTTCGTCAGGACTCACCCCAGGCAAGACAAGGGCCTCAGCCCAAAACATTGACCATCCATTCATTTCCATAGTCGCTGCCTGACCTGCTGAGTTCCTCCAGCATTTTTAGTGTGTTGCTTTGGATTTCCAGCATCTGTAGTACCTCTTGTGTCTAAAAAAGCCAGATTAGTTTGTCATTGACAGGGAGCTCCAGGCATTAACGCACCGGAACACACAGAGTGTGAATGAATATAGGCCGTTCAGCTCATTGACTAGGTGTTCTAGGTTTGGGGAAGTTTTCCTGCCCCACCCCATTCTCCTGTAGTTACCCAAAAGGCGAGACTCACGTTTTTTGGTCGAATGCAAACTCTCTCACTGTTCACATTCATCCCTGGAATAATCACAGTCATCTTCCGAGGCCCTTTAAACCCGAGAATGTTGGCTTCCTGCATTGTGAGAGCGGAGCAAGAGAAGTCCAGGGTTAGCTGGAGTTGTTTACCATATGAACTCCCTACCCCCACCCCTGCGAATTGTAGGTACCTGGGAATTCCATGCTTTGGCCTATAGCTGCATGATCCTTCCGGTTTGATCAACCCATAACTTCCTCCCTGGTAGCCCCTGCTCATCAATAGACAGAGACCCCGAATGGATGAGTTCTCTCTCTGTACTCTACTGCCTCCTGCAGCCAGATTGAGAAGAGCAGTAGTCCAAATCCTTATCCCCAAGAACCACTCAATGGTTCAATTAGTATCAGAGAACGTGTAAAAAATACAACCTGAGATTCTTACTCTTCACAGACATCCACGAAACAGAAGAAAACCCCAAAGAATGAATGACAGAAAAAAACATTAGAACCTCAAATCCCCCTGTCCCCCTTCCCACGCACAAGGTTCAGTGAATATCAGCCCTCCCCTTCCCTCACCTGTCGTAGCAAAAGCATCAGCACCCCCCCCCACCATGTAATAGCAAAGTGCTGAAAGAGACCGTGACCTTGAGTCCATCAAAAACCACTGTTCATCCCAACACTTCGACACCCACAGGCTAATGAGGGACAGAGAGATATCACTCCTGCCACAACGAGAGGGAGACCAACAACTCACTGTTTCAATGTTACAGTCTGCAGCGCCGCTTATTTCGACGGCAGCGGGCACTGCTGTCTCCATCTCCCGCGGTGCCATCAGCGAGGAATCGGGTCGTCCACGGGGCCACACTCCAAAGGTGCATGTCTGCCAGGCCGCTGCTGGAGATATAGCTGGAGATCATCTTAAAGGGAAAGCTTCCCAGAACTCTTGGGCCTAGGTACATTTAGCCTCATGCCACTTTACACCATATCCACTCCGGTAGCTGGCACAGTAGCATAGCTGTTCGTACAATCATTTTCCAGTGCCGGTCTGCGATCGATTCCCATCTCTGCCTGTAAGGATTTGGTATGTTCTCCCCAAGACTGTATGGACTGTAGTTTTTGATGGACTCTAGATCAAGCTTCCTTTGGGGACCTTTTGCTATTGTTTGCATGGTGTGGGTGGGGGTTGGTCCTTCTGTGCTGTTTGTGTGTGGGAGGGGGAGGGTAGGCTTTGAGGTTCTGATGTTTCTCTTTTTCTTTTTTTTGGCATGTGCGTGCGTGCGTGCCTCCGTGTGTGTGCATGATGATGTCTTTTTCATGCCTTTACAAGGCGCGGAGCGAGAGAGAGAGACTGTGTGGCGTGCCACTCCCCACACAGACATTAAGCAGTATTTTTCCTTTTATTTTATGAGGTTGAGTTGCGATCTCGACACTTAACCTGGCACGGATGGAAAGCGTACTCGGGAGCGGACCCGACTGGATTGGAACCCAGGAACCTCCGTCCTGGGGTCCGGCACCGATGTCATTGCGTCACCAGCCGGCCCGAGGTTCTGATGTTTCTATCACAGAGGAACATCTGGAGAAATTTCTGAAACGCCAGTTCGCTGCTGTTGTACTGCGTGATTGAGAAGCTTCCGGAGGGAAGGCCTCAAAATCCCCAGCTTTGCCTGCTGTTGGCGACCGAGATTGAGGTCGAATCGTTCGGATAGAGATGGTGCTCGGTACTCGGTGTCGGAGGGCTGATCGGAGGCTCGAAGCTTTCGAACGACTCAGAATCGGACTGTGGTCAGGCATGGCAGGGAGAGTTTTTCTTCCTTCTCCCGTCTGCGTGAGATGTGGGACATTGGAGAGACTTTGAACTTTTTACCATGCTCATGGACTGTTCTCCATCAAGTTATGGTATTGTTGCACTGTTGTAACTATATGTTATAATTATGTGGTTTTGTCAGTTTTTTCAGTCTTGGTCCGTCCTGTGTTTTGTGATATCACACCGGAGGAAATATTGTATCATTTCTTAATGCATGCATTACTAAATGACAATAAAAGAGGACTGCGTGTCTTCATAATCTAAAAAAAATTATTCTATGGGGTTCGTGTTTCATGGATGTCTGAGAAGAGTAAGAATTTCGGTTTGTATATTGTTTACATTCTCTGACATTAAATGGAACCATTTGGACCATGTGGGGTTTCCCCAGGTGCTCTGGTTTCCTCCCACGTTCCAAAGATGTAGAGTTAAAGTTAGGGTTAATGAGTTGTGGGCATGCTACATTGGTACTGGAAGTCTGGTACCCCCAGCTCGTCCTCGGACCATGTTGGTTGTTGATGCAAAAGAAGTATTTCACTGCATGTTTCGATGTACATGTGACAAATAAAGCTAATCTCACTAAATGCTCATCAGATACAACTAAATCTATCTGTTACCATAAGATCATAAGTAATAGGAGCAGAATTAGGCGATTTGGCCCATCAAGTCTTCTCTGCCATTTCATTATGGCTGATCCAAATTTCCACTCATCCCCGACCTCCTGTCTTCTCCCCACATCCCTTCATGCCCTGACCATTCAAGAATCTATCAACCTCTGCCTTAAATATACATAAAGGCTTAACCTCCATGGCTGCCTGTGGCAAAGAATCCCCGATATTCTCCACTCTCTGGTTAAAGAAATTCCTTCTCACCTCCATTCTAAAAGGATGCCCCTCTATTCTGAGGCTGTGTCCGCTGGTCTTAGACTCTCCCACCATAGGAAACATCCTCTCCACATCGACTCTATCAAGGCCTTTCACCATTTGATAGGTTTAAATGAGGTCACACCCCTCATTCTTCTGAAATCTAGTGAATACAGGCCCAGAGCCATCAAACACTCTTCATATGACAAGTCATTCAATCCTGGAATCATTTTCGTGAACCTCCTTTGAACCTTCTCCATTTTCAGCATTTCAACCAGGTTTTACTAATCTATGCTTGCATCTTGGAGTCATAGAGAAGATAGGCACAGAAACAGGCCCTTCAGCCCATCTAGCCAATGCCAAAACCATTTAAACTGCCTACTCCCATCAAGCTGCACCAGGACCATAGCCCTCCATATCCCTACTACCCATGTACTTATCCAAACTTCTCTTAAGCATTGAAATATAGTATCTACTGAATGTATCTTCTGCTTTTCATTTCTCTCTTCCACTTTTCTGGCCTTTCTCACTCCTCTCTTCTCTATTTCACCCTCTCTCCTACACCTTGGCTTCATTTACATTGTGTGTGACACTAATCCCCTGCCCGTGTCCACAGCGCCTCCCATGTGCGAGGATATTTGAGTGATATGCTTTTAACCTCGTTAAAAGGAGAAGATGGCAGCATGACGCAGCTCGCAGCGGCCACTCTGGTGACTGATATCTGTTAATTGTCAAGTAGGGTGCCATGCACAATCCTGATTTGGTGGAGACAGACGTGAGAGCACGGAGGAACATCTGGTGAAACTTCTGAAATGCCTGCTTTGCTGCCGCTGCTACTGTGTGATCCAGAATCTCCGAAGGGGAAGGCCCCGAATCCTCAGCTTTGCTTGTTGCTCGGTGGCCGGGGTGGGGTCGAAGCGCTCGGCAGAGGATGGTGTTCGGTGCTCGGTGTCGGAGGGCTGGTTGGAGGCTCAAAATCTTCGGACGGACTCAGAGTCTGCTGCGGTCGGGAGCTTCCAATGGTGCTGCATCAGCAAGTTTGCGGCGCTTGGAGGTTCATGGCAGGAAGAGTTTCTCCCTTCTACTGTTGGCGTGAGATGATGGGGCTATCGGGACTCTGAGACTTTTTTTTACCATGGCCATGGTCTGCTCTTTATCAAATTATGGTACTGCTTTGCACTGTTTTAACTATATGTTATAATTATGTGGTTTTGTCAGTTTTAGTCTTGGTTTGTCTTGTGTTTTTGTGATATCATTCTGGAGGAACATTGTATCATTTTTTAATGCATGCATTACTAAATGGCAATAAATGAGAACTGAGTGTCCTCATAATCTAATCTAATCTATTTCACTGCTTATACTCACGTAGCAGATGGCTACTATCTCCTCGCGGATGGTGGCGCTCTCTGGCACCATGGGGGTCTTTTCTGGATTCACACCATTGTCAAACACAGTGAATTTGGTCCCAAACACATTCGACCTGTGCCAGGGAGAAGCACACATTTGGTTATATCAGGGCACTCCCAGTCCTCGAGATTTCGGGTTCAGATTCAAATTTATTTAATCACATGTACATTGAAACATATGCGTTTACAACAAACACACCTAAGGATGTGCTGTGGACAGCCCGAAAGTGTTGTCACATATTGCAGCGCCAACATAGCTGCAGCAACAGCACAAACAACAAGACAACGACAACGAAACCAGCCGCTTTCCCACCCACTCACACACAGAAACAGCAATCCAACCCCAGGACAGGCCACCTCCCTTTGAACCTTCACTGGACGCTATCTCCAGGCATCCAGTCCTTGGCCCTGGACCCTCAGATGTTGAACTTCTAGCTCTGGACTTTGCCAACCGCTGGGTTTCAACCCAGGATTGCCAATCATGAGTTTCACCTTTGCGTCTTGACCCAAAGACTTGCAGACTGGTGCTTCAGGGCTGGGTGTGTCTGCACCTGTACCACCCTGCGCCCTGGCACTTTTCTGCCACCTGTCCCACGGCACTCTACCCTCACCATTCCCAACATCCTTTACTCCCGCCAGATTTACAAACTTGCTGTCCGCTCCATGTTGACATGTACAGTACTGTGCACAAGTCTTAGGCACCCTGACTATATATATATATATATATCTACTGGAGCTTAGAAGAGTGAAAAGTGATTTTATTGAAATGTTTAAGACTCTGAAGGGCCTGGACAGGGTGGATGGTGAGAGCCTGTTTCCTCTTGTGGGAGAACACAGAACAAGAACCATTGTTTGAAAATAAATAAGGCATTACCCATTTAAGACAAAGATTTTACATCATCATTTTATTCAAGAGGATTGAGAGCCTTGGAACTCTTCTCCAATGGATGTTGGAGACAGATTATTCCTATCCCATCAATAGAGGTAAAGATATCCTTCACTCTGTCTGCCACAACTGGTAGGATTTCCCGGTAACCACTATTTTAATTCTGCTTCCCATTCCGACATGCTAGTCCATGGTCTTCTCTTTGGCATGATGAGGCCACTGACAGATTGGAGGTGCAACACCTCATATTCCATTTAGGTAGCCTCCATCCTGATGGCGTGAACATCAATTTTTCTAACATCCAGTAGTTTCGTACCTTCTCTTTCTTCTCATAATAGAACATAGAATAGTACAGCACAGTACAGGCCCTTTGGCCCACAATGTTGTACCGACCCTCAAACACTGCCACCCATATAACCCCCCACCTTAAGTTCCTCCATATACCTGTCTAGTAGTCTCTTAAACTTCACTAGTGTATCTGCCTCCACCACTGACTCAGGCAGTGCATTCCACGCACCAACCACTCTCTGAGTAAAAAACCTTCCTCCAATATCCCCTTGAACTTCCCACCCTTTACCTTAAAGCCATGTCCTCTTGTGTTGAGCCGTGGTGCCCTGGGGAAGAGGCGCTGGCTATCCACTCTATCTATTCCTCTTATTATCTTGTACACCTCTATCATGTCTCCTCTCATCCTCCTTCTCTCCAAAGAGTAAAGCCCTAGCTCCCTTAATCTCTGATCATAATGCATACTTTCTAAACCAGACAGCATCCTGGTAGATCTCCTCTGTACCCTTTCCAATGCTTCCACATCCTTCCTATAGTGAGGCGACCAGAACTGGACACAGTACTCCAAGTGTGGCCTAACCAAAGTTTTATAGAGTTGCATCATTACATCGCGACTCTTAAACTCTATCCCTCGACTTATGAAAGCTAACACCCCATAAGCTTTCTTAACTACCGTATCCATCTGTGAGGCAACTTTCAGGGGTCTGTGGACATGTACCCCCAGAACCCTCTGCTCCTCCACACTACCAAGTATCCTGCCATTTACTTTGTACTCTGCCTTGGAGTTTGTCCTTCTGAAGTGTACCACCTCGCACTTCTCCGGGTTGAACTCCATCTGCCACTTCTCAGCCCACTTAATGTTTAATGGCGGTTGGCAGAGGCATTACTGCCACCTACTGAGCATCATTCAAACACATCAAATATTTTTCTTTCTAAAGTCTTCCTCCACCATCCCTTTCACATTTGTGTCACTACAACCTCACATTGTACAATGAGCATTAAAGTCCCCTTACTATCAGCTAACAAACTTCTAGCATTCCATTGTAAAAAAAGAAAAAAGATTAACATCCCTTCTTTGGAGTCTGAATATTATTTACCCCTCCTTTAAAGCATCATTAACAACTTCTAGAGTTAAATCTTTTATTTCTAAATGTTTTTTTCTGCAGCTTTTGATACAATTTTAATTTTTTCTGTCCTACTTTTAGTTTGTGCTGTACAGTTTACCACACCTGCCATGGAAGTGACAAATTTTAGTTCATCAACAATCAATGAATCCTTTCTTATAAAATCATGCACTTTATACACTGACTTTAGTTAATTTAATCAGATTGATATCAGAAACCTGTCCACATTCAAAACCCAGCAGTACCTTAAACTCTTCTTTCCTTTTTATATTTGCAATATATCCTGTCTTCATCACTGGAAAATAAGACACAACAATCCTCAGTTCCTCACTTATTTTCCTGTTCACCAGAAACCTGCCATTCACCTTCCTCCATACAACTCCTATCCCCCCAAAACCAACTCCCATTGACTACTTCCGATTTCTTCAGCACTTCCTGATATCCCTACCCCACAATCTTCGAATGAAATGCTCTGTCCAACTCTGCACTCATGTCTGTCTGACTCATAGTTTCTGCTCCCTTCCCCTTCTTTCTTCTTCCTCTCCCTGTTCTGGCTCCCCTCTTACCTCTCCTCACCCGTCCTCCCTCTGGTGCCCCTCCTCCTCCCCTTTCTCCCATGGAGCACTCTCCTCTCCTCGCCACTACCACCCCGCCCCCCCCCCATCATGGAGATGACACTTATGGCAGCAATGAAGGTCCTCTCCATCTCTGGCAGTGTTCAGGACTCAAGACTTCCTTCATCGTGTCAGTAGCTTCCTCCCAGTTTTCACTACTGTCAGTCATGCATTTTCTGGGATGAGACTCAGGAATACCGTCACACTCAGATGTAGGAGGAGTCTTCATTGCTGTTTCCATAACAGTTGTCTTTTGACCAGTCAGGTTTGTTGGTCCTGAGCTGAACCACCAAACCTGGAGGACCAGTGGACCACTCTTAGTCTGACCTCTACCCTTTGAACTGTTTGGCATGGGTGACCCTACCAAGAGTCAAAGGATAAAGCCCTGACTCCAGCTCTCCAGGTCATGGAGGCCCACAAGCCTCCAAACCCAACGACAAGGTTGAGGTCCTCTTGGAAGCTTCCTGCTTTCCCTTGCAGTAAATTTCAGTTCCAAATGATCCTAATTCCGATGCAAGGCCATCAACCTGAAATGTTCCTCTCCTCAGTGACACTGTCCAACCTGCCCAGTGTTCAGTGCCCACCTTACCAATGCTGCCTGACCTGCGTGTTTGGAATTCACCTCAACAGTGCTGTCTGACCTGAGGGCTTGGAAGGAGGGAAAGGGGGGGAAGGAAGGGAGGGAGGAGGGAAAGAGGGAGGAAGGAATAGAGGAGGGAAGGAGGTAGAGGAGGGAAGGAATGGAGGAGGGAAGGAGGGAGAGGAGGGAAGGAAAGAGGGAAGACCCTGCAATAGTGTGTTCCATAAGTGGAATGCTGTGCAGCCACTGTGGAAAAAAAAGTGCAGATACAAACATCTCTCACATTGTAAACATAAATCTAAAATATAACATAAAGGCTACTTTATCCTGGATGTTGTTGAGCTCACAAAATGCTGAAGGAACTCAGCAGGTCAGGCAGCATCAATGGAGAGAATGAGCAGATGCCGTTTCGAGCCGAGACCCTTCATCAGCGTTTTATATGTGGTGCACGACCTCTCGTATTTGGTATTCCAACCTGGGACAAAGATTCTAGCTGTCTACCCTATCCACACCTCTGAACCTATCAGGTCTCCTCTCAGCCTCTGACTCTCCCGAGGAAATGACTCAACTTTGTCCAACCTCTCCTCCTAGCTCATGGCCTCTAATCCAGGCAGCATCGGGTGAACTGCCTCTGCACCCTCTCCAAAACCTCCACATCCTTCCTGTGGTGACACGACCAGAACTACACACAATAAAATGAGAGAGCATCGTTTTAAGGTGAGTGCGGGAAAGTGCAGGGGGTATGTCAGAGGGTAGTTTCCTTTTGAACATAGAAACTATGTGGGTGCGTGGAATAGAGACATTAAATAGACTCTTAGACAGGCACATGGATGAAAGAAAAATGGAGGACTATGCTGAAGGGAAGGGTTCAAAGGTCATGGGCCAAGGGTCTGCGCTATCCTGTACCCTTCTACATTTTAAGTTCTTCACTGTTTTTGGCATTACTCAAAAGTTCAACTTTATTATCAAAGTACATATATGTCACCATATACAGGGCTGAGATTCCTTTTCTTGTGGGCATACTCAACAAATCTATAGAAGAGTAACTATAAACAGGACCAATGAAAGATCAACCAGAGTGCAGAAGATAACAAGCTGTGCAGATGCAAATATAAATAAATAGTTTAAATAACGAGAACGTGAGATGAAGAGTCCTTGAAAGTGACTCAGTTTGGTTCATTACTCTCATCTAGGCAAGCAGACAGAATTCCAGCACACTGCTGACTCGTGCATCTCAGACGGTGGGGGAGCTCCAGGGCGGCAGGAGATGACCACAGAGGCTCAGTCTACGGTATCGTCGTGATAGTAACGTGGCTTCCCCATTCGAGGATGCAATTCCTCCACCAGGGAGCTGGCGGGGTGGGGAGAGTAATAGCCGAATGGATGAAGAAATGTTTACACCTTTGTGGTGTGGCTCACCTCAACTTGCCAATGAAGCTGTCTCCGCCACGGGACAGGTTCGTCGGGTCTGTGGAGATGAGATAGTTGGACGTTTTGCTCTTCTTGCGCTTGCGGCCAGCCATCAAGAAAATCTGAGGGAGTGATCACATGACAGGCATTTTCTGCTCCTGGTCTGGGGAATTGGCAGTTTCCAATGACAGAGCCCACCTCCATTCCCCACGGTGCCCTGTTACCACTGACCCCCGCCACCCTCCACCCAGTGGGAGTCAACCCATGGGGACTTTCCCCATTGGTGTTTGTTGTCACCTCAGAGGCGGGCACAAGGTGCCAATGCACATCTCCCAGAATTGGGTTACTGTTCCTACAGCTGCATTCCAAAGAGAGACGGAATTGGCCACTCCCATTATGTGCCGGGAAATCACAGGATCACTCCAAAACCATTCCATTACATCAGGTTCCCAGCCTGGGGTTCATGGACCCTTCGGTTAATGTAAGGGGTCTGTGGCATTAAAAAGGTTGGAAACCACTGTATTACATGGAGCCAGTGAGTGAACTCTTGTCTCTGAGGCCTTCAGTATCTCTGTTACTCTCTCTCCCTCTCTCACTCTTTCTCACTCTCAGTCTGTCTCTCTGAGTCTGCCTCCTTCTCCCACACATTCTCACTCTGCCTCTCCGTCTGTCTGTCTCTCTCTCCCCCCCTACACACACTCTCACTCTGCCTCTCCATCTCTCTCTCTCTCACACACACACACACACTCTCACTCTGAGTCTCACTCTCACTCTGAGGCTCTGTCTTTCTCTCTCTCTCTCTCTCTCTCTCACTGTCTCACTTTACTCTGAGTTTACTGACTTCCCCCAGGTCACTCCACAGAATTGACAGCACTCATAGACCAGGCACCCTGCACATGTTGCCAGCTTGTTGTCCAATGGCTTGAGAGCAGGAGGAGGTGCAAGCCCTCCCATACAGAGATCAAAGATGACGCATGATAACTTAGACAAAGACGAGAACATCTGAGGGGAAAGAGTCACATTTCAGGAAATCTACCTTGCTGGGCTCACTCTGATTCCCAGGCTTTGGACGCCAGCCAGCCCCCAAAGGAGCTCCCTTGCTCAAGGAATGCACGGGTTGCAACTGGATCATCACAAATGCAAAAAGCCTCCAGGATTGGGAATCTGGTCAATCCCAATCCTTCTTCATTTCTACCCATTCCATTAGAGTGAGTGGTTTAACCAGTACCTTTTTCCCATCGTCCCTCTCCATGTGCAGATAGTAAGTTGGGAATATTCCCTTATCCATTCCCTTTTTGTCCCGTGTGATCCGACATTTCACTACAGTTCCTTGGGGTGCAGGTTTGAACGCAAAATCTTCCAGATTACCCACTTTAATTGGGACACCCTCTGCTTTGGAGACCTCCTGGATAAAAAGACAAGGTGTCATTGATGCAGTGACCGGGCAAAGTTTGAACAAAATTAATGAATAAAAGACTTCTCCTGAGTGAATGGAGGCAGGGGAATAATTACATCACTGATGCATACACATCTTTCACAACCCCAAGATGTTAAAGTCATATTCTTCACCTTCCCCACCCCACCTCCTTTCTTGGTCTGTTTTTTATTTTCTTTTATTGAGATATAGCACATAACCGAAAGAAGCTGCAGAGGGTTGTAAATTTAGTCGGCTCCATCTTGGGTACTAGCCTACAAAGTACCCAGGACATCTTTAGGGAGTGGTGTTTCAGAAAGGCAGCGTCTATTATTAAGGACCTCCAGCACCCAGAGCATGCTCTTTTCTCACTGTTACGGTCAGGAAGGAGGTACAGAAGCCTGAAGGCACACACTCAGTGATTCAGGAACAGATTCTTCCCCTCTGCCACCCAATTTCTAAATGGATATTGAACCCGTGAACACTACCTCACTTTTTTAATGTATATTATTTCTGTTTTTTGTATGATTTTAAAATCTATTCAATATATGTGTACTGTAATTGATTTACTTATTTATTATAATTATTATTTTCTTCTATATTATGTATTGCATTGAACTGCTGCTGTTAAGTTAGCAAATTTCATGACACATGCCGGTGATAATAAACTTGATTCTGATTCTGAATAGGCCTTTCCAGCCACCCAACAACCAACAATTTAACCTATCCTAATCGGGGACAATTTACAATAACTAATTAACTTACCAACCAATATATCTTTGGGCTGTGGGAGGAAACCAGAGCACACGGAGGAAACTTACGCGGTCACGGGGAAAATGTATAAACTCCTTACAGACAGTGGCGGGAATTGCTGGAACTGTAAGGCGTTGTGCTAACCACTGTGCTACCATGATCTCTCCTCCGGTTCATAAGAACAAAACCACCAGGCCATTTGTCTCCTAAAGCCACTCCAAATCTCTCCATCCAATCTTTTCCACTTCCGATCCCCTTGGTGACCTCGGCCTCAACTGCGTTCAGTGATTGAACACCCTACAGCTGGAGAATCTCTTAGATTCAGAACCACCCAATTAAAGAAATACCTTAAGATGTAAGGTTCTTATCCTAAGACAGTGCCTTCTATTTTCTCAGGTGGAGGGTATAGGCTCTCAAAGGATTGAAAGTACATTTATTATCAAAGTATGCATGCGGTATACAACCCTGAGATTAATCTTCCCACAGACAGCCATGAAACAAAGTAAACCTTAGAACCCATTTAAAGAAAAAACATCAAACCGCCCAAAGTGTAAAAAAAAACAAATCATGCAAACGGCAAAAAGAATGAGTCAAAAACACAGAATACAAAACATCAAATCACAAAGGCATCGAAAGAGTCCAGGTAGATTCAGTTCAGCTCAATTTGGTTCAACCCAGCGCCACGACTCTCACAGAGCTAGTCCGCCCTGATCAAAACCGCACAAACAAAAACAGCAACAAAGAAAACGAAGCGACCAGAAACCAGAAACACATCATAATGTGAGCATCCCATTCAGCGTCATGTGCGTCTTGTTATGATCACACCTCTGGATGGCCGCAGTGATCATCATTATCCCTCCGGCCACTTATTTCATATTCTAAGGGTTGTTGTGCTCAGGTCCAAGGGATCCATTAACAACAGCATTTTTGTTAACTTTAAATCTAAAATTAGCTTTCTCCCTTTCACTTAACTGCATGCTTAAGGCCTCTACTTTTAAAAAAAATCAACTCAACATTGTTTAAAGTCGCTGCCATTTTCTTGGTCATCAATATAATTTCTCCTGCGAGGGTAATCCCTTTTACACTCTCCATAAATATACATAAAACTTTTCTGATATAACTTGCTGTTTTATTCTCAAAGTAAAATTTCCTCCCTCTTTATATTAATGTTTGATCATTTTTGATTTAAAAGTCATGTATTCAAAGTTTAAAAGTTGCATGCCATCTTGGACAATGTCTCCCATCCACTACATAATGTACTGGGTGGGCACAGGAGTACATTCAGCCAGAGACTCATTCCACCGAGATGCAACACAGAGCGTCATAGGAAGTCATTCCTGCCTGTGGCCATCAAACTTTACAACTCCTCCCTTGGAGGGTCAGACACCCTGAGCCAATAGGCTGGTCCTGGACTTATTTCCTGGCGTAATTTACATATTACTATTTAACTATTTATGGTTTCATTACTATTTATTATTTATGGTGCAACTGTAACGAAAACCAATTTCCCCCAGGATCAATAAAGTATGACTATGACTATGACTATGATTATTCCTAGAATTACTACTATTAACATTTTGACCTCCTATTAATCAAATGGAATCTTAGTTGGGCATGGCTGTACCACTTTTTTGTCTGTTTGTAATATTGATTAGTCATAGAGTCTGTTTCCGTGGTCTTTATACCATTAACTCCCCATCAACCATCAACCATCAACCATCTGTTTACACTAATCCTGGAATGACCTGATTTTTATTCTCCCCCCAGATTCCATCCATTGTCTACACACGAGGGACAATTTACAGTGGTCAATTAACCCGCACGTCGACAAGATATGGGAGCAAATTGGAGCATCCAGGGAAAATCCATGTAGTCACAGAGAGAACGTGCAAACTCCACACAGGTCAGGATCGAACCCAGGACTCTGGCGCTGTGAAGCAGAGGGTCTATTTGCTGTACCAGCGTGTTGCCGTGTAATGACTTTTTATTCTTTAAAAGCTTCTTGTCAGCCATCCTAATTGTTACTTACGCTTCTGAATCTACCCAGTTAGGTTGTTATAGCTGGGGATGGTAGTGGAGACAAGCTCCCACTACCTATTAAATGCTCCCAATGGTGTGCATCTCAAATAACCTCTGACAACCAAATCCAGCTCCTGGCCTTCATATGTGGCTTAGATACTAAACCTGGCAGAACTGTTTCTACTGATAGGAGAAGGGGCAAAGACTGGTTACTGGCACCTTATAAAACCAGTCGCTTTGGGCAGAAGTGGCTCGTCAGTCGTGGTTGGCAGCTCATCTAGGAGAAAGAAAACTCTGATCTCAAACCTCCACTGCCTTGCGATTATACTTAACTCATGAGGCTTTGGAGGTAAACCCCAAGGGAACAATCTGGAGTTGGAGCCTCTGAGGCAGCCCTACATGGAGTTCAACACTGACTCTCCTGGTGCCAAACTGTATTGCTCTGTGCTGTTCCTTTGAATTCTTCAGCTGTGTGGAAAGAGGGAACTTGCTGCATGGACAACAGCTTGCTCTCCAACACTGCCTGATCCCATTCGCTTTAACATTGTACAAAAGATGATGAAGAAGTGGGGGTAAGGCATGGGGATATATTTAAATAACCAATTGCTAGTTTTAGAATGGTGGGAAACTGATTCTCCCAGCTAAATGTAGGGGACTGGAGTTCCGTCTATCCATCCACTGATTGATTGATTGAGATACAGCACAGAATAGGCTCTTCCAGCCCTTCGGTCACTCCACGCGGCAACCTCCAGGATAGTTTACGGTGACCAATTAACCTACTAACCGGTACGCCTTTGGACTGTGGGAGGAAACCGGAGCACCCGGAGGAAACCCACACGGTCACAGGGAGAACGTACAAACTCCTTACAGGCAGCAGCAGGAATTGAACTGGGGTCGCCGGTACTGTAAAGCACTGTGCTAACCACTACACTACCGAGCCACCCCTGTAGTCTGACACAACCTATATGAATTTATTCTGCTTTTGTTATTTCAATTCACACAATAATTTGCCCTCACCTGAAGCCTTCCTACACCTCAGTACAACGTTTTAAATTTAGGACATAGAACAGTACAGCACAGGAACAGGCCCTTTGGCCCACAATGTTGTGCTGAACCATTTAAATTAGTAATCAAATGGCCAACTAAACTAATCCCTTGTGCCTACACAATGTCAACATCCTTCCATTTTCCTTTCATTTTTATGCCTATTTAAAGGCGAATGCAATGTTGGCATTCATTTCTAGAGGAATAGAGCATAGGAGCAGGGATGTGATGTTGAGGCTCTATAAGGCGCTGATGAGACCTCACTTGGAGTACTGTGGGCAGTTTTGGTCTCCTTATTTAAGAAAGGATGTGCTGACTTTGGAGAGGGTACAGAGAAGATTCACTAGAATGATTCCGGGAATGAGAGGGTTAACATATGAGGAACGTTTGTCCGCTCTTGGACTGTGTTCCTTGGAGTTTAGAAGAATAAGAGGAGACCTCATAGAAACATTTCGAATGTTGAAAGGCATGGACAGAGTGGATGTGGCAAAGTTGTTTCCCATGATGGGGGAGTCTGGTACGAGAGGGCATGACTTAAGGATTGAAGGGCGCCCTTTCAGAACAGAAATGCGAAGAAATTTTCTTTAGTCAGAGGGTGGTGAATCTATGGAATTTGTTGCCACGGGCAGCAGTGGAGGCCAAGTCATTGGGTGTATTTAAGGCAGAGATTGATAGGTATCTGAGTAGCCAGGGCATCAAAGGTTATGGTGAGAAGGTGGGGGAGTGGGACTAAATAGGAGAATGGATCAGCTCATGATAAAATGGCGGAGCAGACTCGATGGGCAGAATGGCCGACTTCTGCCCCTTTGTCTTATGGTCTTATGGACTTAAATGTTTCTGATGTCTCTAGTCTTTCTGCCTCTACCACCACTCCAGACAGCACATTCCAGGCACCTTCTACTCTGTGTAAAAAAACTTGCCCCTCGCTTCTCCTTTGAAATTACCTCCTCTCACTTTAAATCCATGATATCTGACATCAGACTTTTCAACCCTGGGAAAAAGATATGGTCTGTCTACTCTATCGATGCCTCTTGTAATCTTATAAACCTCTATCAGATCTCCCCTCAGCCTCCACCGCTCCAAAGAAAACCCAAGTGTGTCCAATTTCTCATTTTTAGCACAACCTTTCTAATCCAAGTGGTATCATGGTAAACTTCTTCTGCATCCTTTGCAAAGGCTCAACATCCTTCCTATAATGCGCTGCCCAGAACTGTATGCAATTTGCGAACATACTAGTCCTTGTGGAGTCTCTCCAATTGAATAACTCAATTTCTCCCATCTTTGGAGTCAATTTCCCACGAACACCTCCTGATCGACTGTTACTTCTTTGGATCTCACTCCAGTTCTATCCACTTTGATTTGGACCACGTCGGATCTTCCCTTCTTTCACCATGTTTTTCTCCAATCTCAAGGAGATGTCCTTGACCCCAGCACCAGCCTTTAGGGCTCCTAGCACCAGCTATCAAGCTGATCTCTCATACCAGAATCAGAATCAGGTTTAATATCACCGGCATATGTCATGAAATTTGTTAACTTAGCAGCTGCAGTACAATGCAATACATGATATTATAGAAAAAAATAAGTAAATCAATTACAATAAGTATATATGTATATTAAATAGTTAATTTTAAAATAGTACAAAAACAGAAAAAATGAGGTAGTGTTCATGGGTTTAATGTCCATTTAGGAATCGGATGGCAGAGGGGAAGAAGCTGTTCCTGAATCACTAAGTGTGTGCCTTCAGGCTTCTGTACCTTCTTCCTAATGGTAACGATGAAAAGAGGGCATATCCTGGGTGGTGGGGGTCCTTAATAATGGACGCTGCCTTTCTGAGGCACCGCTCCTAAAGATGTCTTGGATACTACGGAGGCCGGTGCCCATGATGGAGCTGACTAATTTTACAACTTCCTGCAGCTTACTTCGATCCTGTGCAGTAGACCCCCCCACCCCCTCCCAGACGGTGATGCAGCCAGTCAGAATGCTCTCTACAGCACTTCTGTAGAAGTTTTCGAGTGTTTCAGGTGACAAACCAAATCTCCTCAAACTCCTAATGAAATATAGATGCTGTCTTGCCTTCTCTATAGCTGCATCAATATGTTGGGACCAGGTTAGATCCTCAGAGATCTTGACACCCAGGAACTTGAAATTGCTCACTCTCTCCACTTCTGATCCCTCTGAGAGGATTGGTTCATGTTCCCTAGTCTTACCCTCCCTGAAGTCCACAATCAGCTCTTTAGTCTTACTGACGCTGAGTGCCAGGTTGTCGTTACGACAGCATTCAACTAGTTGGTGTCGGTATATCGCGCTCCTGTACACCCTCTCGCCTCCAGCTGAGATTCTACCAACAATAGTTGTATCATCAGCAAATTTATAGATGGCATTTGACCTGTGCCTAGCCACACAGTCATGGGTGTAGAGAGAGTAGAGCAGTGGGCTAAGCACACACCTCAGAGGTACAGCAGTGTTGATCATCAGCGAGGAGGAGATATTATTATCAATCCACATAGACTGTGGTCTTCTGGTTAGGAAGGCAAGGATCAAATTGCAGAGTGGGGTACAGAGGCCCAGGTTCTGTAGCTTTACAATCAATGCTCTGTTCAATCTTGCTCCCTTGAAGAGACCCCATATAGTATGTATAGTTAACCCCATATGCTTGCGCGCGTGTGCACTCTCTCTCTCTCTCTCTCTATATATATATATATATATATATATCTGTGTGTGTGTGTGTGTGTGTGTGTGTGTGTGTGTGTATACACACACACAGTGGCATGCAAAAGTTTGGGCACCTCTGGTCAAAATTTCTGTTACTGTGAATAGCTAAGCAAGTAAAAGATGATCTGATTTCCAAAAGGCGTAAAGTTAAAGATGGCACATTTCTTTAATATTTTAAGCAAGATTACTTTTTTTTATTTCCAGTTTTTACAGTTTCAAAATAACAAAAAAGGAAAAGGGCCCGAAGCAAAAGTTTGGGCACCCTGCATGGTCAGTACTTAGTAATACCCCCTTTGGCAAGTATCACAGCTTGTAAATGCTTTCTGTAGCCAGCTAAGAGTCTTTTAATTCTTGTTTGGGGGATTTTTGCCCATTCTTCCTTGCAAAAGGCTTCTAGTTCTGTGAGATTCTTGGGCTGTCTTGCATGCACTGCTCTTGAGGTATATCCACAGATTTTCAATGATGTTTAGGTCAGGGGACTGTGAGGGCCATGGCAAAACCTTCAGCTTGCGCCTCTTGAGGTAGTCCATTGTGGATTTTGAGGTGTGTTTAGGATCATTATCCTGTTGTAGAAGCCACCCTCTTTTCATCTTCAGTTTTTTTACAGACAGTGTGATGTTTGCTTCCAGAATTTGCTGGTATTTAATTGAATTCATTCTTCCCTCTACCAGTGAAATGTTCCCCGTGCCACTGGCTGCAACACAAGCCCAAAGCATGATCGATCCACCCCCATGCTTAACAGTTGGAGAGGGGTTCTTTTCATGAAATTCTGCACCCTTTTTTCTCCAAACATACCTTTGCTCATTGCGGCCAAAAAGTTCCATTTTAACTTCATCAGTCCACAGGACTTGCTTCCAAAATGCATCAGGCTTGTTTAGATGTTCCTTTGCAAACTTCTGATGCTGAATTTTGTGGTGAGGATGCAGGAAAGGTTTTCTTCTGATGACTCTTCCATGAAGGTCATATTTGTGCAGGTGTTGCTGCACAGTGGAACAGTGCATCACCACTCCAGAGTCTGCTAAATCTTCCTGAAAGTCTTTTGCAGTCAAACGGGGGTTTTGATTTGCCTTTCTAGCAATCCTACAAGCAGTTCTCTCGGAAAGTTTTCTTGGTCTTCCAGACGTCAACTTGACCTCCACCGTTCCTGTTAACTGCCATTTCTTAATTACGTTATGAACTGAGAAAACAGCTACCTGAAAACGCTTTGCTATCTTCTTATAGCCTTCTCCTCCTTTGTGAGCATCATTTATTTTAATTTTCAGAGTGCTAGGCAGCTGCTTAGAGGAGCCCATGGCTGCTGATTGTTGGGACAAGATTTGAGGAGTCAGGGTATTTATAAAGCTTTGAAATTTGCATGACCTGGTCTTTCCTAACGATGACTGTGAACAAGTCATAGCCCTAACAAGCAAATTAAGGTCTGAGACCTTGGTAAATGTTATCTGAGAGCTCAAATCTCTTGGGGTGCCCAAACTTTTGCATGGTGCTCCTTTCCTTTTTTTTTCACTCTAAAATTGTACAAAACAAAAATAATACACTAATCTTGCTTAAAATGTTGAAAAGAATGTTTTATCTTTAACTTTATGACTTTTGGAGATCAGTTCATCTTCTACTCGCTTAACTATCCACAATAACAGAAATTTTGACCAGGGATATATATATATCCCTTCTCCCTGCACTTTGTTCATCTGTACATTGGTAACAAATGTCACAAACGCCTTGGTCAAGATCAGGTTGGCCAAGATCTCAGGCATCCTGCTCCTGGCCAGTGTTCAGGTGTTCATGCTGTCTCTCTGGGATGGGGGGGGGTGTGGTATGCTTCTCTTCTCCTTGCCCCCACCTTTCTACCTATCCTTGGCCAGCCTGCCTTCTAGCAACCTCCTGTACCCTCCCATGCCTCTGCCAAGCAAATTTGCCAATTCCCAGGTTGCCATTGCCTCCTACCATCTACTCACAGAGCCTTTGTATGAACCGGGAAAGGGAGACGGAAAGAAAAGACAGGGAAGAGATAAAAAAAAACATGGCTCACATTACAGGAAACTTTAGCAGGGGCAGGGTCTGGTTGCTTGCCAGTGTTGGTTTGTGGAGAGATGCTTTCCCCCTTTTCCCTCTCCTCCTCCTCTTCTTCGCTCTCGTCCTCCTCATCTTCATCTTCCTCCTCCTCTTCCGGATCATCCTCATCGATGAGCTTCTTCTGTGATGGAGCTGAATGGGAGGACAGGGCTATCAGTTCACTAACACAGGTAAATGTTGGTGCTTTGCACTGGGGAGCCTTGGCATGTCTCTCATCACCCATTCGAGTCCTGGTGATTCCAACACTGAGGTCTCCACCTCCTGATCCCACAAGCCCACCCAGCTCAAGCTTAGTCCAGAACTCCTTTGAGTCAATTTGGGATTCGAGTGGCTGGCCAGAGCTCGAGTGAAAACACGGATGATTTTTATACACATTTCTCTAATCCTGGGGTGAGTCTGTTGCCCCGGCCTGGGAGGAGGAGAGTACCTGCTGTTGGTGAATGTGCCAATTAAGCACAGATGGGACTGGAGGTTAAGTGTGTGTGTCTGTGTGTGTGTGTGTGTGTGTGTGTGTGTGTGTGTGTGTGTGTGTGTGTGTGCGTGTACTGTAGTCGTGTAGCAGTTAGCATAATGCTATTACAGCTCGAGCGATCATCAATCAGGGGTTCAATTCCCGCCACTGTCTATAGGGGTACGTTCTCCACATGGCCGTGTGGGTTTCCTCTGGTTGCTCAGGTTTCCTCCCACATTCCAAAGACATAAAGCTTAGGCCTAGTAATTTATGGGCATGCTATTTTAGCACCAGAAGCATGGAACATTTGCAGGCTGCCTAGCACAATCCTCACTGATTTGATTTGGCGCAAGCGATGCATTTCACGTGTGAGGCCTCACCTTGAGTATTGTGAACAGTTTTGGGCCCTTAATCTAAGAAAAGATGTGCCGGAATTGGAGACGGTCTGGGGAGGTTCACAAGGATAATTCCGGGAACGAAAGGGTTAGCATACGAGGAACGTTTGATGGCTCTGGGTCTGTGCTCACCATAATTTAGAAGGATGAGGGGGGATCTCACTGAAACCTATCAAATGTTGAAAGGCCTAGGCAGAGTAGATATGGAAAGGATGTTTCTCATGGTGAGGGAGTCTAGGTCAAGAGGGCACAGCCTCAGGATAGAGCAGCATCCATTTAAAACAGAGATGCGGAGAAATTTATTTAGCCAGAGGGAGGTCAGTCAGTCATGGCTTCGTCTGTCTAAGTAAACAGTGGATGCGCCCGAGATCCTGGGCTGCCCAGACATCAAGATCCCCCTCTCGGCCTCGCAGATGTGGTCCAAAGGAACGCAAAGCAGTACATTTGGCATCAGCTTGGCTGCAGGAGCTGCCGGGAGGTGACGTGATACGTCATCCAACCACCTTAGGGGCTCCACTCCGGATTTGTGTAGGGTTTACTCCTCAGCCTTCTCTTCTCCTGAAGATACCCACAAGGCAGTGGGATCCGTCACCCTGGATAGGGGCCCATACCGGGTACTGTCAGCCAGAACCAGCTGAGCCCGGGACTCGTGTAAGGCAGGGTCGTCACGCCCTGTAGTAGTGACATATGGAGCCACTACCCACTACCTACCCAGAGGGTGGTGAATTTGTGGAATTTGTTTCCACAGGCATCTGTGGAGAGCAGGTCATTGGGTATATTTAAAACAGAGATTGAGAGGTTCTTGATTGGACACGGCATCAAAGGTTATGGGGGGAGAAGGCCGGGGAATGGGGTTGTGGAGGGGAAAAAAGGATCAGCCATGATTGAATGATGGAGCAGACTCAATGGGCCAAATGGCCTAATTCTACTCCTGTGGCTATGGTCTTATGTTTCGATGTATAAGTGACAAATTTTTTTAAAAGACTATCTCAAATTAAAAATACACGAAGCTAATATCCTGTGGCAGAATTGTGACCTTGACTCTGGGGTTTGATAGGAGTTGGGAATGACTTTTAACCTGGAGGGTGGAATGTGAGCTGTGATCATTTGGCAAACGTGAAAAGTTGAGTGACCCGATCTTTACCAGGAACGGAAAGAGCTTTGGAAGTGGGGGAAAGGCAGTCGAACAGAGGATAAGGCACGAAACTGGTGCAGCGGTTTAGTGTTGAACTTGTAACCCAGAGGCCAGGGCAATCCAGTGACCGAAGTTCAAATCTCACCAAAGTCTGGAGTTTTAAAAAAGTATAGGCATTAGTAATGATAAAGCCCCCACCTCACTTACTACTGTCCTTCTGGAAAGGAAATCTGGCCCCTGCTATGACCTACACATGACCCCAGACCAATGCAAAGGCATGGTGGTGTAGCAGTTAGCACAACGTTTTAAAACACCAGCGACTGCGGCTGTCTGTAAGGAGTTTGTACATCCTCGCCGTGTTTGTCTGTGCCCTGGTTTCCTGCCATGTTCCAAAAACATATGGATTAGAGTTCGTAACCTCCAAGAGGACCATAACCTTGTCATTGGGATTGGAGGCTTGCGTGCCTCAATGACCTGGAGAGCGATGTTGGCTGGAGTCAGGCCTCTTGGTAGGGTGACCCATGCCAAACAGGTCAAAGGGTAGAGGCCAGACTAAGAGTGGTCCACCGGGCCTCCAGGTTCAGGGCTTCAGCTCAGGGCTAACAACCCTGACTGGTAAAACAAAATTATCACAGAAACAGCAATGAAGAATCCTTCTACATCTGAGTGTGATGGTATTCCTGAGTCTCGTCCCAGAAGGTGCGTGACTGACAGTAGTGAAAACTGAGAGGAAGCTACTGACACGATGTAGGAAGCCCGGAACACCCCCAGAGATGGAGGATCTTCATTGCTGCCCTAAAAGCCAACAATGTAATGGGCAGTGAGCAAGAAAGAGTTAGTAAGTTGTGAGCATGCTATGTTAGTGCTGGGAGCATGGTAACACTTGCAGACAGCCCTCAGTACATCCTGGGCTTGTGTTGGTCATTGATGCAAACAACACATTTCACAGTATGTTTCAATATACATGTGACAAATAAAGCTGAATCTTATTCTTTTCGATACTTGTGCTTGACTCTAAAATATCCTCTGGTAGTCCCGATGAAGGGTGTTGGCTCAAACTTCTGACTGTCCATTTCCCTCCATCGATGCTGCCTGACTTGCTGTGTTTCTCCAGTGTTTTGGGTATGTCAAGGACAGTAAAATGTTGGATATGAGAGAAACACCCTGGTCTCAAAATAAATCTCAGGGTTTGGGGGGTGCGGGGGGTTTTCAAAGGTACTTTGATGCTGGGTGGTGTTTATACAAAAGCCAGAGTTGGGTGGAGTAAGGGCTTGGCTGGATAAGGCCTGAGTGATGGGGAGGTGTGCCCTGTGGGGGGCTTGGCTTATTCTGATTGTCAAACCTCACTTCCATCGTGAAACTGCAGCTGTTTTCCCCATCGGTTAGCTGCCTGCTGTCCAGTTTCAATATCCAGGGTACACAGAGAACACGGTTGGGAGATTCTTTCTCTCTTCCTTTGTTTAAGGCAAGTGGTGCACATGACCATTGGGAAGGTATGCTCTGTGCACGCTATTAGCCAAGTATGTTTGTTGAATATTCAGCTTTGTCGTTTCTGTACTTGGGGAACATGAATGTTTGGTTGAATTTTTACTGTCTGTAAATAAATGATTAATATACTTATTCACAGTCAGTGTCTTCTGTCTCACTTGCCAGACTCGCGAACCTGATTCTACAAGGTGGAATGAGGAAACCTCATAACTCCCCAAGGAATGACAGTTCACCTCTCATCTTCGTTTGACTATTCCTCTTCACCGGGGCAGGCTCCTCCTGATCTTCGTTCGAGTCTCCCATCATGAAAACTTTAACCTTCCTGTTGATCTCCTCCACCTCTTCCCGAAAGGCCACAACTTCATCGCCCGCTGGAAACAGACAGGACAGAGGTCATTTTAACTGCAGGTTGGAACTGGCCAAAATCAGTAGCCACCTCCCACAGGGTCACAACACCCTGACAGTCCTTCCCAAGAGGGGTATTCCGGACAGAGGTCATCTTAACTGCAGGATGGGACAGGGCAAAATCAGCAGCCCACTTGGACAGGGTGACTCTGCACGCTGACAGCCCTCCCCAGTAGGGCAATGAGGATAGAGGCACCTCCTCCTCCAGTAAGACCCACAGGAGAGTTTTCTAGATTCCCATTAGTTGATCTCCCCCTCCTCCCACATTCAAATTCTTTCTCTCTCTCTCTCTGCTCATTCTAAAAATTGGTTCCAATTTGACACAATGATAAATGTCACAAATCAGCCTTGTGCTCCTCACTGGAGGTTATCAAAGACAGAAGACTTAATTTGCTTGCTCTCCCGCAGTGTTCACTCCTCTCTCCATGGTGAATCTCTGGAGAAAGTTTCAGTGGGGGTGATTCTGGGGAAAGTTTCAGTGGAGGTGATTCTTTGGGGGAAGTTTCAGTGGAGGTGATTCTCTGGGGGAAGTTTCAGTGGAGGTGAAACTCTGGGGAAAGTTTCAGTGTAGTGATTCTCTGGGGAAAGTTTCAGTGGAGGTGAATCTCTGGAGAAAGTTTCAGTGGAGGTGATTCTCGGGAAATTTCAGTGTACTGATTCTCTGGGGAAAGTTTCAGTGGAGGTGATTCTTTTGGGGGAAGTTTCAGTGGAGGTAAATCTCGGGAAAGTACAGGTAACTGTTTGGGGCACAGCTATGCTCACGGTGAGTGAGTAATCGGCTGAATATTTACAACTCAGAGTGTGGAGTCCAACATTTCAGTCCATAGATTTCTGTTTGAAGGATGCAGGGTGAGAGGCCAGGGGTTTCAAAGTTTAAAATATATTATCAAAGTACAAACAACAGGAATTCTGCAGATGCTGGAAATTCAAGCAACACACATCAAAGTTGCTGGTGAACGCAGCAGGCCAGGCAGCATCTGTAGGAAGAGGTGCAGTCGACGTTTCAGGCCGAGACCCTTCCTCAGGACTAACGAAGGGTCTTCCTCAGGACTAACTTTGATGTGTGTTGCTTATCAAAGTACATATATGTTACTATATAACCATATAACAATTACAGCACAGAAACAGGCCATCTCGGCCCTTCTAGTCCGTGCCGAACTCTTACCCTATCCTAGTCCCACCGACCTGCACTCAGCCCATAACCCTCCATTCCTTTCCTATCCATATACCTGTCCAATTTAACTTTAAACGACAACATCGAACCTGCCTCAACCACTTCTGCTGGAAGCTCGTTCCACACAGCTACCACTCTCTGAGTAAAGAAGTTCCCCCTCATTTTACCCCTAAACTTTTGTCCTCTAATTCTCAACCCATGTCCTCTTGTTTGAATCTTCCCCACCCTCAATGGAAAAAGTCTTAACCACGTCAACTCTATCAATCCCCCTCATAATTTTAAACACCCTATCAAGACCCCCTCAACCTTCTACGCTCCAAAGAGTAAAGACCTAACTTGTTCAACCTTTCTCTGTAACTTAGGACATGAAACCCAGGCAACATTTTAGTAAACCTCCTCTGTACTCTCTCAATTTTATTGACATCTTTCCTATAATTCGGTGACCAGAACTGTACACAATACTCCAGATTTGGCCTCACCAATGCCTTATACAAATTCAACATTTCATCCCAACTCCTATACTCAATGCTCTGATTAATAAAGGCCAGCAAACCAAAAGCTTTCTTCAAACTTCTACATGCAACCCTGAGATTGATTTTCTTGCAGGCAGTCACAGTAAATACAAGAAACACAATAGAATCAATGAGCAATCGCGCCCAATAGGACGGACAACAACCAATGTGCAAACGGCAACAAGCTATGCAAATACAAAGAAATGTTAATAATAAATAAATGAGCATTAAATATCAAGAACATGAGATGAAGAGTCCTTGAAAGTGAGTCCAGTTCAGTGATGTTGAGTGAAGTTATCCCCTCTGGTTCAAGAGCCTGATGGTTGAGGGGTAATAATTGTTACTGAATCTGGTGTGTGTCCTGAGGCTCCTGTACTTACTTCCCATTGGTAGCAGTGAGAAGAGAGCACGGCGGGCATTCTTGATGATGGATGCTCAGTGGTGGGGAGGAATTTACCTGTGTTGTACTGGGCCGTATCCACTTATTTCTGTAGGCTTTTCTATACAAGGGTATTGGTGTTTCCATACCAGGCTGTGATGCAACCGGTCAATATACTCTCCAACACGTATCTATAGAAGTTCATCACAGTTTTAGATGGCCTGCCGAATCTTTGCAAACTTTGAAGACTGCACTTTCTTCGTAATGGCAGTTATGTGCTGGGCCCAGGACAGATCCTCTGAAATGAGAAGAAATTAAAGTTGCTGACTTGTCCCATCTCTGATCTTCTGATGAAGATTGATTCATGGACTACGGTTTCCTCCTCCTGAAGTCAATCATCAGCTCTTTGGTCGTCCTGACACTGAGTGAGAGGTTGCTGTTGTGGCAACACTCAGCTGGATCTTTACTCTCTCTCCAACCTGTTGATTCATCGCCACCTTTGATTCGGCCAACAACAGTGGTACAGACAGCAAACTTGACTATGGTATTGGAGCTGTGCATAGCCACACAATCAACGGTATAAAGCAAGTAGAGCAGGGGCTAAGCACACAGTCTTGTGGTGCACGTGCAGATGGAGATTGCGGAGGAGATGTTGTTGCCAATTCAAACTGACCGGGGTCTGAAAGTCAGGAAATCCAGGATCCAGTTGTATAAGGGGGTATTGAGGCCAAGCTCTTAAAGCTTTTTGATTAGTTTTGAGGGGATGATAGTAATGAATGCAGAGCTGTAGTCAATGAAGAACATCCTGATGTACGCATCTTCACTGTCCAGATGTTCCAGGGTTGAGTGACGAGCCAATGAGATGGCATCTGCTGTGGACCTGTTGCCCTGCTAGGCCAACTGGAGCAGTTCCAAGTCATTTCTCAGCTGGAGTTGATACGTTTCATCACCAACCTCTCAAAGCACTTCATCACTGTGGATCTACGTGCTACCGGATGATAATCATTGAAGCAGGTTACCACATTCTTCTCAGGCACAAGTATAATTGAAGCCTGCTTGAAGCAGTTGGGTACCTCAGACTGCTGAAGCGAGAAGTTGAAGATATCAATGAACACACCATCCATCTGATCAGCACAGGTCTTTGGTACTCTGCCAGGTACCCTGCCTGGGCCAGATGCTTTCTGTAGGTTCACCCTCCTAAAGGATGCTCTCACATCACCCTGAGAGACTGAAATCACAGGGTCATGGGGGTCTGTGGGAGTTTATGAAGGTTCCCCCAAGTTTTATTGATCAAAAGGCAGTCAGCTCATCTGGGAGTGAAACGTTGTTGTCACCTATGTGTCTTGGTTTCACTTTGTAGGAGGCGATAGCATTCAACCCCTACCATAGCTGTCGAGCATCCTTCAGTGATTCAAGTTTGGAGAAGCCCTTGGGTCTTACCAACATATCCTGTGTGTCCGGAGTGAGCATTATTTCCAAGAAACACAGAGGAGTTCTGTGATTGTCCTTTATGACATCACCTGGAATAATCCCTGGTTAGTGACATTCATCTCTGAATTATTACTACAGCTCCTCTCTGATCTGCCACAAAGCTAAATTTTTTTGGACACTGTGAGATCATGGGATCCGGGACAGACACCAGAAGCAAGCAGTGGGAAGAGTGAGGGAAACACTGAACAGTCCTCTCACTCTCACACCAGCCCCTCTTTCTCAGTTGCCCTCCTCCCTCACCTGCCTTCCACCCCTCGCCCTTTCCTCAGCACTCATACCTCCCCGTAGAATTTCACCTCCTATGTATATAACCATGTGACGCTGGGAAGGGCGCGATGGGCTTTGGCCAGGTCTGAGGGTGGTGGGATCTCTCTCACCTTTGCACTGCTGACTTTTGTCTCTTTTTGCTCCCGTTCGCGATTTCATGTTCGGAAAGCTTTGGCATTTGGCCCCGCTGGCGATTGCTGTCGAGTCATCGACTAATGTTCCTGTACAGAATGGAGACGAAATCAGTGAGAAAGGCAGAGACGGGGGATGCGGGGAGAAGAGAGAGACAGAGATTGAAGAAAACAGAAGGGGTGCAGGGGGTACTGAGGGAGAAAGAGCAAGAGTGAGACAGAGAGAGAGAGAGAGATGCAGAGAGACAGAGAGACATTGAGAATTGGACAGAGTTCATGACAATCAGACGGAAAATCCAACCTGAGTTGCAAAAGGACTTGGGAGTGCAGGATTCCCTGAAGGTTAACTTGCAGGTTGAATCAGCAGTGAGGAAGGCACATGCATAAAAGCAAGGATGTAATGCTGAGGCTTCATAAGGCATTGATCAGGCCTCACTTGGACTATTGTGAACAGTTTGAGGCCCCTTATCTAAGAAAGAATGTGCTGGCATTGGAGAGGGCTCAGGGGAGGTTCACGGGAATGATCCTGGGAATGAAAGAGTGATTGTATGAGGGGTACTTTTTGGCTCTGGGCTTGCACTTGCTGGAACTTAGAAGAAAGAGGGAGGGTCTCATTGAAACCTATTAAACGTTGAAAGGCCTGGACAGAATGGATGTGGAGCGAATGTTTCTTATAGTGGGGGGGCGGCTCTGGGATCAGAGAGTGGTGAATCTGTCGAATTTATTGCCGCAGGCTGCTGTGGAAGCCCAGATTATTGGATGTATTTAAGAGGAAGGTTGATAGGTACTTGATTGGTCAGGGCATGAACAGTTATGAGGAGAAGGTGGGAGAGTGGGGTTGAGAGGGAAGATGGATCAGCCATGATGAAATGGCTGAGCAGACTTGATGAGTTGGACAGCCTAACTCTTGCTCCTATATTTTTATGATCTTTAAAATACACAGCAATGCCCGGCACATTGTGGTTGGTGGACACTAATCCCACCTTCCAGCACTGGGTCTGGGTCTGCTAGAACTACAGATCCCAACTCTTCAAGTAGCCAGACTCATACAGCAGAACAACAGCTGACCACCGAGTGCCCATCTCCATCATCAGCACTTTAACCCCAGCCTTCCATGCCATGGTGATTTGTGCTTGGCTAGACACGTCAGACACGTCTGTCTCCACCACTCTCTCAGACCACATGTTCCATACTCCATCTGCTCTCTGGGCGAGAAAGATCTTCCTCAGCTCCCCTCTGAACCTCTTCTCCCTTATCTTGCCAATTCCCTCTAGTTTTAGATACCACTGGTGTGGGGAAAAGCCTCCCTCTACTGACCCTGGCCAGTCCCCTTCTAACTTTACATATCCCTGGCGTCATGAAACCTAGAAGAGCACAGCGCAGGAAACAGGCCTTTGGTGTATGAGGTCTGTGTAGAACAAGATGTCAACTTAATCAACACATGGTCTTTATCCCTCCCTCTCCTGTTAACATATACCTCTTAAACCTTACCATCATATCTGCTTCCACTATTTCCCCTGGCAATTCATTCTGTCTTCGATAGCCAAGTCTATTTTCAATCCAATCTATCAAGTCTCCATGGATCAGCCTACCATGAGGGACCTTGTCCATGTAAGATCTTTATACAAGGACAGATCTAAAGCCTCAGTCTGGTTCGAAACACTGTCACTTGCTTCTATTGTTCGTACGATTGTAGTTTTTTTCTCCTTTCTCTTTCTCTACGCAGTGGTTTCAGTCTTTGTTTTTTTTTATTGGGTTCTTCGGGTTTCTTGCTTTGTGGCTGCCTGTAAGCAGACAAACCTCAAGGCATGTAATTTATACATTCTTTGATAATAAATGCACTTTGAATATACAGCGTCCGCTGCCCTACCCTAATCAATCATCAGTCCTCTCCCTAGCCTCCTCCACTGCAAGGAAAACAAAGATTCTCTGCCCTGTCTCTACTCATGACTGAGACAGACTGTTCCAGACAATGGGTCAATGAGTCTCGTCTGCACCCTCTCCAGTGCAACGGCCACTTCTGCTCTCCAGTACCTCTTCAGACAGTGAGTCCTGTCCACCTCTGGTGAGGAGAACAGATTGAGAAGTGATGAGATGAGGGATGGAAGACATTAAAGGATGGTGGGAAGCGACACGCATACACGAACACACACACTAATACATGCAAGTGCACACACTTGCGCACAGGCAGACTCGCGCACACAAAGGGGAAGAGAGGAGGAGATGAAGGATACGTCAGAGGGAGAAAGTAAGCTGCCTTGGACTTGACTCTCTTGGAATGTGATCTGCTGGGGATTTTTCTCTGATTTCCCTCACACACTTCCCTGACAACAGGAAGAAGACAATGAGAGATCACTGGGAGAACCACATCCAAAAAAGGGTAATCATACTCTCCAAAGACTGGCTTGAGATCTTTATCTCGGAGTACACTTAGATTTCATAAGGAACGTGCATACTGTAGGAGCAGAATTAGGCCATTCGACCCATCGATTCTGCTCTGCCATTCCATCATGGCTGACTTATTATCCCTTTCAACCCCATTCTCCTGCCTTCTCCCCATAATCTTTGATGCCCTCACCTATCAAGAACCTATCAACCTCCACTTTAAATATACCCAATGACGTGGCCAACACAATATCTGTGACGAGATTTACCACCCTCTGGCTAAAGAAACTCCTCCTCATCTCCATACTAAAGGGATGTCCTTGTATTCTGAGGCTGTACCCTCTGGCACGGACTCCCCCCACTATAGGAAACATGCCCTCCACATCCACTCTATCTAGGCCTTCCAGTATTCGATAGGTTTCAATAAGATCCCTCTTTATTCTTCTTTTTCAGCTTTTGGCAAATGTACCAATGAGGGTAAAGACTTTGTAGAATATTTGAATGATACAGCTAAACCTGTAAGGTTCAACTTCACATACTGCTGTTTAGTAAATGCCAACGTGGGAGATTACTGTGAACGTATAGATCAGTGAGAGCTCATGTCCGTGTGGTGAAGAGGTTCAGGAGAAGGAGCTGAGATTCTGCACACCAGGAGCAATCTAGAATTGAAGGGGACGCCGACCTTTCTTCCGTCTCGGTCCTCTCTCAGCCTTTACCGCTGGGTGCTCACACAGCCTGAAAAGATTTTGTGGCTTCTCCGCAGCGTTCTCCCGCAGCTCCTCCACGGACATCTCCAGCAGATCTGTGTGGAATTAGGAAAGAGCAACTCAGGTCAACAAATGGAGACTGTGAGAGTCGGCACTAAGGAAGAAGAGGATGAGTCAAGTGAGGAACAGTTGGTGGAAGTGGAGGACATCAGTGTCACCTCTGGTGTTTGTTCCTCAGTTTGGTTAATGGGGTGGATTTCTCTCTGCGTGCACGGGGAGCCCAGGACTGGTCCAGCTCCAGCTCACTGGCAGATATACAGACTATGTCTGGTGGTTTTACTCTGGATAGTTGATTACTCAGACTGGCCATTCCCAAGGGTTGGTCACTCTGTAATCAATAGATGATCAAAGCATCAAAAAAAAAGATTAGCTTTATTTGTCACGTGCACAACAAGGTAAACAGTGAAATGCATCGTCTGCATCAGCAACCAACACAGTCTGTATATGTGCTGGGCCGGGCAGTTTACAACTGTCACCACGCTTCCAGCACCAACAGAGCATACCCACAACTTCTCAACTCAAACACTACGTCCTTTAGAATGTGGAGGGGAACCGGGGCACCCAGGGGAAATCCACACGGCCGTGGGGAGACCGTGCCATCTCCTCACACACACTGGCGGGATTTGAACCCTGACCTTCCGATTGTTGGCACGGTAAAGCCTTACGCTAACCACTGTGCGACCATACCGCCATTGGACATCGGAGCTGTTCCAAATTGCTCCCGGGGGAGCGATTCTCCTGACAGAAACCTCAGGCAGCAGGATATCCACTTGCTTCCCTCCACTCCCCCTCCCCGTTTCCGCCCAATTGCCCTCCGGAACTTTCAACCCTTTACACCCGTGTTTCAAGTGGTTGGTGCTTTGGCTGTGCATTGCTGCCTTCCCACAGAGAGGCATCAGATACCGTGGCGAAAAACTCAAGGACACGCCAGAGTATTGGAACATTCTAGAAATCAGAAAAGGACAAATAAAACAAAATGGGAGAACACAAGTCACAAACGTAAAGCAGCAAGAAAAATAATATCAGAAAGGAGTGTCACTAAATATCTAACAGGAGTTTAAGAAGATTAAACAAGAGGCTGAGCTTGCTAAATTAATGAAGAAAGAACATGAAAAGGCCACAGCAGAGGAAGGTAAGGAAGAACAGAAGCACCATGAACAAGCCTTAAAATATCAGAAGGAGCTTGAAATGCAAGTTGATGAAAATGAACAAAGGACACAGGAAGCATATGATGAATTCTTAAAAGATAAACTAAGGGTGGATGAAATTGTAAGGAAGATCTATGATGAAGATCAGAGGTAAACTTTATTTCAAGCATTTACTGTTTTTTGAGTTTTGTCCAAAGAATGTTGTACAATGTAAAGATATATTTCTGTCCTTTAGTAATTACTACTTTCAGAAATGTTTTTCAAGGTGAACTTTTATTTAAGTAAAATGTAGCATTGTCAAGTTGTCTGCTGGAGGTCAGCGAGCACGATGTGTGTATTTGGTAAGGGCAGTTGGATATAATGGCCTCTGTGAAGTGTCATGAATTAATATCAAAGCTTCACATTTCTTTTCAATATCTTTTCAGTTATGTTTAAACTGAGCTCATATGACCAAGTTGTCAAAAGTGCCAACTAATCACGAGTTGAGAGTAAAAGGGCAAAAGTTTAGGGGTAACACGAGGGGGAACTTCTTTACTCAGAGAGTGGTAGCTGTGTGCAACGAGCTTCCAGCAGAAGTGGTTGAGGCAGGTTCGATGTTGTTGTTTGAAGTTAAATTGGATAGATATATGGACAGGAAAGGAATGGAGGGTTATGGGCTGAGGGCAGGTCGGTGGGACTAGGTGAGAGTAAGAGTTCGGCACGGACTAGAAGGGCCGAGATGGCCTGTTTCCATGCTGTAATTGTTATATGGTTATATGGAAGAGAGCAGCTAAAGTGGACATTGGTCCCCTTGAGGATGAGACTGGGGAATTAGTTATGGAGAGACATCTTTTTTAAACTAACAACTTATAATTTGTCTTTGTAAAGACAAAAAGTGACTGACAGGAAATAATAAAGCAGTGTCGGTGGAGAGGGTTAGTGGGCAGAGGTGTTGATCAGCCTCACTGCTTGGGGAAAGCAACAGTTTTATTTATTCATTTATTGAGTTACAGCGCAGAATAGATCCTTCCAGCCCTTTAACCATGTCACCCAGCAAACCCTGATTTAACCCTTTCCTAATCACGGGACAACCTAGAATGACCAATTAACCTACCAACCACTACGTCTTTGGACTGTGGGAGGAAACCAGAGCACCCGGAGGAAACCCATGCGGTCACGGGGAGAACGTACAAACCCCTTAGAGGCAGCGACGGGAATTGAACTCGGGTTGCCTGTAATGTAAAGCGGGTGTGCTAACCACCACGCTACTGTGCTGCCTCTTGAGTCTGATGGTCCTGGTGTGAATGTTACGTAGCCTCCTCCCTGATGGGAGTGCAACAAACAGTCCATGAGCAGGGTGGCTGGCATCCTTCCAGGGGTGGGGGTGTGGCATGGGTGCAGACACACCCAGCTCTGAGACACCAGGCAAGATCATTTGTTTCCAAACAATTGGTTTATTGATCATTACAGAATGTCTCTCTGGTGCTTCCCACTCCCTCCCCTCTCCCTGTCCTCTTCCCACTCTCAGTCCACAATAGAGAGCCATATCAGAATCAGGTTTATCATCACTCACATGTGTCATGAAATTTGTTGTTTTATGCGGCAGTACAGTGCAAAACATAAAATTACTACAGTAGTGTGCAAAAGTCTTCGATACCCCAGCCTAAGGCTTTTGCACAGTACTGTAGTAATTTTACACATGACAGTAATGAAGCAATTACCCATTTGAATTTCCAACACCAATTGATGAAGTGTTCCATAAAAGGTTATTTCATAAACTAAAGGTTGATACATCGTCATTAATAACGGTTTAGTAAACTATCAGGAATGTGGAAAAATGGATCATTTTCAGCACGGCAAACTGTGAATTGTGGGATTTCATATGAAACAGCACTGGGTCCTCAACTACTTAAATCCTTTGGTAATTACTTAGAGCAGGAGTTTCCCACCTGGGGTTCAGAGGCCCCTTGCTTAGCGCTATTGGTCCATGGCATAAAAAAGAGGGTGGTGCTGAACGTGTTGTAGCCAAATTTGCTGGCAATACATAGAAAGATGGAAAAGTGGGACAAAGCAGTCTATGTAGGAATATATATTGGCTACACAAGAGGGGAAAGCCTTGGCAGATGGAGTATAGCAGGAGGAAAATACAAGATTAATTGATGGATAGAAAGAGAAGCCAAAAAAAAATCTATCCTACACATTGAAGGATTTTGGCACATTCTTATTTAAAGCTTAGAAATTTAGCAAGGAGATACGACAAATAATTAAGTTAGACAAATTGACATGCAAAGAACGTGGAGTGCAAAGGTTTGGGAAATTTGCCACAAATTCAGAAGGCTGGACATGGAGTACTGCATACAGTTTAGTCCTCCGTGGTTAAGCGCAGTTCAGAATAAGATCACTTCTTGAAACAGATTGATTTATAAGGAAGGGTTGACTAGGTTGGGCCAAATGCAATGGAGCTTATAACAATGAAGAACATCAAATGGAAGAGTAGGCTCCTATTTCTATTTTCTTAGGTGTCATAAGCTTATCTCAAACTGACAACTGACCCCACCGACACACGATTTCTCAGTCCAGCTCTACATCAATCATAGGGAGGAAGAATTTCTCAAATCTCTTGAAATCCTGAACTCCACAGAACCAACTTATCATCAAGTCTCTCGCCTTCATCCAGTGTTTCTTCACTAATCACAAATATCTCACCATTGTTATCTCAACTCCAGATATGAAACTTTTCATCAGGCCCCCAGCCATACCTTCTTCCAGGTTCCACGCCTGTTTGTTGTCCATTACAGCCTTGTCATGATTATCTTGGTCCAGAACCAAGCAGTCCCCATTATCCAGAGACTCCGGATAGAGCTGCGTATTGCAAATCTCCTCCACGTTGATCTTGCAGGAGAAATCTTGGAAAGGTGCAACAATGAGACAAATTGGAGATGGAGAGAGAAAACTGCACCTATTTCTCTGGTTAGTCTGATCACCTGCTAACTGACCTCCATGTCACCCAACAGCATTTCAATCTGAATCTCTCCCATTCTCTACTAGAAGAATCTTCGGCTACTCAGTAGTGAGGTCTCCAAGGTGACAAGCAGGTCTGGGTAGGGGCATTCCACCTTGTTTAATTTCATCCAATTCACATCGAGATCAATGGTGTGCTGATTAAATGGCACAGTTCCCTGGCTACAGATACACTTCTGAGTCAAACCTTCCTGGTGTTACGCAACAGGAACCAGGATAAATGCCTCCCGATTCTCCCGTGCTAATCTTGTCATTTCCTTCGTTCAGCACAGCCTTTGCTGCTCAAAGTCAAGGTCAAAATAAATTTATTATCAAAGTATAGAGTCATAGAAAAGTACAGTACAGAAACAAGCCCTTCAGCCCATCTAGTCCATGCCAAACAATTTACAACTTCCACTCCCATCAACCTGCACCAGGACCACAACCCTCTGTACCCCTACCATCTATGTATCTATCCAAGTATACGTGACCACATGCTACCCTGAGATTTGTTTTCTTGCAGGCATTGAAGGGAAAATAAAATACAACAGAGTTTATGAAAACCATAAACAAAGACCGGCAAGCAATCACTATGCAAGAGAAGACAAATTGAGCAAAATAAGTAGATAATACCAAGAGCATGAGTTGGTGAGGCGACACTTCATCTGCGAATATGCTGGGGGTGTCTGTTGTGTCCAGTGCTCCCGATGAGGCCTCTTCTGCACTGGTGAGACCCCTCATAAATTGGGGGACCACTTCATCAAACACTTCCATACCCTCCACCACAAGCAGGACTTCCTGGCAGCCAAACATTTTAATTCAGATTTCCCTTCCCGCTCCAAAGTGTCGGTCCATGGCCTCCTCCTGTGCCAAGCTGAGGCCACCCTCATTGTGGGGGAGCAACACCTTCTATTCTGTCTCGGTACCCTCCAACCTGATGGCATGAACACCAGTTTCATGCCCTGCCTTCCCCTATTCTCCACTCTGACCTTTCACCTCTTCTCACTTGTCTCTTACTTCCCCTTGGGTTGCCTCCTTCTTCCCTTTCTCTTATGCTCTACTCTTTCCTCCTATCAGTCTCCCTCTTCTCCAGCCCTTGACCAGGGGTGCAGTGCTAGCCGGAGCGCGTCCGGCATCTCTTTAAGAAAAAAGCCAAAATAAACAAGCTAGTTAATTAGGTGCCACCCAGGGTGATTTGAGTATCTCAGAAACTGCTGATCTCCTGGGATTTTTATGCACAACAGACTCTGGAGTTTACAAAGAATGGTGCCAAAAACAAAAAATAAAATCCAGCGAGTGGCTGTTCTGTGAGTGAAAACATCTTGTTAAATCCACTCGCTGGATTTTTTTTTTGTTTTTGGCACCATACTTTGTAAACTCCAGAGTCTGTTGTGCATAAAAATCCCAGGAGGTCAGCAGCTTCTGAGGCATTCAAATCACCCAAGGCGGCACCTAATTAATTAGCTTGTTTATTTCGGCTTTTTTCTTAAAGAGGTGCTGGACGTGCTCCAGCTGGCACTGCACCCCTTCCCTTGACCTTTCCCACCCACCAGGCTTCACATATCACCTTCCAGCTATCCTCCTTCCGCTCCCGCCACCTTTACATTTTCCTTCCCCCACCACTTTTCCATTCTGGCACCTTCCCTCGTCTTTCTCAGTCCTGAAGAAGAGGCTCGCCCAAAATGTTGACTGTCTATTCTTTTCCATGGATGCTGCCTGACCTGTTGAGCTCCTCCAGCATTTTGTGTGTATTGCAGAGTCCTGGAAAGAGAATCCGTAGGCTGTGGATTCAATTTGGATTTGAGCTGGCTGAAGTTATCCAAGCTGGTCAGGAGCCTGATGGTTGTACAGAGAACTGTTCCTGAATCTGGTGGTGTGGGACCTCCTGCCCAGTGGTAGAGGTGAGAAGAATGCATGGCCTGGGTGTTTGGGGTCCTTGATGATAGAGGCTGCTTTCTTATGGTGGTGCTCCTTGTAAATGTCCTCAATGATGGGGTGGGCTGGGCTGTATCTGACACTTTCCGTTCCAGGGCATTAATGTTTCCATATCAAGCCATGCTGCAGTCAGCCAGGATACCCTCCCAATGCACCTCTAATATTATATCTCCTATTAGCATCCTGCTTGACCCAGACCTTTTCTCTCCGAGAGAAATCTCTGTTTCGTTTCTCTCTCCTCCAACAAAGACCAATTCAATGGAGCTTACACGTGTCATCAAAGATCTTACCCCTAACCCACTGACCCAGAGACAATTCCAAGCCTATATGAGGGGTGATTGATAAGTTTGTGGCCTCGGGTAGAAGGAGTCAATTTTAGAAAACCTAGCACATTTATTTTTCAGCATAGTCCCCTCCTACATTTACACACTTAGTCCAGCGGTTGTGGAGCATACGGATCCCTTCTTTGTAGAAGTCAGCGTCTTGGACCTCCAGAAGGGGGTCCACAGCAGAGGTGATTGATAAGTTTGTGACCTAAGGTAGACGGAGATGAGTTATTACCCTTCAAACTTTCTGCATAATCACTCAAAGAGTTGAACTGTGTGTGCATCTCCTTCTACCTTAGGCCACAAACTTATCAATCACCCCTGCTGTGGACCACTTTCTGGAGGTCCAAGATGCCAACTTCTACAAAGAAGGGATCCGTATGCTCCACGACCGCTGGACTAAGTGTGTAAATGTAGGAGGGGACTACGTTGAAAAATAAATGTGCTAGGCTTTCTAAAATTGACTCCTTCTACCTTAGGCCATGAACATATCACACCCCTCATACATTAATTAGGTGATGGACCAAATCTTTCTGTGGCAAGTTGCTCCCAGCTGTGTCCACAAGACTAATCTCATATCCGACACTAATTTCACAACCTATAGACTCACTTTCAAGGACTCTACAATTCATGTTCTCAATATTATTTATTTTATATATATTTACACAGTTTGCCTTCTTTTGCACTTTGGTTGTTTGTTGGTCTTTATTTCTGTGTAGTTTTTTTATTGATTATCTTGTATTTCTTTGTTCTACTGTGCATGGAAATTAATCTCAGGGACGGGTTACACCTGAACCTGAGGGGTACCAATATCCTTGCAGGCAGGTTTATTCGAGCTGTGGGGGAGAGTTTAAAATAATTAGGCAGGGGGACGGGAACCAGAGTGATGGGGCGAAGGATGGGGCAATTGGTATAGAAGTCAACGCATTGCATAGTGAGACTGTGAGGAAAGACAGGCAGATGACAGGGCAAAATTGCAGTCAGTGGGACGAGTTATGGGGGCAAAATCAAAAAGGTTGATGAACATAGGACTAAAGGTATTATGTTTAAATGCAGGCAGTACAAGGAATAGGTGGATGATCTTGTAGTGCAACTAGTGATTGGCAGGTGTGACTTTGAGTCATTGAGGCATGGTTGAAAGAAGATTATAGTTGGAAACTTAACATCCAAGGATACACATTGTGTTGAAAGGACAGACAGGGAGACAGAGGCGGTGACATGACTCTGTTGGTAAAAAATGAAATCAAATCTTTAGAAAGAGGTGACAAGAGAGTCAAAAAAATGTAGAACCCTTGTGGGCAGAGTCAAGAAAATGCAACGGTAAAAAGGACCCTGATGGGAGTTATATATACACAGATAGATTGGAAAAATCAGGTTGGTGCTGGATCTCAAGAGAGAGAATTTATAGAATACCTATGGGATGGCTTTTTAGTGCAGCTTGTGGTTGAGTCCAGTAGGGGAAACGTAATTCTATTGGGTGCTGAGGAATGAACCAGATTTGATTAGGGAACTTAAGGTAAAGGAACCCTTAGGAAACCATGACCATAATATGATCGAATTCACCCAGCAGTTTGAGAGGGAGAAGATAAAGTCAGATGTATCAGTATAACAGTGCAGTAAAGGAAATTACGGAGGTATGAGAGAGGAGCTGGCCAAAGTTGATTAGAATGGGACACCCTCAGGGATGATGGCAGAACAGCAATGGCTGGAATTTCTGGAGGCAATGCAGAAACTACAGGATAGATACACCCCGAAGATGAAGAAATATTCTAAAGTGAGTATGAGGCAACCATGCACTTTTTAAGGAATAAATGTGTAGACTATTTTCTAACTTACTTACTGTCCATTACACCACTGGCGTTTAGGGCAGCAATGAAGGTCCTCCATCTCTGGCGGTGCTCAGAGCTTCCTTCATTACATCAGTAGTTTTTTCTCAGTTTTCAATACTATCAGTCATGCAAGTCCCGGGTGGAAACTCAGGAATTCCGTCACACTCAGATGTAGCAGGAGTCTTCATTGCTGTTTCCATAACAATTTTGCTTTACCATTCAGGGTTGTTAGCCCTGAGCAGAACCCCTAACCCTGGAAGACCGGTGGGCCATTCGTAGTCTGGCCTTTGACCTGTTTGGCATGGGTGACCCTACCAATTGCCAAAGCTCTGACTCCGGCCAACATAGCTCTCTGGGTCATTGAGGCACGCAAGCCAACCAAACCTAACATCAAGGTTGTAGTCCTCTTGGAGGACCATTTTCTAAATGTGGAGAAAATTCAGAAATTAGAGGTGCAAAGGATCTTGGGAATCCTTGCACAGGATTCCCAAGGAAGGCAAATGCAATGTTAGCATTCTTTTCGAGATGACTAGAACTAGGCTCAGGGTTAATAAGGCATTGGTCAGACTACACAGAGCACTGTAAATTGTTTTGGACCCCTTATCTAAGAAAAGATGTGTTGGCATTGGAGAGAGTCCAGAAGAGATTCATGGGAATGATTCCAGAATTAAAGGGTTAATGCATGAGGAGCATTTGATTGCTCTGGGCTTGTACTCGCTGGAACTTAGAAGAGTTGGTGGGGGGGCATCTCATTGAAACCTATTGAAAATTTAAAAGCTTTGATAATGTGGATGTGGAGAGGGTGTTTCCTGTAGTGGGCGAGTCTAGGACCAGAGGGCACAACCTCTGAATAGAAAGACCTCCATTTAGAACAGAGATGAGGAGGAATTTCATGAACCAGAGAGTGGTGAATCTGTGGAATTCATTGCCATGGATGACTATGGAGGGCGAGTCATTGTGTATAATTAAAGCAAAGGTTGATAGGTTCTTGGTTAGTCAGGGCGTCAAAGGCTAAGGAGGGAAGGCAGGAGAATGGGGTTGAGAGGGATAATATATCAGCCATGAAGGAATCCTTCAAGAGGACCACAATTTGTCATATAGCATTTGGAGGCCTCTGCCTCAATGACCCAGAGAGCTGTGTTGGCTGGAGTCAGGGCCTTGTGCTTTGACTTCTAGTAAGGTCACCCATGCCAAACAAGTTTAAGGGCAGAGGCCAGACTAAGACTGGTCCACCGGTCCTCCTGGTTCAGTGGTTTAGCTCAGGGCTAACAACCCTGACTGGTCAAAAAAATTGCTACGCAAACAGCAATGCAGAATCTTACATCTGTGTGCGACAATATTCCTGAGTCTCCGCCCGGGATTTGCATGACTGACAGTAGTGGAAACCACGAGGAAGATATTGGCACAATGAAGGAAGCCCTGAACAGTTCCAAGATCAAGAGAGATGGAGGAACTTCATTGCTGCCCTAAGCACCAGCAGCATAACAGGCAGTAACTAACTAACATGATGGATTGACATCGTAGATTTGATGAGCCAAGTGGCCTAATTCTGCTCCTATGTCTTATATACGTACTTTGAAAGTAAATTTACTTTGAACTTTGAATCTGCGTGAATAGACAACCCCCTCATTGCGCAAGAGTAAATGTGGTACCTGAAAGCACGTTCATACTGTGACTTTCAAATGAAGATAGCTGCTCTTTTTGGTGTCTGGGCTTCACCTTGACATGTGGGTTGGCCTGAACCATTAGGACATCCTGCCGTTTCCGCCTCTGTTTCTGTTGCAAGAGATTCCTCTGAGAAAACAGGGACAAATAACCAAAAGAGCTGTTACAGCACAGGCAGAGTCAGAGTGAAGCTCCCTCTACGTTGTCCCAGCTACTTCCAGAGCAGTTACAGAACTCCAAACACTCGGTGGCCACTTTCTAGGGTACACCTGTACACCTGCTCATTAATGCAAGTATCTAATTAGCCAATTACGCGGGCAACTCAATGCACAAAATTGTGCAGACATAGTCAAGAGGTTCAGTTATTCAGGCCGAGTATCTGAATGGGGAAGTGAGTTTGACTGTGGAGTGATAGTTGGTGCCAGATGGGGTGGTTTGAGGATCTCAGAAACTGCTGATCTCCTGGGATTTTCATGCACAACAGCATCTAGGGCAGAGGTTCCTAACCTTCTTTATGCTATGGACCCCTACCATTAACCGAGGGGTGTCTGTGGACCCCAGCTTGGGAACCACTGCTCTAGAGTTTACTAACAATGGTGTGAAAAACAAAAATAAAAGCATCCAGTGAGTGGCAGTTCTGTGGTGAAAATGCTTTGTTAATGAGAGAGGTCAGAGGAGAATGACCAGACTGGTTCAAGCTGACAGGAAGGCAACAGTAACTCAAAAACCACACGTTACAACAGTGGTGTGTAGAAGAGCATCTCTGAATGGACAAATCGTTGAACCTTGAATAGAGGGGCCACAGCAGTGGAAGACCACAAACATACGCTCAGTGGCCTCTATTATTAGGTATAGGACATTTCGGAGGCATCTACATGGGCATGTGAACATACAGTGAAGCAAGGGATCTGGGTCATGTGCAGGTTTGGTTTAGTTCAGCCTCATGATCAGCAGAGACAGATAATTATCCCAGCATGATCAGCGCAGGTTTGATACAGAGAAATTGCCCCAAGATGCATCCCCAGGGAAGAAGCAGCAAGTTCATTCACTTTCAACATTGCTGCTACCATTGGGCGGGAGGTACAGAGGCCTTAGGTCCCACAGCACCAGGTTCAGGAACAGTTCTTACTCTTCAGCCATCAAGTTCCTGAACCAGTGTGGATAACTTCACTCACCTCAACTCTGAACTGATCCCACAACCTATAAACTCACTTTCAAGGGCTCTATGACACATGTTCTCAGTATTAGTGATTTACTTTTGTATTGGCATGGCTTGTCTTCAATTGCACACTGGTGGTTTGCCTGTCTCGGTGTGCAGTTTTTATCGCATTTCCCTACTTTACTGTGAATGCCCTCAAGAAAACTGATCTCAAGGGACAGTACTGTGCAAAAGTCTCAGGCAGCTACGTCTCGATCTTGAACCAGCGTGGATAACTTCACTCACTTCAACGCTGACTCAATTGTATTTCTTTATTTTCCCGTAAGCCCCCGCAAGAAAATTAATCTCTGAGGTGACGTATATGTACTTTGATAATAAATTTTCTTTGTACTGTACTTTGAGCCTTTTCCAAATCCTGCCCCAAACATTTAGTGGGTGCAGACACTGGCAGACTATCGCAGAAGCTACAAACACATCATTTCAAGGCCCGCCCAGCCGCCTACCTGATTGTCAAACCTCTGCTGTCGCAGACTCTGACTATCCTCGTCCAAAACACTGTGTGAGAAGCAGAGACACCAGATGTCAATCTACACAGCACAGGGTGCAAAGGTGGGGCCAGTGCAGATGAGGGGGGAGGGTTTCAGAAATCTTGGCAAGGAATGAGGTGCGAGGGTAGGTATGGAGTGATGAGGGAGCTAAGAGTTGGTGGTGGAAGGGATTGATGGTGGAGGGGCAATGAAGACCAGAAGGAGAATCAATCACTGATGAATCACCGAGGAACATTACTGTGCAAAGTCTTAGGCACATAGAGTATATATAGCCAGCGTGCCTAAGACTTTTGCACAGAACTGTATTTGCCAACGTGGAGCGGAGAGCGTGTTTGTAAATCCGGCCGGAGAAAAGGATGTTAGGAATGGCGAGGGTGGAGCACCCTGGGAGGGATATGGGGTGGCAGAGAAGGAGGGTCAGGGGCCAGGGAGCGGCACAGGTGCAGACGCACCCAGCCCTGAGACACCGGGCAAGGTCAATTGGCTTACTGATCACTACAGAATGTTTCTCTGGTATTTCCTGCTCCCTCTCCTCTCCCTTTTCCCAACCAGGATTCCCGTCTTCCCACTCTCAGTCCACAATAGAGACCCATATCAGAATCAAGTTTATCATCACTCAGTTATAGGCATCCGTTAGTCTCATGAGACCATGGATTTGTGCCTTGGAAGGTATCCAGGGCGCAGGTCTGGGCAAGGTTGTATGGGAGACCAGCAGTTGCCCATGCTGCAAGTCTCCCCTCTCCACGCCACCGATGTTGTCCAAGGGAAGGGCACTAGGACCAATACAGCTTGGCACTGGTGTCATCGCAGAGCAATGTGTGGTTAAGTGCCTTTCTCAGGACACAACACGCTGCCTCAGCTGAGGCTCGAACTAGCAACCTTCTGATCACTAGACGAATGCCTTAACCACCTGGCCACGCGCCAAAACACAGTACAGTGCAATAAATAAAATTACTACAGCACTGTGCAAAAATCTTAGGCACCTTGGCTATATGTGAGGGTGTGGTTATATGTGCCTAGGATTTGCGCAGTAGTGTGTGTCATGAAATTTGATGTTATGTGGCAGCAGTACAGTGTAAGACATATAGTGTTAGTATAATTTCCAACAAAATTAGATAAATAAATCAATAGTGTGAAAGATTAATGGCAAGATAGTGTTCATGGACCTTTCGTAAATCTGATAGTGGAGGGGAAGAAGCTATTCCTGAAACATTGAGTGTGGGACTTTAGGGTCCCGTACTATCTCCCTGATGGCCGTAATGAGAAGAGGGCATGTCCCAGGTGGTGAGGGTCCTCAATAATGGATGCCACCTTCCCGAGGCAGCACTTTTGAAGATTTGCCCATGATGGAGCTGGTTGAGTCTACAGCCTCTTTCAACCAGTCCGAAAGCTCTCCGGGTGCGTCTGTAGAAAATAGCCGGAGCCTTTGGGGACGTACCAAATGGAGTGACAGTGAGAGGGTGAGAGGGGTTGGTGGTGGAGCAGGCGGTGAGGGAGGAGTTGGGATTGGGTTGGTGGGGTGGGAGTGGAGCAGAAGATGACGGGCAGAGGTGGGTCTATGTTGAGGGTGGGGAGAAGATGACCAGGGACCAGGAGTATGAGGTAGGAGGGATTGCTTTGGATAAGGGTGAGAATCTGTGGAGCACATCTGGGGGTGGGGGGTGTGAACCACTAGCGGCTAGTAAAGGTGGACAATGCAGGAGCGGACAGGCATTGCTTCGGGGAATATTCATCCTGTGAGGAAGAGCAGGGGCACAACTAGAGACAAGCGGAGAGCCTGAAAGAACATAGCAATATCTCTCATGTACAACCTTGGTAAATGGGTTCACAAAGCAAACTGGATCTTATAGGAAAGAAAAAAAAACCTATGGAATTAAAAATAGTAGAAAAAAAATATTCAACTTACCTTCCTGGGAGCATTGTAGAATAAATTGAAGAATTGTTAATCCTGGCATCAGAAACACAGAAAGGGAATGAGTGAGAGGCAAACATGGAGTGAGTGAGAGACAGAAATACTATTAATAAACTGTCATTTGTCTAGTTACCATGACTATGCTTCCTGTATCCAAGGGTTGCAGTGGATTCTTCCAATAAGGAAATGAGAGGCCAAGGCCATCATATTAACTAGCAACACACACACACACACACACACACACACACACACAATGCTGGAGGAACTCAGCAGGTCAGGCAGCATCTATGGAAATGAATAAACAGTCGACATTTCAGGCCAGTCCCGGCTTCAGGACTGGATACAAAGGGGAAAGGCACCAGGATAAAGAATATGGGGGGAGGGGAAGGAGGATAGCTAGAAGATGATAGGTGAAGCCAGGTGGGTGGGAAAGGTAAAGGACTGGAGAAGAAGGAATTTGATAGGAGAGAAGAGAGGACCATGAGAGAAAGGGAAGAAGGAGAGGCACCTGGGGGAGGTGATAGGCAGGGGAAGAGAAGAGGCAAGAGGCCACAGAGGGGGAATGGAAGAAGAGGGAAGGGGAGGGGTTGGAGGCTACCCAGACGAAATAGGAGGCGTTGTTCATTCACCAAGAGAGTGGCCTTGCGGCAAAAGAGGAGGAAATGGGCTGACAGTCAGAACAGGAATGGGGATAGCAATTAAAATGGTTGGCCACTGGGAAATTCTGCTTTTGGTGCTCAACAACATGGTCTGCCAATTTGTGACGTGTCTCACCAACGTAGAGGAGGCCGCATCAGGCCCATCAGACACAATAGACGACCCCAATAGGGACCCTTGCCTCACCTCGAAGGACTTTGAGGCCCTGGATGGAGGTGAATGGGCCAGTGTAACAGTTCTGTCACTTGCAGGGATATGTGCCAGGTGGGTGATTTGTGGGGAGGGACAAATGGACAAGGAGATCACAGTGGAAAGCGGCAAGGGTGGGGCAGGTAAAGATGTGAATGGTGGTGGAATCCCATTGGAGATGGTGGAAATTGTGGAGAATAGCGTGCTGAATGCGAAGGCTCATGGGGTGGCAAGTAAGGACAAGAAGAACTCTGTCACTGTTAAGGCAGAAGGAAGCTTAACTTGCATTTGCACAGAGTACTTAATCGGATAAAACATCCCAGGGTACTGTGCGGAAATGTTACCGGACATAAAACTGACTCTGCACCACACAGAGATATTATGGAAGGCAACTAAAAGATTATTCAAATGGGTGGCTTTTGAGGGGCACCTTGTAAGGTGAAGAGAGACAGAAGGGTTTCGAGGGAGGAGATAATCCAGAATTTAGGATTTGAGCAGATGAAGTTATACCCAAAAACGAACAAGAGGTCAGAAATGGCGGATGAGAGATCTTAAATGATCACCAGGCAGCAGATGTTAGATTCAGAATCAGAATCAGATTTATCATTACTGAAGCTGTTCCTAAAACGTTGCGTGTGGGTCTTCTGGCTCCTGCACCTCCTCCCTGATGGTAGTAATGAGAAGAGGGTGTGTCCTAATGGACTGTACGATGACATAGTCATGTGATCCAACATACCACAGTCAGGTGATCAACATTCTATGCCACACCAACCATGTGACAAGTCCGGCCAATTTTCCAGGCAACACAGAATTCCAGCATCTGCAGAATCTCTTGGTGTTCTGGGGAAAGGGGAGGGATGCAGCCAGTGGCTGGGTAACAAAATTTATGACGAGAACTTTGGCGCGATGCTATTACAGCTCATTGGAGTTTGGAGTTCAAGTCCAGTGCCCTCTGTAAGCAGTTTGTACGTCCTCCCATGAAGGTGTGGGATTCCTCTAGGTGCTCCAGTTCCCTCCCACATTTCAAAGGCATATTGTTTATTAGGTTAATTGTCATTGTAACTTGTCTTGTAAACAGGCTAGGGTTAACTATTAAAAAGATGGGTTGCTGGGCAGTACAGGTCATTGTTCTGCACTGTACCTCCAGACAGATAAATAAAGTAATGGTTTTGGCCTTTTGAATGTTTCAGGAGAAAACTTACTGTCCTCCCAGCAGAGGATAATTCTGGAGTTTAAATCAGGGCACGGTGAAGGAGTGGGTTACCAGCCTTTTTTAATGTTATGGTCCCCTACCATTAACTGAGGGGTCTGTGGACCACACGTTGGGAATCTCTGGTCGAGGGAGTGGTGAAGGGGACAATGTTAGATGCAAACTCCAGAATCTACTGTGCAGGATGAAGAACATGCCCTGCAACTTTCCTGACCGTAGGGTGGCACTTTGCTGCATCACTGGCACACGCTGCCACCCTGATAACTTTGCCATCCCCCTTTAAGCAGTCATTTCAGCTTGAGGAAGTGAGGCAAAGGTTTTCTCAGGGAGGTGACAGATTAGAGCTGGCAGTTTAAAGCAGATCACAGCCTGCTCCAGCTGTCAGGAGAATTTATCCCCCACTGAGACTTTATCAATGTAACAGAATGCCTGCACTAACTTTCAGATCTGTTATGTGTAACACTGCCATCAGTGATCACTGGCTACTTCATTAAGTTGCATTAATGATTGGGCGTACAGGTGTCCTTTATTAGGTACGCTTGCTTGTTAATGCAAATATCTAATCAGCCAATCAGGTGACAGCAACTCAATGCATAAGAGCATGCAGACACGGTCAAGAGGTCCAGTTGTTGTTCAGACCAAACATCAGAATGGGGAAGAAATATGATCTAGGTGATTGATCGTGGAATGATTGTTGGTGCCAAATGGGGTGGTTTGAGTATCTCAGAAACTGCCGATTTTCTGCACAGCAGATCCTGGGATTTTCATGCACAGCAGTCTCTAGAGTTTACAGAGCCTGGTGTAGAGAAAAAAACAAAAAAGAGAACATCCAGTGAGCAGCCGTTCTGTGGGGGTAAACACTCTGTTAATGAGAAAGGTCAGATGAGAATGGCCAGACCAGTTCAAGCTGACAGGAAGGTGACAGTAACTCAAATAACCACGTATTATACAACAGTGGTGTGCAGAAGAATGCAAAACACATCGAACCTTGAACGGGATGGGCTACAGCAACAGTGGCCACTGAGGGTATCTTTCTTTCTTTATTATAGTGTATCTGGCACTGAGACCCTGACGGCAACCAGCTGAATGTCCATGTGTGAAATTGAAGTGACACCCCCATGGACCTCAGTCAAGACTGGGAATGTGCTCATCAGAAATCAGGGGTGCCTATTAGTGGGGAACGATTGAGTTCAATCCTTAAGGGTTGACGTCACTGTGACAGGTTGCTGGTGACATCACATGGATAATGAAAGATGAAGTCACGTGAATTACGTTAGTTGTTAGATGCGGTGATATTGCTTTCATTTATGGTACAGACATAGCTGAAAGTTTTTACTCAAAGCCTGTACCGTCCTTCAACTCCCCTTCCACACACAACGTCCCTTTCCTTAGCAGAGGAGTTCCCAAACTGGAGTCCACGGACCTCTTGCTCAGTGATATTGGCCCATGGCATAAAAAATAAGGTTGGGAACCCCTGCCTTGGCAGGAATGTCAATAGAGGATGTGAGTTAATTGAGAGAAGGGAGTAGAGGGTATTTCAGGATACTTCACTTACGCTAGGAAGTTCAAGGAGGTTGGGAACTCACAAACACAAAAGGATCTGCAGATACTGGAAATTCTGGAGTAACACACACACACACAATGCTGGAGGAACTCACCGGGTCAGGCAGCTTCTATAGAGAGGAATAAACAAATAAACAGTCGACATTTCAGGCCAAGGCCCTTTCATCTGATTCCGCTCCATAGATGCTACCTGGCCTGCTGAGTTCCTCCAGCACTTTGTGTGTGCTGCTAACTCACAATGGGGGGGGGGGGTAGAAACACTTGTCTCATTTTACATTTCCATGGACAGCCACCACGTTCCACCCGCCATACACCGGCCCATTCGTTTCACTTCGCTTCTTCTGCGTGTTATTTTCTGGCGTAAGTTTCTATGATTTTTTAAACTCTCCCCAGCCTCAGCCAGCTCATATTCCCCCACCCCCTCACTCACCACACACCCAGCCCCACGGAACACCCTTGTCCTCGTGCTCGCTACCTTCACACCCTTTATATTCCTTCGCCCTCTCCATTCATGCTCACCTCTGGTGTTAACTCATCAAACTATCTCCTGGGGCATACCCTTCCCCCTAAAATCAACGACTCAAGTCCCGGAAAGTCTTGTTTTACTTCATTGTTTCTTGACCCTTTGCCCTTCACTTGGCATCAGAGGAGTGGACGTCACGGAGAAAGGGGTGCCGTCCGCTGGGTGAGTCCCAGACATCCTCTCATGCACTATAATACTCACAAATCAATGTCGCACTCCGCTTGCAAACCATCCAGCTCAAAAGCCATCTTGATACAAGACTGAGGGGTGAGGAGCAGGAGGGTTGTGTGTTGAACAACAGCAGGTAACTGTGAGGAATTGAGCCTTGAAAGAGCTAATCTCTCAAACGCTGACGTCCAGGTTAGAGAAATCGGATTGACCAGGGTTTAATGCAGAACAGTTGAGCTCTGCTGACTGGTTCAGGGTGACTGGTTAATTTTTTTTTTAAAAACGGCAACGAAAGAGAACACAGTAAGTGTCACCCCCAATCCTGACATCAGTCACCAGATCCCAGCCTTTCTCCAGCTGCCTGTCACTGGATCTCAGCTCCCTGGAGCTGGACACTGGACTCTATACACTCTGAATCTGACACGGGTCTTTCCCCACTCTGGAGCCGTGCCTTTTCCCTTATTCCTGGTCGTAGACCGAGTCCCATTCTGCTGCCCAGCAAGGAGTGCCATCCGTGAGTTCTCGCATCATCCTCTGATGTCCTCCGACTTCCATCCCCGGAGCCCCTATCTCTGCACCTGGGCTTCCCTATCCGGCCGTGGGCACTGCCATGGAACTCCGCCGCTACTTCCGACTCCGCTCGGCTCCTCCGCTTCAGGCGCTCCGTCATAAACAGATGTGGACTCTGTCATTGGCCCGAGGTTTCCGTGGCTACCATACGTCACCATAAGGCTGGAACGCCCTGCTTTGTAACGTGCGTAACATATTTGACTTAAAGCAGCGAGGCTGGCTCCGTCCGAGAGTTCTCTCGCTCGATGGGGCGTTATCAGTCGAGCTCTGGAAATGAACCTTTGAGCTGAGAATGTCCAGATTCCATCGCACGGCATTGTTGAATGAGGGTGAATTGTCTGTGACCAATGACAATCAATATTATATTTATATTCAGAAAGACTTGCATTTCTGCTCAACTTCCCAATCTCCCACACTCACTGAGCAAAACACACAAAATGCTGGAAGAACTCAGCAGGTCAGACAACATCTCCGGAGGGAAATGAACAGTCGCCGTTTGGGGCCGAGACCCTCCAGAATTCTGTGTGTGCCTCTTAAGATTTCCTCGGTGCTGCCATCAGGTAGAGGGTACAGGAGCCTCAGGACTCGCACCACCAGGCTCAAGAACAGTTACTACCCCTCAACCGTGAAGGGGATAACTACACCCATTCCATTTCTGGTGTTCTCACAACTGATGGTCTCACTTTTAAGGACAATTTATCTTGTTATTTCATGCTCTCGTTATTTATTGCTATTTATTTATATTTGCATTTGCACAGTTTGTTGTTCATTGATCCTGTTTACAGTTACTGTTCTATAGATCTGCTGAGTATGCCCACAGGAAAATGAATCTCAGGGTTGTACGTAGTGACGTGTACGTACTCTGATAATAAATTTTATTTTGAACTTTTAAGATTTGCACCACCTGCAGAACACTTGTGTCACCACATTCACTGAAGTACTTTTCAGATCAAAGCCAATTATAAAGGACAAACTGATCCCTTTAAACAACGAGTAGGTTACAAATTTAAATGATAAAGATCATTTCTCCGACTTGTCAGTGTGGAAACTTGCCCCAAGTTCACAAAACAAAACAGAACAAATGCAGTCTGGTTAATGGCTTGCAATACCAAAGGATGTAATGTTGAAATTGTATAAGGCATTTTTTAAGGCCAAATTTGGAGTACTGTGTACAGTTCTGGTCACCGAATTATAGGAAGGATGTCAATAAAATTGAGAGAGTACAGAGGAGGTTTGCTAAAATGTTGCCTGGGTTTCATCTCCTAAGTTACAGAGAAAGGTTGAACAAGTTAGGTCTTTATTCTTTGGAGAGTAGAAGGTTGAGGGGGGACTTGATAGAGGTGTTTAAAATTATGAGGGGGATTGATAAAGTTGACGTGGATAGGCTTTTTCCATTGAGAGTGGGGGAGATTCATACAAGAGGACATGTTGAGAGTTAAAGGACAAAAGTTTAGGGGTAACATGAGGGGGAACTTCTTTACTCAGAGAGTGGTAGCTGTGTGGAATGAGCTTCCAGCAGTAGTGGTTGAGGCTGGTACGATGTTGTCGTTTAAAGTTAAATTGGACAGCTATATGGACAGTAAAGGAATGGAAGGTTATGGTCTGAGTGCAGGTCGGTGGGACTAGGTGAGAGTAAGAGTTCGGCACGGACTAGAAGGGCCGAGATGGCCTGTTTCGGTGCTGTAATTGTTATATGGTTATATGGTTATACCAGTCTTTAGAATCATCTATTATCACTGACACATGTTGTGACACGTGTTGGCGCATGGCCAAGTGGTTAAGGCATTCATCTAGTGATCTGAAGGTCACTAGTTCGAGCCTTGGCTGAGGCAACATGTTGTGTCCTTGAGCAAGGCACTTAACCACACATTGCTCTGCGATGACACCAGTGTATGGGTCCTAATGCCCTTCCCTTAGACAACATCAGTGGCGTGGAGAGGGGAGACTTGCAGCATGGGCAACTGCTGGTCTTCCATACAACCTTGCCCAGGCCTGCGCCCTGGAAACCTTCCAAGGCCCAAATCCACGGTCTCACGAGACTAACGGGTGCCTATGTTGTGAAATTGGTTGATTGTGGCGGCAGTACAGTGTGACAGATAAAAAAAATCACCATAAGACAATGAGAAATGAATAACGTGAAAGAGGATTAGTGATGTGGAATCGTGCGCAGTACAGAAACCTGCTGGCAGAGGAGAAGAAACTGTTTCTAAAAGGCTGAGTGGGGCTCCTCAGACTCTTGTACTTCCTCCCTGTGGTAGAAATCAGAAGAGGGCACGTCCCGGATGCTGAGGGTCCTTCCTGATGGATGCCGCCTTCTTGAGGCACTGCCATTTGGAGATGACCTTGATGGTGGGGAGGCTTGAGCTCATGTTGGAGCTGGACCAGTCTACAGCTTTCCGCAGCGTCTGCGTTGGAGCCTCCATGCCAGACAGTGATGCGACCCGTCAGAATGCTCTCCCTAGCACATTTTTGGAAATGTGCTTGTCTTTACGATGATGATGATGATGATGATGACGTCGACTCAGATCTGAGAGGCCAGCGTCGGGCATTTTTCCTGCCTTACAAGGCACAGTTCGAAAGGCTGTGTGGGGCGCCACTCCTCGCACAGACGTTTCGCAGTATTATTTTACGAGGCCGAGTTGCGAGCTCGACATCAGAGCGCGCATGGGGGTGGTCTGTCGCTGGATCGAACTCGGGAACCTCCGTTCTCGAGCCCGGCGCTGATCTCACTGCGCCACCAGCCGTCACCCTATGTCTTTAGGGACATACCAAATCTCCCCAAGCTCCTAATGAAGTGCAGCCGCCGGTGTGTCTTTGTGATTGTATCAATATGCTGAGCCCACAATAGATCCTCATAGATGCTGATGCCCAGGAACTGGAAGCTGCTCACCCTTTCCATCATTGACCCCTCAATAAGGACGTGAATGTTCTCCTGACTTCCCTTTCCTGAAGACCACAATGAGTTTCTTAGAATTACTGACGTTGTTGTAGCGACACCACTCAACCAACTGATTTATTTCACTCTTGTACACTTCCTGAACTCCATCTGAAACTCCGCCAGCAACAGTGATGAAATCGGCAAATTTACGGACAGTGTTTGAGGAGTGCCTAGCCACATGGTCATGAGTGTAGAGGGAGAAGAGTCGTGGGCTAAACACACGTCCTTGAGCTGTGCCTGCGTTGATAGTCAGCGAGGAAGAAGGTTTTTACTGATCCACGTAGACTGTGGTCTCCTGGGGAGGAAGCCAAGGAGCCAGTTGCAGATGGAGGTACAGAGGCCCAGGTTTTGAAGCTTGTTGATTAATACTGAGGGGAGGTTGGTGTTGAATGCCAAAATGTAATCGATAAACAGCAGCCTGACAGAGGTATTGCAGTGGTCCAGGTGATCCAAAAAACAGTGAGTTTTCATCTGCGATAGACCTGTTGTGGCAGCAGGCAAATCCTTCTAATCAGTGGCAAAATGGTTGAGTCATAGAGTGGGACAGGACTAGAACAAGTGCTTCAGCCTAATTAGATTAGATTAGATTCAACTTTATTGTCATTGTGCCGAGTACAGATACAAAGCCAATGAAATGCATTTAGCATCTGACCAGAAATGCAAAGAATAGTGTTATTTACAAAATAACTGTGAATAAAAGGAGCGCTACAGCACACAAATATAAAAGTACTGAGACAGTACAATACGGATGCAATACTGCTTAGCGCTGTGATGTGAGGTTCAGCAGGATCACAGACTCAGGGAAGAAGCTCTTCCTGTGCCTGCTGGTGCGGGAGCGGAGGCTCCTGTAGCGCCTACCAGATGGGAGGAGAGTAAAAAGTCCATGGTTAGGGTGAGATGCCTCCCTGATAATGCTTTTCACCCTGCCCAGGCAGCGTTTATGGTAGATGTTCTCAATGGTGGGCAATTGGGTGCCGATAATCCGCTGGGCAGTTTTCACCACACGCTGGAGTGCTTTGCGGTCCGATACGGGACCATACCACACTGAGATGCAGTTGGTAAGTGTGCTCTCAATGGTACAGTGGTAATAATTAATCCTTACCTGCTCTAAATCCCACATCCTGCATTCAGTCCATATTCACCGGTTCTTTTCCTATCCATATGCACTCAGCGGCCACTTTACTAGGTACCCCCTGCACCTAAATAAAACGGCCACTGAGGGTATGTCCATGGTCTTCTGCTGCTGTAGCCCATTCACTTCAAACTTCAATGTGTTCTGCTCTCAGAGACGTCTTCTGCAAGCCACTGTTGTAACGTGTAATTATTTGAGTTATTGTCGCCTTCCTGTCAGCTTGAACCAGACTAACTATCCTCCTCTCATCTCTCTCATTAACTAGACTTTTTTTTTCAGGACCGCACTGCTCACTGGATTTTGTTTTGTTTGTTTTTCACACCATTCTCTAGATTTTAGAGTCAGTCGTGCGTAAACTCCAGAGATAGTTGTGCGTGAAAATCCCAGGCAGATCAGCAGTTTCTGAGGTACTCAAACCACCCTGTCTGGCACCGACAAGCAGTCACTTAGATCACATTTCTTCCCCATTTTGCTGTTTGGTCTGAACAACAACCGAACCTCTTGACCGTGTCTACATGCTTTTATGCCTTGAGCTGCTGCCATACGATTGACTGTTTAGATATTTGCATTAACGAGCCGGTGTACAGGTGTACCTAATAAAGTGGCCACTGATTTTAGGTCACGGGTTTTGAGAGATGCGGTTGGAATAGAATAGGAAAGTAACTTCAGTGCATTTTGTAGATGGTACGCACTACAAGCATGTGTGTGTTGGTGACGGAAGGAATGAATGTTTAAGGGGTTCGATGGAGGACCAGTCAAGAAGATGGCTTGAACTTCTTCAGAATTCCACTCAGCACGGCAGGTGGAGAATACCACACTATACTCTTGACTCGTGCCTTGATCAAAGGCTTAGCCGGTCAGGCCACGTCTGTAGGAAGAGAAATAGAGTTTATTTTCCACATCAGTGGCATTCGTTAGTCTTGCGAGACCATGGATCTGCGCCTGGAAAGTCTTCACTCTCCAGGGCACAGGCCTGGGCAAGGTTGTATGGAAGACCGGCAGTTGCCCATGCTGCAAGTCTCCCCTCTCCACGACACTGATGTTGTCCAAGGGAAGGGCAAGGGCCGATACAACTTAGCACCAGTGTCGTTGCAGAGCACTGTGTGATTAAGTGCCTTGCTCAAGGACACAACATGTTGCCTTGGCAGGGGTTCAAATTCACGACCTTCAGGTTGCTAGTCGAATGCCTTAACCACTTGGCCACGTGCCCACACATCAATGCAACTGGGGAGAGAATTATTAACGTGCCAGAAGACTGAGGGTCAGTGCTCTCTTCACATCCTCTAACTCACACTCAATGCGATATGTCACACGTGCTTTTCCTGGTCTCCCTCTGCAGCAACACCTACTCACACCATCTCAAAGCTGTTATGGTTCACAGTTCAATTTTATACATTACTATATTTAGTGCTGTAACAGACAGCACTTCTGCTTTCTTTCAGATTCTTCCCTCCTTCCTAAACCTCAGTGACTAGAACTCTATGCAGTACCCCTGCCAGGTTCCGACCAAGGTTTTATCATGTTGGGGACTAACCTCCCTATCTCTGTATGCAATGCCCCAACTAATGAAGATGCCTTATTTACCATCTTATCTAACAGCTCTTGACCTCTTGAAAGTATTTTGGACATGGACACCAAGGCTCCTCTGTTCCTCGGTATTTCCTAAGACCTTACCATTCATGGTGTAGGTCCTAGCCTCCCAGAATGCATCACTTCACTTCTATCAAGATTAATCTCTGACAGCCATTGCAAATCCCCTTGCACCACCACCTCAACGTCACCTTGTAGCCAAAGGTCAAAAACCAGAGGTCAGCGAGTTCAGAGGTCGAAGATTGAAGTCCGAGAGCCCAGAGGTCAAGGTTCAAAGGTTGAAGCCCCTGAGTGAGCTTCTTTAGAGGTCAGAGGCCCAAGGTAATGGGTCTGGGGCTAAGCGCCTCAGGCCTGACTTGGAGTTGGAGGCATGTCTGTTTGTGTGAGTGAGTGGGAAAGGGGATTCTCTTGCAGCTGTTGTAGTTGTTCTGCAGAACATTGTGAGCATGCTGCGCTGGCGCCAGCATGTGTCAACACGTAGGTTGTGTTGGTCGTTGGTGCAAATGCACGTTTCACTGTTTGTTTCAATGCCGTGTGATAAATAAATAAATCAGAATCTGAAGACTGTCCTCCATACTACCAGAAATACGACTGATCTTAGAGTCATCTGTGGGCTGACTAATTGTGATTCCAACCTCCACATTCAAATATTTCATGCATTTTACAAACAGCAGGGGTTTCAGTACTGATTCCTGTGGAACCACTAGTCAAAGGAATCCAATTACAAAAATAACCCTCTATCATCACATTTTCTGTCGTCCAGTCATCTAGTAGCACCCTAACCACCAGCATAGATTTGAAAACACAGCCAGATCTGCTGCAATTGCATCCTTTTTTATTTCAAAAGTAAACTTTGTTCAGAACAAGTTCAAAGTAAATTTTATTATCAAAGTATATCTATGTCACCATATACAACCCTGGGATTCATTTTCCTGCGGGCATACTCAGAAAATCTATAGAATAGTAACTGTAACAGAGTCAATGAAAGATCAACCAGAGTGCAGAGAACAGCAAACTATGCAAATGCAAATATAAATAAATAGCAATAAATAACAAGAACATGGAGATAATAAGATAAAGAGTCCTTAAAGTGAGATCATTGGTTGTGGAAACATCTCAATGGATGGGCAAGTGAGTGTAGTTTTCCTCTTTTGTTCAAAAATCTGATAGTTGAGGGGTAATAACTGTTCTGGAACCTGGTGCTGCCTGCCCTGAGGCTCTTGTACCTTCTACCTGATGGTAAGAAAAAAGCATGGCTTGGGTGTTGAAGATCTCTGATGATCGATGCTTCTTACCTACAACACGGTTTCATACAGATGTGCTCAATGGTTGGGAAGATCAATCTAAACCTTCCCTCAGATCTATAAAAACTAACTCCACTAAGGAATTATTCACCTCTGTTTTACTTTTGGAAACTTGCACTAAAATTTCACCTTTCTCCTTGCTGAAACCTCCAACTACAGAGCCCATTTCTTAGTGAATACCAATGTTTGTTGTACTTGTTTAAAACTTCAATCGTACTTTCTAGCTTCATGCACAGATTTCCCCTATTTTCACTAATGGGCCTTACTTTCCGTATTCTTTTTGGCAGCATACTTATTAAAAACTTTGAATTTTCCTTAATCGTTCAAGACATAGCACGTGACACCTCTTCCTAATTTTCTTTTTAAGCATCTTACTACACAATCACTCGTCTCAGGTAACGCCCCCTCTGACGTGCGACATGGAAAGAGTGAGTTACACAGTCAATCAAGTCATAGGTAACGCCCCCTCTGACGTACGACATGGAAAGAGTGAGTTGCAGAGTCAATCAAGTCTCAGGTAACGCCCCCTCTGACGTCTGACGAGAAAGAGAGAGTTACACAGTCAATCAAGTCTCAGGTAACGCCCCCTCTGACGTGTGACATGGGAAAGAGTGAGTTATACTGTACAGTCACTCAAGTCTCAGGTAACACCCCCGCTGACGTATGACGTGAAAAGAGCGCGTTGGCGACGGCGTGATGACGTACGCGCATCCCTGGCACTGGAGCGTCAGCGTTGGAGGCTGAGTTCGGAGTCCGGAGCGGTGACGGGACAGTCCGGAGTCGTGCGCACGGAGAGCCCGAGGGCCGAGAGAGGTAAGACGGAGGAGCCCGGAGAACTCAGCGGCACTTTTCCCCGGCGGAGAGGGCCGACCTGGGCCCCGCGCAGGTGCGGTGGGCCGAAGAGACGGGGCATTACCCCACTCCCGTCCCAGGAGCGCACCAACTCCACTGTGGGATTGGTGCTGAGAAAGTTGTGGAGTGGGCCGTTCGCATTGGGCACTGGGGTTGAGGCCGTACCTACTCTACCTCGGCATATTTGGACTGGGGGGTGGGGTGAAGTACGCCGGTACCCCGTCTGCATGCTATCCCCCTGCCTCCTCCCCATCTGGGCGCTGCCTGTTAGGGTGCTATCCAGCTGCCTATCCTAAACTCCGGCGGTTCCGAATAAACTGTACCTCTGAGAGAAGAGATGTTCTGATGAGGAATTGTTGTATCTGTAGGTAGTGCAGTGACGTAACCCGATCTCTTTATCCTTTAACCCAGGTAACCGTTTGCTGAATAATTGATGGAGCTCTGGTGTCTGGTTGCTGGCCTCATCGTATCGGTGGTGGCGGTGCCCATCGACAGGTCAAAGAAAACCGATGAGAAGCAGATCAAACCAGAGTCACCGGTGGGTGTATGATTGTGTTCAGTCAGCTGTTTGCCTTCCAGTGACTGTCAGTGGGTTTCTTGGTTAAAATTTGATTTGTTCGGTGAGCTAGCCTAACATATGTGACAGATGTGCAGAAAAATTATTCCGAAAGAGGCTATTCAACCTATCAGAATCAGAATCCTTTATTATCACCAAGTATGTGGACACATACAGGGAATTTGATGCCGGTTTCCCTGAGCTCTCGCTGTACAGAAATCAAAAAGCAAACCAAACAATAGTGCAAATAATCGTGAACTATATACAATGAGGTATTCCTGTGTATGTACAGGTGGACTTGGTTTATAATAGACTAAAATTCAAGTGTTCATAAGACCGATGGCATACAGAAAGAAACTGTTCTTGTGCCTATCAGGTATTTGCTGGCTCCCAGAAGTCCAATATCCCTGTTCCTATTCCTCATTCCTGTTAAATTATTTTCCTTCATATGTCCTTATCAGCTTCCCATTGATTCATTTTGTCAGGAGATGTGCAATTATACAAACATGCAAACTCTACACAGTTGGTACCAGAGATTGGGATGAAACCTAGATTCTTGACAGTGCACCATCCACTGTTGAGCGACAGCCGAATCTGGGTAGCGTCCAACATTGAATTATTCTAATGTAGGTTCTTAGCACAAAACATTTACCGTCCACCTGTCTCTAGAGATGCTGCCCGAGCCGCTAAGTTCATCCAGCAGTTAGCACATCCCATTACAGCGCCAGATCAGAGTTCGATCCCTGCCCACTGTGTGCAAGGACTTCCGATGTTCTTCCCACTACTACATGGGTTTCCTCCGGGTGCTCCAGTTTCCTCCCACGTTCCGAAGACATGCGATTTAATGTTAGTGAGTTGTGGGCATGCTGGCAGGAAAGAGTGAGGACACTTGCAGGCTGCCCTGCACAAACCTCGCTGATTTGAATTGTCGGAAAATGACGGATTTCACTATGTTTCCATGTACGTGTGACAAATAAAGCACATCATTTATGTTCCAAAGTTCAAAGTAAATTTCTTATCAAAGTGCATATTTGTCACCATGTACAAACCTGAGGTTTATTTTCTAGTGGGCATGTTGAATGAAATCATAATAGAATAATAACCATAACACAATCAATAAAAGACTGCACTAAATTGGGCGTTCAACCAGTGTGCAAAAGACAACAATGTGCAAATACAAAGAGAAAGTAATTAATAAATAAATAAGCAATGAATATTGAGAACGTGGAATGAAGAGTCCTTGAAAGTGAGTCCATAGGTTGTGGGAGTATTTCAGTGATGGGGCAAGTGAAGTTGAGTAAAGGTATCCCCTTTGGTTGACGAGTCTGGTGAGAATGGCTTTACCTGTGATGGACTGGAGCCTCTCCACTGCTTTCTCAGTCCTGAAGAAGGATCTCAGCCCAAAACATCGACTGTTTATTCAATTGCATAGATGCTGCCTGATCTGCTGAGTTCCTCCAGCATTTTTTTGTGTGTTGCTCCAGAGATTTTCTCGTGTTTAGGAACCACCACTGTTTGTAGAATTTTCTGTTCGAGGGCGTTGATGTTTCCATACCAGGCTGTGATGCAGTCCGTCAATATACTCTCCAACACACACCTGTAGAAGTTTGCAGGAGCTGCGGTCTCTCGTGTCTCCAACGTGTTGTTCTTATACTTTCACCTCTTTCTCCACTGTTATTTAACCCTCTTGCTGTGTGACATCCTTCTGCCCCTTCATTAGAGTGAGAGAGAACACCTGCGGCATGTCGAATTGTCGGTTAAGCAATCAGTTATTGTTATACTACAAATCACGGTCTCCCCTTGGGGCTTGCTACTGCGTGCTTGGTGGATGCGGATGCTTTTTGCTGAAACAAGACGGCGAGGGAGATTGTTGATGTTCTGCTGCTTGTGCTTTGGGTTCTAACGTTTTTTACTGTCATCTGTTCTGTTTTTTTGTGGATGTCTGCGAAGAGCAGGAATTTCAGGTTGTATACTGTGTACATTCCCTGATTAAATGAAACCGTTTGAACCATTAATCCTGGCCGTACCTGCAATCAGCAGGGGCAATACTGTGAATTCCAATCCTCTTCCTCCAAGTTGTGCATCTTTTTCCTCACGTTTTAAAGCCATGATTGAATCCCATCAGCCAATCCATTCCAGGTGTAAAACTAAAATGCGTTTCACCAATATTTAGTTTGAGTGTCTTACTGATCATCTTTGAACTCTTAAGCTGTGGGAATAGTGACGAGGCTGGAGAGGAAGACATAATAAAAGGAAATGACGGACTGTGGCAGGAAGAGCTGGACAAAAGATAGGTCATCAGATAAGGCTAAAGGTTTTTTTTTCCAAAAAAAAGTTTTGAAATTGATGTAACATTTGGAACAAAACAGATACAGCAGAAGTGTAGCTTAGTTACCCAAGTATAACTAAAAATGAATCTGATCTGATAGCCAATACAGAGACGTGGCTGCAGGATATTGAACGTTGACATATAAGGCTATGAAGCGAAGAAACTGTAGAGGAGTGGCTTTGCGCAGTAATAAACGACCTAGGGCAGTAGAGGGTGATAATCCAACTTCAGGAAACCAAATGAAGAAGTGGTTTGTGAGGAGATGAGAAATAATAACGGCAAGGAATCACTTGGCACAGCGAGGATCTTCATAACGTACAATATATACTTTCTAATGACAAAGTATCTGCCACTGTCATTATCCAGAAATGCTCAGGGTAGTTTAATACTTTGAAAAGTTTGTACAAAGGCAGGTGACGGACTAGGAGATAGAGTAGAATGTGGAAAACAGTAAAACATGCTTGTAAATGGTTATTAAGAGTTTCTGTAGATCTTTAAATTTGGTCCTATAGAGAGTGAGTCTGAGAAATTGTTAATGGAAAACAACAAGAGGGACAGCACAGTAGCCTAGTGGTTAGCACAACGCTTTACAGGACAGGCGACCTGGGTTCAATTCCCACCGCTGCCTGTAAGGAGTTTGTATGTTCTCCCCGTGACCGCGTGGGTTTCCTCCGGATACTCCGGTTTCCTCCCTCAATCCAAAGACCTACTGGTTGGTAGGTTAATTGGTCATTGTAACTTGTCCCATGAGTAGGCGAGGGTTAGATCAGGAGACTGCCGGACGGTGTTGTCGGAAGGGTCTATTCCATGCTAGATCTCAATAAATTAAAAAGATGACAGATGAGGAGGTGTTTTTGCATTCGTCACTCTCGAACAGGGGTTCATAACCCGAGATCCACGGACCCCTTTCTTAATGGTCTTGATCCATGGCATTAAAAGAAGGTTGGGAAACCCTGCTTTAGAGAATAAAAACAAATCTCAGTGTTACGTACCCTGTAACTGGGTTGCCAAACCAGCAGAAATGGACCACTTAGTTGGAATCTGGATTACTGGAACTAAGAAAGTTTTATTAAAGAAACAAGTAACACAGTACTCTAATCGTAAGGATATAAATGCAACAGGTTAGCACTGATAAAACACACAGATACACAGAACTAGGATAATAGGAATCAAACAAGCTCTATCGCAGTCTGGGGGTAAAATGATCAGTCTCAAGTGACGCAGAGTTCAGTTCAGCTTAGTACAGTTCGCAGTAATCGCTGTTGTGCCGTTGGAGAGAGAGAGAGCGAATATGCAAATTTTCGATTCAAACAGACCTTTGATGTTCCTCACAGTTAGCTTTCGGGCGAGCCCTTTTAATGTCTTCTGAGGTCACCGACTGGGACCCCTCCGTTCTGGGTACAATCGTTCTTCTGCGGTGAACCTGGCACCCAGGCAAGGGCGGACACGCACTCCAGGTTCCCGCCGATCGTACCTTTTCACCCTGTGCGTCTATGGTCGGTTCCGCGACCAGACCTCCAAACTCTCACCAACTTGTGGGGGCACACCGCACTTCCAGGGTCTCGTTATCTTGTGATCTCGTGGTGTCTGTCTTGCCTTAGCAAACCTGGTCCTTTTATCCCCCTGCTGGGGTATCGCCTGTCCATCAAATTTCAGACAGTTCAGGTTCAAAGCAACCGGTCTGACAATACTTGGAACTGTGTCTCTTTTCGTTAATCTCTCTTGTCTCTCATTAACATTTCCGAATGCTGCTCCATTGTCTCACTTATCTCTTTCATTAGCATCAATCTTCTGATAACTTGGTCTTTCGTCACATCAGAAAGAGATGTAATCAGTAGAATAAGGAGGTAAAAACTGAGGAAATTGTCAAATGGCAGTGAGCAAGTTGCTGGAGCTACAAGTCTGCATCCCTACCGTCCTCATCCTAATGCCTTAAATATTTTAAAAAATGGCTAGTAGACAGACCTCACCTGTGAGTCTGTTGGGGGGGGGGGGGTCATATACTGTGTCCAGTGCTCCCGGTGTGGCCTCCTGTATATTGGTGAGACCCAACATAGATTGGGAGACCGCTTTGCCAAGCACCTACACTCCGTCCATCAGAAAAAGTGAGATCTCCCAGTGACCACCCATTTTAATTCCATTTCCCATTCCTAGACCAATATATCTCTCCATGGCCTCTGCTGTCGTGATGAGGCCACACTTAGACTGGAGGAACGATGCCTTATATTATGTCTGGGTAGCCTTCAGCCTGATGGCTATGGCATCGATTTCTCGAACTTCTACTCAGTAATGCCCCCCACCCCCCCTTCATCATTCTCCATCCCCTTCTCCCCCCCCCCCCCTCACCTTATCTCCTTGCCCACCCATCACCTCCCTCTGGTGCTCCTCCACCTTTTCTTTCTTCCATGGCCTTCTGTCCTTTTCTATCAGACTCCCTCTTCTCCAGCCCTGGATCTCTTTCACCAATCAACTTCCCAGCTCTTTACTTCATCCCTTCCCCTTCAGGTTTCACCTGTCACCTTGTGTTTCTCTCTCCCCTCTCCCGCCTTTTAAACCTACTCCTGCTTTCTTTCTCTAGTCCTGCCGAAGTGTTTCGGCCCAAAATGTCAACCCTACTCTTTTTCCTTAGGTGCTACCTGGCCTGCTGAGTTCCTCCAGCATTTTGTGTGTGTTGCTTGGATTTCCAGCATCTGTAGATTTTCTTTTGTTTGTGGCTAATAGACAGGTTGGTTTTAATTTTCCAAATTTTCCCAGAATCAGCGAAAGTTCAATTAGATTGTAAAGTAGCGAGCACAGTCACTTAGTTCTAAGGGAGAGAGAGTAAAACAGGAGAATACAGGCCAGTTAGCTTAATGTGTATCACAGGGTAAAGTTTAGACACTTTTTAGGTTCAAGGTAATCAAGCAAAATCAGCAGAATTTTGTGATAGGGATCAATCATAGGCACATATACATAGCTAGGGTGCCTAAGACTTTTGCACAGTACTGTAGTAATTTTATGTATTGCACTGTGCTGCTGCTGCAGAAAGAAACAAATTTCATGACGTGTGTGTTGATAAACCTGATACCGATATGGGTATTGTGGACTGAAAGTGGGAAGGGGGTAGGGAGAGGGAATCATTTTTGGAAAAAAGAGAGGGGAGGGAGCAGGAAGCACCAGAGTGACATTCTGTAGTGATCAATAAACCAATTGTTTGGAATCAAATGACTTTGCCTGGTGTCTACTGGCCTGGGTATATCTGCACCCATGCTATCCCCGCCCCTCTGCCACCTGTCCCACTCCACCCTCATCAGCCCAACACCCACCAGATTTACAAACACTCTCTCTGCTCCACTTTGACAAATACAGTACTGTGCAAAAGTACTCTTGGCGTGAGAATGGAACCTAATGGGAATGATTGGCTGGCTGACAGGAAACATCGTATGCATAAATTGACCTTTCACTGGTTGACAAAATCTAACAAGCACTCTCCCTCAGGAATTTGTGCTGAGGCCTCAGCTTTTGATAGTTCATACGAATAACTTGGGAAAGAATGCAGGTGGTGGAACCTGGAGCATACAAGCACTCTGCAGGAGGAACTCGCTGGGTTAGGCAGCATCGGTGCAAGGAAGCGGACAGTCAGTGTTTCAGGTCAAGACCCTTCATCTGCACTGTCATGCAGAAATCCGAGAAGGTTTACAATACCCATTCCTGAAATGAATGAGTTGTCTTCTAAGGAAAAATTGGGACAGGATAGCTTGCTATCTACTGGAATTGAGAAAAGTGGGGCAGTAATTGAATCATACAGGAGTTTTAATGGGATGGAGTGAAGAGGATGTTTCCTCTTGTGGGAGAATAAAGAAAGATTTAGAAGTAAGGAAGAGCCCATTTAAACCTTTTTCTTTCCACTTTCGGAAGGTCATGGTTCTCCTTAAAAGATAATGGAAATAATGCCCCATTATTTTTAGGGGAGTTAAGTAAAGAATTGCAAATTTTTGTTCCCTTCACTTGAGGGAATTTCTTTCTACTTAACAAGATCCGGGACATTCACGAGTTTGGTCACAGCCAGTTTGATGGCATTCATCTACCCAGTAAACTTATCAACACATTGATAAGATCACTTTTTAATCTTTCACAAGTGAATTTTCTTTTGAGAAATTGCTTTCTTTCAAAGCATCGCTCTCAGTCCTGGTATCTTCTAGTAGCATCTTGTATTCCGTCCAGCTGTCATCTTGGATCAAAGCAGACGATCTTGCAGTCGTCTGTATGGACACCAATCTACTGTAGTTTTGCCTGTTGTTTGACTCTTCTTATCTCACTAGGTCATCAGCTGTGCCATTTAACGTGGAGTTTTCTGTAGAATTTGATACACAGCTCACTGTTCCTTTATATGGGGATGGTGAAGTCCAGTGGGAGGACATCATTCAGATTATGAGGACACACAGTCCTCTTTTATTGTCATTTAGTAATGCATGCATTAAGAAATCATACAATATTTCCTCCGGTGTGATATCACAAAACATAGGACAGACCAAGACTGAAAAAACTGACAAAACCACATAATTATAACATATAGTTACAACAGTGCAACAATACCATAACTTGAAGAAGTCCATGAGCACAGTAAAAGTTCAAAGTCTCTCAAATGTCCCACATCTCACGCAGACGGGAGAAGGAAGAAAAACTCTCCCTGCCATGCCGACCACAGTCCGACTCTGAGTCATCCGAAAACTTCGAGCTCTGATCGGCTGTCCAACCCCGAGTACTGAGCACCATCTCTATCCGAACGATTCGACCTCAACCTTGGTCGCCAACAGCAGGCAAAGCCGGGGACTTTGAGGCCTACCCTCCGAAAGATTCCCGACCACGCAGTAATGACAGCAGCGAACGAGCGTTTCAGAAATTTCTCCAGATGTTCCTCTGTGCTTTCACGTCAATTCTCCATCAAATCGGAATTGTCCACGGCCCCTATGTAACAGATACGATATCATTTTTCACCGGAGGGCTGCGCACGCACAGGCGCGCTGCTCACTCTCCTCCCGCCAACATTACACAGAGAGAGTCACAACATGTTGACTCTCTCTGTCTTCCCTTCCACCATAATCACTGCTGCCACACCCATGACACATTCTTAAGTTGTTCTGGGCCTTCTGTTTTCTAAAAGTATATCAAAGTTAACATGATTCCATTTAGAGTTGCATTCACAGGGCATGGAATTCACAGTCAATGGCCTGGTGAACAAAATGGAAAATGGTATGGGTTCTTTGGCTCACCGTGTTGTGCCGAGCTCTATAAACTTGCTCCACAATCAACCTAACCCTTCCCTCCTACGCAGCCCATAATCCTACATTTTTCTTACATCCACATGCCTATTTAAGAGTCTTTTAAGTATCAGCCTTTACCTCCACTTTTCACAGTGCGTTCGAAGCACCTACCACTTCTGACATTTCCCTTAAACTTTCCTCTAGTCATCTTGGGTATTGGCTATTGGCGTCCTGAGGAGAAAGCTGCTGGCTGTCCACTCTATCTGTGCTCCCCATGATCTTGTATGCCTCTATCAAGTCACCTGTCATCCTCCGTTGCTGCAAAGAGAAAAGCTTCAGCTCACCCAGCCTTTCCTCATAAAACATGTTCTCTCATCCAGGCAGCATTCTGATAAGTCTCTAAAATTTCTACATGTCTCCTTGATAGTGAGGAGAAAAGAACTATGCACAATATTCTCCTCTGAGTTCAAAAGGTGTGAGGTAGTTTTGCAACTCTGTAAAACTGTAATCCGTAACCTCACAGCCCTTGAAATCAGTCCCCTAACTAATGAAGGCCAGCAGAATATATGCCTTTTTAACCACCCTATCAACTTGCATGGCAACTTTGAGGGATGTGTTCCCTCAACAGAAGGAACAGAGGATCCCCCTGTTCCTCCACACTGCTAAAAATCTTGCCATTAATATTTGATTCTGCCTTCAAGTTTGGTCTTCCAAGTGTGTCAATTTACACTTTCCTGTTTGATCTCCATCTACCACTTCTCTACCCAACTCTGCATCCTGTCTATCACAACCTTCTACACTATCCACGACACCTCCAGCCATTGTGTCCCTTGCAAGCTTATTAACTCACCTCTCTACTTCATCATCCAAAAGTCTCAAAGAGCAGGGGTCCCAGAACAGATCCCTGTGGAGCACCACTAGTCACCATCCTCTGCCTTCTGTGAGGAAGCCGATTCCAAATCCACGCCACCAAGTTTCCATGGAGCCATGTTTCATGACTTTCTGGGTGAGCCTACCATGGGAAACCTTGTCAAACACTGCATGAAAACACCACACCCATTGTTCTGGCTTCAGCATGTTTTGTTACCTCCTCAAAAAGCTGAATTAGTCATAGAAAGTTACAGCCGGATGCAGGCCCTGAATCCACACTGGTCCTAATTTCCTGTATTCGGCCCAGATCTGTCTAAGCCCCACCCCTCTGAACACCTATCCAAGCAGTTTTAAATCTGCTACAACACTTCCTCTGGCAGTTCATTCAATGTAGTCAACGTCCTGTGCGTGAAGAAATTTCCCCTTTAAGGATCGTTTTAAGTCTTTCTCCTTTAAACTATGCCTTCTAGTTTCGGTCACCGTTCCTTCATTGTCGCTGGGTCAAAATCATGGAATTCCCTCCTTAACAGCACTGTGGGTGTACCTACACCTCAGTGGTTCAAGAACGCAGCTCAACACCACTTTCTCAAGGGCAACTAGTGCTGGCTTAACTGGCAATGCCCACATCCCGTAAATGAATAAGTAAAAAAAACAAATATATCACCTTATTCTTACCTGTGTTGAAATCCACTTGCCATTCCTCGTTCCACTGGCCTAACTCATCAAGATCTCCCTGTAATCTATGATAACCTACTTCACTATCAACAACAAATATTGCTGCTAGGGTTTCTTAACTTCATGTCGTGCCCTTGGCTGTAATCCAGCATTGTGATCTGATTATCCACTTGCTCTGTTGCAGGACACGGGCTTGTACTATGATCGCTACCTCCGCGAAGTGATCGACATCCTGGAGAACGATGCCCACTTCCGCGAGAAGCTGCAGACAGCCAATGTGGAAGATATTAAGGTCAGCAAGAGGGTGAACTGGATCAGCGTGTGAGTGGGGTGGAGGGGGATTTGGACCCTGGATCCAAACTCTGATATCTGAGAAACAGGTCAGGAGGGAGCAGGGAGCCTGGGTATTGATTAGGGCAGGAATAATCCAGTGGAGTCGTCTGAGGAATGGGTGAATTGAAGGGAAAGTGTCAATGAAGATGGTTTAGAGAGAGAAGGACAGTCACACCCAGGGAAATTTGGATTCTGAAAATGAAGGTCAAATTGCAAATGGAAATCTACATTAGAGTATTGTGACTGGGGGCCTTGGTATTGGTAATTGAATTGAATTGACTTTATTTCTTACATCCTGCACATACACAAGGATAAAAAATTTTGATGTTGTGTCCCTGTCTGAATGTGCGATGTGCAAATTATAGTAACTTTTAACAGATAGTGTGTACAGTAAGATGTACAACAGGACAGTCAATATAGTGTAGAAATACAATTGTCAGTGTGAATTAATCAGTCTGATGGCCTGGTGGAAGAAGCTGTCTTGGAGCCTGTTGGTCCTGGCTTTAATGCTGTGGTACCGTTTCCTGGATGGTAGCAGCTGGAACAGTTTGTGGATGTGGTGAGTTGGGTCCCCAATGATCCTTCGGCCCTTTTTATGCACCTGTCTCTGTAAATGTCCTGAATAGTGGGAAGTTCAAATCCACAGATGCGCTGGGCTGTCCGCACCACTCTCTGCAGAGTCCTGCGATTGAGGGAAGTACAGTTCCCATACCGGGCAGTGATGCAGCCAGTCAGGATGCTCTCAATTGGGCCCCTGTAGAAACTCCTTAGGATTTGGGGACTCAAACCAAACTTCTTCAACCATCTGAGGTGAAAGATGTGCTGTTGTGCTTTTTTCACCACACAGCCGGTATGTACAGACCAAGTGAGGGCCTCAGTGATGTGTATACAGAGGAACTTAAATCTGCTCACCCTCTCAACCCCAGATCCATTGATGTCAATAGGGGTTAGCCTGTGTCCATTCCTCCTGTAGTTCACAACCAGCTCCTTTGTCTTTGCGACATTGAGGGAGAGGTTGTTTTCTTGACACCACTGTGTCAAGACCCAGAGTGGGTCATGTGATGTTGGAAGGTGCCCCAGTATTTGGAAGGAGAGCCATGGGCAGAGTGTCGGCTTCTTGAGTTGGGGTAGGACTGCCTGTACAGTAAGGTGTTGGGGTCCTGTAGAAGCCAGGGAAGTTGGAAGCAGGATATTGGGCCAATACATGGGGTCACATGCATCTGGACAGCACATTTAGGTTGGTGCGGAAATGGTGTTAGGGAACCGCCGGTGTTGGGCCCGACTGTGAAGTGCGAGCGGGATGCCGGGATCTAAGTTGGTGGGGGTGATGATTCCCTCGTCACTGAAGCGCTGCTGGTCTCTTCTCCAGAGCGGAAAGCTGAGCACGGAGCTGGATTTTGTCAGTCACCACATCCGAACCAAGCTGGATGAGTTAAAGCGGCAGGAGGTATCCAGACTGCGGATGCTAATCAAGGCGAAGATGGACGCTGAGCAAGGAGAGAGTAATGGCCTTTTCGTGCATTAACTGGAGTATTGTTTAGCTGCTGTAAGGGTGGGGAGGACTGGGTTGCTTTACCAGGCCACTGGTGGGAGTGAATTATGAGAGCACGGTAACTCACTGTCTGTTTTTAAAATCCGTAAATGAGAGAGTAAATCATACAGAATTAAATCTGGCTGACTTATCAGTCTCTGTATTCACTCACGTTCCCTCACCTCCTGCCAGATGTGCAGATTGATCACCTAAACCTGCTGAAGCAGATTGAACATCTGGACCCGAAGAACGCCCAGACCTTTGAGGCTCGCGACCTGGAGCTACTGATCCAAGCGGTGGGTATGCAGTGTTCCAGGGGGGTGGGGGCTCTGTTGCCGCTGGGAACCCCAGTGAGGAAAGCATTGGCAGCACTGCCCAGCTCGGAGTCCACATCCTGAAAGGGAAGGTGACTGTGGAGTTGAGAGTACGGCTGTGGCTGAGGCAGTCGAACGGAAAATGAGCCCCTCGGCCCAACTTCCCCTGCTGGCCAAGATTCCCATCTAAGCTGGATCCATTTGGCCTTTTCCATCTAAACCAGGAGTTCCCAATCTGGATCCACGGAACCTTTGCTTAATGGTATTGGTCCATGGCATAAAAAAGGGTTGGGAGCCCCTGATCTAAACCTTTCCTATCCAAGTACATTTTAAATGTTAATGTGTCTCCCTCAACTACTTTCCCTGAAAGCTTCTTCCATGTACTAGCCATCCTCTGGATGGAAAAGATGTTTCTCAAGTTCCTACTTAAATCTCTTCTCTCTCACCCTAAACCGATGCCCTCTAGTTTTTGATTACCTTACCCTAGGGGAAAAACACCGAGTGCTTTCACTATCTATGCCCCTCGTTATCTTATGCACTTTGACAGGTTCATCCTTCATTTTATACTTTGGAAAGCAGTCCCAACCTGTTCAATCTCACTCCGTAACTCAGTCTGTTGAGTACTGGCCGCGTTGTAGCAAGTCTCCTCTGCACTCTTTCCAGCTTAGTGACATTAGGTACCTCCGTCACAAGTGGGACGTCCCAGTAGCCAAGCGTTTTACCTCTGATTCCCATTCCCGTTCTGACGTGTCAATCCACGACCTCCCCTGTGGTAAGATGAAGCCACCCTCAGGTTGGAGGAGCAACACCTTGTATTCCATCTGGGTAGCCTCCAACCTGATAGTATGAACATCAGTTCTCCTTCCAGTGAACAAAAATCTCCCCCTCCCCTCTCCCCCTTCCTCCATTCCCCACTCTGACCTTTTTACTACTTCTCACCTGCCTGTTGCTTCCCCTTGGGTCCCCTCCTCCTTCTCTTTCCCCTATTGTCTGCTCTCCTCTGCTAGCAGCCTTGACCTTGCCCACTCACCTGTCTTCACCTATCATCTTCCAGCTAACCTCTTTTCCCCTCCCCCCCCCCACCCTATTTAATTCGGGCATCTCCCCTCTTCCCCCTCAGTCCTGATGAAGGGTCTCGGCCCGAAACATCAACTGTTTACTCTTTTCCATTGATGCTGCCTGGCCTGCTGAGTTCCTGCAGTGATTTCTGAGATTGTGGATCAGTGGGGCAGGGTTAAGCAGTGACCGGGGCAGGGGTGAGATGTGACTTTAGTCGTGGGCCTTGAGCAGGGACAATAGACAATACTCTGTCGACTGCGCAGTGACACAATACCGCTCTGGATCTGCAGGCTACCAAGGATCTGGAGCACTACGACCAAGCCCACCATGACGAGTTCAAACGGTACGAGATGTTGAAGGAGCACGAGCGGCGGGAGTACCTGAAATCTCTCGACGAGGAGAAGCGCAAAGCGGAGGAGGCCCGGTTCCAGCAACTGAAGCAGAAACACAAGGAACATCCGAAGGTCAACGTGCCGGTGAGAGCAATGGGTGACTAGTAGCCAGGAATAGGGTGGCTTGCACCTTTGACCTGGGCGGGGGAGAGAGAGAGAGAGAGTCGTCCTTTGGTCCTTCCAGAACCTAGCTTGTGATCAGATGATTATTGTAATTCCCAGCTTCTGCTCTCGAAACTTCTCATTAATTCAGAGTGTCTGTGCAAACCATATTAATACTCAGATTAAGTTCTTCAGTCATTAACTTGTAATACCTTCTTTTTCTTTTTAAATCTTTTTATTGATTATTATTGAAAATCAACAACAGAGAAAAATACATCAAAATAATCAAGATAACATATCCATATGTAGAGTAAGAGTTAAACTATCAACCAGGCTGAACAGTATATCAATAATAATCAAAAAACAAAGTATTAAAGCTTTTTTTATGGAAAAAAAGAAAGAAAGAAAAAAAAAAGAACCCCTAATAACTAAAAAAAAAAAGGGGAAAAAAAACCCATTTGGAGCACAAACCCAGAGCTATGCGCCATACAAGCTTCCATAAAAAAAAGGCGTCAAACCGCCAACCAAATCCGTGTACCCAAGCATCAGAAAAGGACCATCTTTATTAACCCAAGTCAAATGATGATAACGGGCAAAAGAACCCCACCTTTTCTCGAAGTCAAATTTAGGATCAAAAGTTTGACTTCTAATTTTTTCCAAACTAAGACATAACATCACCTGAGAGAACCATTGTATCAAAGTGGGAGCAGAGGCATCTTTCCATTTTAATAAAATAGCCCTTCTAGCCAATAATGTGACAAATGCAATGACGTATTGGTCAGATATAGAAATACCGTGAATATGTTGAGGAATTATACCAAACAAAACTGTCAATTTATTGGTTGTAAATTGATTTTTAAAGCTTTAGAGATTGTAGAAAAAATAGATTTCCAAAATTGTTTCAATACAGAACACGACCAAAACATATGTGTCAATAACTTGTAATACCTTCTACTCTACACTTCTCTGTTCACGTCCTACTGGGTCCCTATGGGATTGCTGTGGTCAGGGATGTGAAATGAAGGGTTAGCAGGAAGCTTTGAGCACTGTTTTGGGTGACCTCTGCTTTTGCCCTTGTGACAGGGGAGCCGGGACCAGCTGAAGGAGGTGTGGGAGGAAACGGACGGCCTCGACCCCAACGAGTTCAATCCAAAGACCTTCTTTAAGCTGCACGGTAAGCATTGCGGGCCTCCCCAACTCATCCCAACCACCTGTTTGTGGCCAGGCTCCTTCCCAGCCAACGCTCTGTACTTCCATTCTTCTTTGGCGATTCATGGACCCCTCTCGGTCATTCCCGCATGGATCTCACTATGCAGCCTCCTCCCCCCACCCTATCACTCTTCCTTACTGTGACCTTTACCCCTTCCATACTCTACCTCCCAGAACTTTGGTGAAGACCCTCTCCCAATGCCCCTCTTCTATCTGCCAGAATCTTTCTGTGAAAACCCCTAACCCCTTACCTCCTTCCCTATCCTAATACTCTCCCTGAGCCCTGCCTCTGTCCGTTACTTCTCCAACCCTCCTGTGCCCTGTTTTAAACCAACACCGCCTGCTCTGCTCATGAATCTAACTGCACGCCTCCTTTTGCAGATACGAACGGTGACGGTGTGTTGGATGAACAAGAGCTTGAGGCTCTGTTTACAAAAGAGGTGAGTTTAAAGATCGCCAGGACATTGTTCGTTGACTCTGGTGTGTGATCGGTGAGAACTGCACACCTCCCACAACTTTGTCTCCTGACTTGTAGCCTCAGCTCATTGACAGGATGACTGGATGGTGACTCAGAAAGTACGTGTCGAGCCCTACGGACCATGGTTTGAGAGACCACGTCTAAGATACATTTCTCTGCAGGCGGACTGATGCACTTCAGCACTCCCTCTCCATCTGCTCGCCAGTGCCCTCCAACCCACCCCCCCCCCAACACCCAGAGTCTCCTTCCACAATTTATTTTTGCATGTCTGTTCATTTTGGCAAACTGAGCACCACTGGCAAATCTTTGCCTCTCTTTAGTTGTACTTGAGCTGAGCAACTCACTCAGCCATTTCAGAGAGTACTGAAGAGTCAGAGACGTAGAGTGTGTCAGGAGTCACACTCAGTCCAGCCCATGTGAAGGTATCAGACTCCCTCCCCAATATTAGTGAACCCGGGCAGTTTAGTATTTTTGAAACCATGTCACAATTCTCCAAACTCCAGATTATTAACTGAATTTAAATTAGGGCTCAGGGTACCATAGTGGTTAGCACAACGCTTTACAGTACAGGTGACCTGGGTTCATTTCCTATCGGTGCCTATAAGGGCTTTGTACTTTCTCCCTGTGACTGCATAGATTTCCTCACTCAGTCCAAAGACTAACCAGTTGGTTGGTTAATTGGTCATTATAAATTGCCCTGTGATTAGGCTAGGGTTAAATCAAGGGTGGGGGAGATTAGGGGTCTTCTCCATGCTGTATCCCAATAAATAAATAAATTTGCTGGCACCCTGGTGAGTTTTGAACTCTTGATCGTTAGTCCAGGCTTCTGGAGGACTTGCCCAGTAACGTAACTGCAGCGCCACCTAGTGGCCCATTGAATGGGTGGTGCCATTCACCTCACTATTTTAAAGAGTAAATCCTGTCGTGGATAGGCAGCATCTCCGGTTGGACTGGTCAACTATCAGGAATCCTAATAGACTTCAGATCATCAGTTATAGAATGTGCTCCTCACTTGTTCTTAAAGTGTTTTTGGGGCCCGAAGGAAGGTGGCTGAAGTGAGCGGTATTAGCTGTTCATCTCTCAGTTGTATGCAGCATCAGATTCCTGTTTTTAAAAAAAAAATAAATGAATAAAACTTCCTTTTACATCACCCACCATGCCCCCTCCCTGCCCTGCACACGAAGCTGGAGAAAGTCTACGATCCCAAGAATGAGGAGGACGACATGATAGAGATGGAAGAGGAGCGGCTGCGGATGAGGGAGCACGTGATGAACGAGGTAAGTGACGTCCTGGGCTCAGGAAAGCAGGAGCCAAGCCTGAGAGATGAAATCTGGCACCGCTCCTTACTGTCTAATTTTTACCCAGTATCATGTTATAATCGCTCCTTCGCTTGAGTACGGGAGTCTGGTCCCTTGAGGATATACCCTACATTTAGCATAACTAAGTGAATTTGATGGGATCTTAAATCAAACATGAGTTCTTCCCGAAGGGGGCCCACTCCACAATTCAAAAAGATTGTGGCTAATTCTATATCTTGCATCCTCTTTACCCAGTTTTATATTTTTTAAGTTTTTATTCATGGATATGGGCTTTGCAGGCTGTGCCAGCATCTAATTCTCCATTCCTGGGAAGGTGGCAGTGAGCTGCTCTCTTGAACCGCTGCTGTTCCTGAGGTGTGGGTGTCCCCACAGTGCTCTCGGGGAGGTTTTGACCGAGTGACAGTGAAGGGACAGACGGTGATACTGCATAAACTCTTCTCGGACTTCCAGCTGGGTGCAAATTTCAATTTAAGCGGATGTTTCGATGACATACTCCCCCGTCTTCATCAGGGATGATGGCTAGGCATGTCTAGTCTGGTGGTATAAACACCCCTATCGTCTGTTCCTCCTGATTGGCTGGTCCTCAGCCAATCAGGTTTCTGGTGTCCCACCATGGACGGTGATATATTTCCAAGTTAGGGTGGTGTGTGGTTTGGAGAGCAGCTTCCAGGTAGTGATATTCCCCATACTTTTTGCTGTCCTGGTCCTAGTTAGGACCGGTGGGCTTGGAAAATGCTGTAATTCCTTGGTCTACACAAATTTATAAATCTCAGGCTAAGAACCAAACATCCACAGCCCTTAGACTTAGTTTCTGAGAGATATAGCATTTTGAGCAAGCTGATTTCTTGAATGCCCACTAGTTCTAGACTTGCCAGCCAGTGATGATGGGGTGTCAACACTGACCCTGTCAACATACTGCAGTTGGGTTATGTCTTATTCATCTAATCCAGAGATTACAAGCCTCTTCTACTCAATCCACCACTCCTTCATAGCCTCCTAATGTATTCTCATTATTACTGAAGTGCAGAAGAAGACCGCTCAGTTTTGGTAATCTTGCTATGTGAGTGTTTGTATCCCTCGGCCTCCCTCTCGCCCTGTCATTTTTCCTAATGTTGAAGGTGCATCTATTTTAAAAGTGGCTCCTCCACCTGATTTCCCACAATGAAACCATGTCCTGACCGCGATCTGCCTTTTAAAACAGCGGTCCCCAACCACCGGGCCGCAAAGCATATGCGACCGGACCGCGAGGAAACGATACGAGTCAGCTGCACCTTTCCTCATTCCCCGTCATGCACTGTTGAACTTGAACACAGGGTTGCCAACTGTCCCATATTAGCTGGGACATTCTGTTGGGCTAAATTGGTTTGTCCCATACGGGACCACCTTTGCCCCGTATTTCCCCCCGCTAAGGTAGAGCGTTCCTATGAAACCTTTCATGCCGAAATGGGGTAAAGCGAAGAAGCAATTACCATTACTTCATATGGGGAAAATTTGTGAGCATTCCCAGACCCAAAAAATAACCTACCAAATCATACCAAATAACACATAAAACCTAAAATAACACTAACATATAGTAAAAGCAGAGATGATATGATAAATACACAGCCTATATAAAGCGAAAATAATGTATGTACAGTGTAGTTGAGAAGATTAAGCCAAAACCGATTTGTGGAAAAAAATCGGCACGTACCCGCATGTGCACACGAGTTTAAACCTACTTGACCCCCCCCCCCCCCAGGTCGGCCGGTCCGCAAGAATATTGTCAATATTAAACCGGTCCGCAGTGCAAAACAGGTTGCGGACCCCTGTTTTAAAAACCCTGGAGTGGTGACCCCAGAATGGACCAGCGTAACCGCATGTGACTAATTTCTTGCTCGGCAGGTTGACACCAACAAAGATCGGTTGGTCACCCTGGATGAATTCCTGAAATCGACAGAGAAGAAAGAGTTCCTGGAGCCAGAGGAGTGGGAGGTCAGTGTGTGACTGTCGGGAGAGAGGGAGGGACAAGGGGGTGGTGGCAAAGCACTGGCCATTGTAGCAGTGGGGAATGGTGTGGGATCATCTGACTGGTAATCCTGTATGTTGGGTTTACTCTGAGTGTGGATGGGTTGGGAGAGTGGCTGGTGTTGATTGAGGGCCATGTTGACTTGGGAGTCCAGAAGACATGGGAGCAGAATTAACCCATTTGGCCCATCGAGTCTGCTCCACCATTCAATCATGGCTGATCCTTTTTCCCCCTCCTCGACCCTATTCCCCAGCCTTCTCCCCGTAACCTTTGATGCCGTGTCCAATCAAGAACCTGTCAATCTCTGTCTTAAATATACCCCATGACCGAGACTCCACTGCTGCCTGTGGTAACAAATTCACCACCCTCTGGCTAAAGAAATTTCACCGCATCTCTACTTTAAATGGACGCCCTTTTGTCCTGAGGCTGTGCCCTCTTGACCTAGACTCCCTCACCATGAGAAACATCCTTTCCACATCTACTCTGTCTAGGCCTTTCAATATTTGAAAGTTTTCAATGAGATTCTCTCCCCTCCCCGCCCCCCCCCCCCCCAAGTCCTTCTAAATTCCAGCGAGTACAGACCCAGAGCCATCAAACGTTCCTCATTTGATAACTCTTTCATTCCCGGAATCATCCTTGTGAACCTCCCCTGGGCCCTCTCCAATGCCAGCACATCTTTTCTTTGATAAGGAGGTGAAAACTGTCCACAATACTCAAGGTGAGGCCTCACCAGTGCCTTATAAAGCCTCAGCATCACATCCCTGCTCTTGTATTCAAGCTAACATTGCATTTGCCTTCCTCACCACTGACTCAAACTGCAAGTTGCGTCACACAGTGTGGAAACAGGCCATTTGGCTCAATGGGTCCATGACAATCACAGTAGCCTCCCTGATAGTCCCAGCTGTCAGCTGTCTTACAGCTGCAGAGCATTCTAACTTGCTCCCCTGACTCCGAAACAAACAGCTGGGGGTTGACTCAATATGGTGTGGAGCTGACCCCTCCTAAACCAGGGTCAGCTTTGACCTCAGTGCCTGGGAGGGAGCCAGTACGAAGCAGATGAACCAGCTGTTGCGAAGGTCATAAACAACAGACAATGTGCAGAGGCTGGAAATCCGAGCACCACCCACACAATGCTGGAACAACTCAGCAGGCCAGGCAGCATCTATTTAAAAAGTACAGACTATCGTACTTCTTCCATAGATGCTGCCTGGTGTGCTGAGGTCCTCCTGCAATTTGTGCATGTTGTTATGAAGGTCGTGCTTTCATTAGAGCAGAAGTCTAATTTCCCACTTTGGGAAATCCACTCAGCAATAAATAGAGATGAAAATCTATCGCATCGTTTCTCTGTGTGGCAAACAAATAACAATAAACTCAAACTCTGGCTAACTTTCCTGCTGATTAAGCAATTAATATTGATCAGTTGGGAGTGTTGGTGACCAGACTGGTGGGTGTGGGATTTGGTGGTAGTGGGGATGACTCTGTTTTGGATTACGGAGATGGGAACACGCTGTGAATGTGTTGGGTCAGTGGGTGAGTGCTACCTGTCCAGTGAACCTCTTCCTGCCTCGTTGTGGAACAGACGCTGGACGAGACGCAGGTCTACACGGAGGAGGAGCTGCGTCAGTACGAGCGGGAGCTGGCCGAGCAGGAGGCTCAGATTTCCCAAAGGGCAGAGGAGCTGAGGAAGGAGCACGAGGAGCTGCTGCGGAGGCAAAACGAACTGGATGTCCAGAAGAAAGAATACCAACAGGTGACAGCCGCCACTAAACACCCTGGGCCACCCACCCTGCCAATGCATGGAGTCCCGGTGTGAGGGTGGAAACAGGGGCATCTGTGTCTAGGCGGCTCCAGTTCCCCAGGTTCTATCCCGACCTCTGATGCTCTTTGAGTGGGTTCTTCCCCCTTCCCTCTAATTGTTCCCGTTTTTTATTCTCCCAACTTCCCCAAATATGTGCAATTTACTGCCCATTAACTCACTTGTGTTTAAGTCAGCAATGAAGGCCCTCCATCTCTGGCTTCATTCATCGTGTCAATAGCTTCGTCTCAGTTCTCACTAATGTCAATCAAGCAAGTCCCGGGTGGAGACTCAGGAATACCGTCGCACTCAGATGTGGAAGGATTCTTCACTGTCATTTCCAAATAACCATATAACAATTACAGCACGGAAACAGGCCATCTCGGCCCTTCTAGTCCATGCTGAACGCTTACCCTATCCTAGTCCCACCAACCTGCACTCAGCCCATAACCCTCCATTCCTTTCCTGTCCATATATCTATCCAATTTAACCTTAAACGACAACATCGAACCTGCCTCAACCACTTCTGCTGGAAGCTCGTTCCACACAGCTACCACTCTCCGAGTAAAGAAGTTCCCCCTCATGTTACCCCTAAACTTTTGTCCTCTAATTCTCAACCCGTGTCCTCTTGTTTGAATCTTCCCCACCCTCAATGGAAAAAGTCTTAACCACGTCAACTCTATCAATCCCCCTCATAATTTTAAACACCTCTATCAAGTCCCCCCTCAACCTTCTACGCTCCAAAGAATAAGACCTAACTTGTTCAACCTTTGTAACTTAGGAGATGAAACCCAGGCAACATTTTAGTAAACCTCCTCTCTACTCTCTCAATTTTATTGACATCTTTCCTACAATTCGGTGACCAGAACTGTACACAATACTCCAGATTTGGCCTTACCAATGCCTTATACAAATTCAACATTACATCCCAATTCCTATACTCAATGCTCTGATTAATAAAGGCCAGCAAACCAAAAGCTTTCTTCACCACCCTATCCACACGAGGTTCCATCTTCAGGGAACTATGCACCATTATTCCTAGATCCCTCTGTTCTACAGCATTCTTTAATGCCCTACCATTTACCATGTATATCCTATTTTGATTAGTCCTACCAGAATGTAGCACCTCACATTTTTCAGCATTAAACTCCATCTCCATTCCGTAACAGCTTTATTTGACCAGTCCTGAGCTGATCCCCCTGAACCTGGAGGACTCGTGGACTACTCTTACCCTTTGACCTGTTTGGCATGGGTGACCCTACCAAGAGCCAAAGCACAAGGCCCTGACTCCAGCCAACAGCTCTCCGGGTCATTGAGGTATGCAAGCCTCCAAACTCAATGACAAGGTTGTGGTCCTTCTAGAGGAAATATCTGTGAGTTGGCAGGTTAATTGATTCAAGTTAGTTTTGTCGTAAACACCAGGGTGCAATGAAATTCCTGGCTCACAGTTTAAAACCTCTGTGGTAATAATACACACAATAATACATCATTGAGCATAAAATGACAGAATTGGACAGAGATGGTCGTGCAATCTGAGACAGTGCAGTGAGCATTGCCAAAGTTAGAGTCACTACTGCAAGTTGCCTCTGGTGAGAAGATGATCAGTAGAAGGGTGACGGGACTGAAGTGGGATTAGTATTTGTTACTTCTGAGGTTGCTGCCTCTTAGTAAGTAAAGTAAAGGCATCCGTTAGTCTTGCGAGACCATGGATCTGCGCCTGGAAAGTCTTCACTCTCCAGGGCAAGGTTGTATGGAAGACCAGCAGTTGCCCATGCTGCAAGTCTCCCCTCTCCATGACACCAATGTTGTCCTAGGGAAGGGCATTAGGACCCATACAGCTTGGCACCAGTGTCGTCGCACAGCAATGTGTGATTAAGTGCCTTGCTCAAGGACACAACATGTTTCCTCGGCTGGGGCTCGAACTCACGACCTTCAGGTCGCTAGTCCAATGCCTTAAACACTTGGCCACGTGCCCACTGCCTCTTACTATTGGCCAGCATTCAGACCACTGCTCTGCTGATACTGTCGGCTCCGGATCCTGGGAGTCTGTACCACTGCTCTGCTGATACTGTCAGCTCCAGATCCTGGGAGGCTTCCCAGCTTCTCACGTCACTGCACCCTCCCTCCTCACTATCACCTGCCAGCTTGTACTTCTCCCCTTCCTCCACCTGCTCATCCTGGCTTCTGTCCCCTTCCTTTCCGGTCTCGGCCCAAAACATAGGCTATTTATTCCCCTCCGTAGATGCTGCCCAACTTGCTGAATTCCTCCAGCAGTTTGTGTGTCTGTTACTGGTTGGCCATTTGGCCTTCTGCTGACCAAACGTGGCGATGTGGCAACCATTCCAAATGAGATGGCAGTTGCTACTTCACATTCTCAGCACCTGATGGCTCCGCCCTGACTGCTGCCTTCTTGTTCCAGGCCCTGCAGCAGATGGAACAGAAGAAGTTCCAGCAGAAAGGCAAAGCCCCCCTTTCTGGCCCAGGAGGAGAACTGAAATTCCAACCCGCTGACACACGCTCAGGTAAGGGGATCTGATGGTGAGGCTAAGTACATGCGGGAGATTTGTGAAAGTGAGCAAGGAACAAGCAGTCGGTATTTTTATTGCCTGCATTCAACCTTTTAAAAGGATGTTGCCTGTCCGGCAGTGTTGTATCCTGTCCCTTTGATACCTTGGAGTTGAAAGCTTTCCCTGTGTAGGATGGTAGTGCGTAGAACTGAATACTGTCACAGTGGGTGCCTACCTAGTGTCACAGTGTTCAATTCGCAACACTGTCTGTGCAGAGTCTCTACCTTCTCACTATGACCATGTGGTTTCCTCCGTGTGCTCTGGTTTCCTCCCACGTTCCACAGACGTGCGGATTAGGGTTAGTCAGTTGTGGACGTGCCGACACTTGCAGGCTGCTCCCAGCCAAATCCTTACTGGTTTGATTTCACGCAAACTACACCATGTTTTGGTGTACGTGTGACACAAGGTGAATATTTTTAATCTTCTTTGGCCTAATTGGAACTTGGGCAACTGTTAGCTGCCCTCTGAAATGATACAGCCAACCACCTGGGTGTCTTGAGGTCGGCAATAGCCACAAATCCATAATCATTTAATGATAAATTGTGAATTTAAAAAAAACACATGCAAATATCAGTGGTTATAGGTCACATTCGATCTGGCCAGGATCTTTCTTATCTTGGAAACTGAGTGCACAGAGGGTCATTGGGCCCAGGGTGCCTATGTCAGACCACATGGACCACAGCAAATGGATCCTCCAGTTCCAAACCGGAAGACCACAGTCTGTGCAGATTGGAAGTAACATCTCCACTTCACTAACAATCAACGCTAGCACACCTCAGGCTTTGCTTAGCCCACTGCCCTACTCTCTCTGCACCCATGACTGTGTGGCTAGGCACAGCTCAAATGCCATCTACAAATTTGCTGATGATACAAGAATTGTTGGCAGAATTTCAGATGGAGACGAGAGGGCGTACAGGAACGAGATATACCGGTTAGTTGAGTGGTGTCGCAGCAACAACATTGCATTCGATGTCAGTAACACCAAGGAAATGATTGTTGACTTCAAAAAGGGTAAGACGAGAGAACACACACCAGTGTTAGCATCAGGAAGAGGTACATGGAGCCTGAAGGCACACACTCAATGATTCAGGAACAGTTTCTTCCCCTCTGCCATCCAATTTCTGAATGGACATTGAACCCATTAATACTATCTCATTATTTCTATTTTTGCACTACTTATTTAATTTAGCTATTTTATATATTTTTATATATAATATATATGTATATATTTTAATTCAGATTTTTCTATTATGATGTATTGCATGGAAGCTGCTACCACAAAATCAACAAATTTCACAACATATGTCGGTGATATTAAACCTTTTTCTGAACAGTTCTGATTTCTATTGTGAACCTAAAGGTCATTGGATTGGGGTGCAGAGCTGTTATTTATCTTGGAGTTTAACTTCATGTTTGTTTATATAATCACCGATTTACGTGTGACTGTTCTGTGAGTTTTCCAGTGGTTATAATTACCTCTATTTTTCTGGAGACCTGGTTTCAGTGGCTGCTGTCACATTACTTGAATCTGGCTACCTTATTGGTTAATTGTTATCACTGGAATCTCTTATTACTGCTTTTGGTCTTTTTCTTTTCGTTAATTACTTATTTGTTTGTTGGGATATAGTGTGATAGCCCTTCTGCCCCTACTTGCTGCGCTGCCCAGCATCCCCTTGCTTAATCACAGGACAATTTACTACCCATTAACTACCAGCCAGTATGTCTTTGGACTGTGGGAGGAAACTGGAGCACCTGGAGGAAACCCACTGTGTCACGGGAGGAATGTATAAACTCCGTACAGACGGCAGTGGGAATCTTTGTCTTTTGCTTCTTCCTATTCTTCGCTTTTGTAACACTTAGTAAAGCTCAACAGCAACAAGTTTCATGCCTCATTCTTGACTTCCAAAGAAACCTTTGGCATACAAAAGCATCTGGATCCAACAAGGTTCAATGCTCAGTGATGTCTTGTACCATTCAGCTAGGTCTTCTAATTGACAGAAACAAACTACAACAAATTCAGACTGGATCACATTATTAATGCATTTATGATTTTACTTGCAAGGGAAGGTATGTTTCCAGCCAAGTTTTGTCCGGGGAAAAATAGCTTCCACCTTGCTTCAACCAAAACGTTTTTTTAACAAAAGAACAGTAATTAGGTTACTCCATTCCATATTATTATATCCCTCCATTATCCTTACCTCGTTTTCACATTTGTTCTTTAGAAGCTCTATCCTGTTTACCTCTGTTGTCAAAACATCCCCTCTGGCCTTAAAAGAAATTGTCTGTCATTTTTTTTTTTAAAAAAATGTTTCCTCCCATAAAACACTCAAACTTGTAAGTTTTCCCATTCAAACCAGCAAAGCACCTTGGGATTTCATAGACTTCATTTTGTTCACATTATATTTTACAAAAGTTACAAATGTATAAGACTTCAGGGTTACAGATATATTTCCACAATATCACCAGCAGGAGTGGGGCTCGACTCCACAGCTGAATTATTTCAGCGCCACGCTGTCTTGTTTTGAGTCAACTTGTCGCATCTCTGGATCTTTCAGATGTCCGAGCTCCGGTCAACGAGCCGGCACAGGTACAGCCTGAGGTAGAGAAGGTAGACCGTGCTCCCGGCCACCAGGGTGACCAGCCACCACCACCGCCACCGGACAACAGGGAACACCAGCCGGCACCGCCTGCCCACCACCCTGTGGAGAAGCAGCCAGAACCAGTTGTGCAACTACAGTGACCTCAAACACCTGACCGTCCCATAAATCACTGTTCGAGGTAGCAAGATCAGAGTCCGATTAATCAGGAGTATTTATCATTTTAAGTCTGTGAGCCTGTTAATCAATATATTTTAGAGTCCAGACCCTGCACTGTACCCTTCTCTCTTCATTTGAACATTGCTATGTTTCTGTCTCCTGCTGACTGGGAGCGTAGTCCTACTCATTGCTACCAGCTGGTTCCAGCAGGTTGAGTTGAGAGGCATCTCCTTGCTCTGCACTAGCTGAAGGGGCAGCTCTCAGGATTTCTCCTCACTGAGCTAAGACTGTAATGGAGGACAAGCTGGCGTCCATGCTGTGGATGGGTGATCACCTGAGTTTTGTTCAGCTGTGATGCCTAAGCCTTCATGTTCAGATGTGTCCTTGCAGCAGCACACAGTTTAAAAGCAGCTAATTCGCCCCAGTTTTGTTTTTCTCTTCTTCCCACCCCCTATACTTCGACTGGGTCGCTGTGTGCCAAGGTGTTTTAATGTTTTAGAATATTCTGTGATATTACAAGATCATTTTGAACCTGTGCACAAGTATTAGAGAAAGAATTAATGGTGGAAATTCTGCCTGAGGACCTTCAGGTTACCGCCCACATTGTCCCTGCTGAGAGACGGTGAGGCAGAATAGAGCATCTGATTTTTAAAGTAAAGCACTTTTTAAAGCATATGATGCAAGTTTGAGAATTGTGTGTTTTAATTAATGGGCATTTGTGAAATAAAGGGTGTGACTGGGCCACATGTGGCTGTGTCTTATTTTTCCCTTCTCTAAAGCACACATAGTGTTTCCATCCACTGCAAAAGGTGGTATTTCCCATTAGCCACCCATTTTAATTCTATTTTCCTTTCCCATTCCGACATGGGTTCACGGTCACAACGAGGCTACCTTCATGTTGGAGGAACAGCACCTCTTATCCTGTCTGGGTAGCTTCCAACCTTGGTGGCATGAACATCGATTTCTCTATCTTCTGTTAATTTCTCCCCACTCCCCCTTCTCTCTTAATTTTCATTCTTCATTCTACCTCCCTTCTTGCCCCTTCTGACCTGCCCATCACCTCCATCTGGTGCTCTTCTCCCTCAGTCCACTGTCCTCTCTTGTCAGATTCCTCCTCCTTCAGCCTTCTTTCTCTTCTACCTACTACTCGCTGCTTCTCACTTCATGCCCTCCCTCCTCCATCCACCTACTATTCCACCTCACCTGGTCTCCCCTACCACCTGCCAGCTTATTCTCCTTCCCCTCCCCTCCACCTTCTTATTCTGGCTGCTTCCCACGTCCTTTCCAGTCCTGCTGACCAGAGTGTTCTACCACCAAGCCTTCAAAAGTCTGGGATATAGATCATTGGGTCCATGGGGTTTATCACCTAGTCTTGCCATCTTCCATTGTTACCACTAAAACTCATTTCCTTTGGTTCCTCATTCCTGCTAGATATTCAGCACCATAGTATTTGGGAAGGGGATTTTATATCTTCTGTGATATTCTCCCTTGACAGTACCAACCCACCTAAGATGATGTCATACTTTTGTTGGCCAAGATAAAATCCCAATCTATTTACATCGCGCCATAGACCAGGGGTTCCCAACCTGGGGTCCATGCACCCCTTGCTTATTGGTATTGGTCCATGGTATATATTAAAAAAAAGTTGGGAATCCCTGACGTGGAGGGACATTTAGTGAAATGTATTAACCTGAACATCAACTTCAATTTCTATATGTGTAATTTGCTTTGGGAAGCTTTGCAGTTAAACCTAGGTGTAACACTTGACTAACACTTCATGGTTTAACAAAAAACTTCCACAAACTGGAAGCACCTGGCCTTGAAAAGGAAGAATATAAAGACATATAAGCTGGATTTATTGTCCAACAGAACACACTAAGGGGCTGGCTAAAGAATGTTTGAAAATTTTGAAAACTATAAAACCTGAGAATGGAATGCCAAAACAAAAAATAATCAGGATTAAAGAAGGTACTCTGACATTGGTGCAACAATACAGCGAGAATTAACTCGTGTAGTTTCAAGAGAGATTTTGTGAAGAAAATTTGCAAAGAAAGTGGATTTTGGGAGTTCCACCAATGACTTGTTTTTGCAATTTAAATTACCACATACACTCTATTTTATCTCCTTGTTACTGCAAATATCTAATCAATCATGTGGCAGCAACTCAATGCATAAAAGCATGCAGACATGGTCAAGGGGTTCAGCTGTTTTCATCGGAATGAGGAAGAAATGTGATCTAACTGACTGTAGAATGAATGGGGTGGTTTGAGTAACTCGGAAACTGCCAGTCTCTGGGATTTTCATGCACAATCATCTCTAGAGTTATACAGAGAATGGTTTGGGGGGAGAAAAACATCCAGTGAGTGGCAGTTCTGTGGGCAAAAATACCTTGTTAATGAGAGAGGTCAGAGGAGAATGGCCAGACTGGTTCAAGCTGACAGTAGCTCAAATCAAGCAACACACATCAAAGTTGCTGGTGAACGCAGCAGGCCAGGCAGCATCTCTAGGAAGAGGTACAGTCGACGTTTCGGGCCGAGACCCTTCGTCAGGACATCCAGTGTCGTCGACTGTACCTCTTCCTAGAGATGCTGCCTGGCCTGCTGCGTTCACCAGCGACTTTGATGTGTGTTGCTTGAAATTCCAGCATCTGCAGAATTCCTCGTGTTTAGGTAGCTCAAATTAAACTGTATGCACTACAATAGTGGTGTGCCGGAGAGTGTCTTTGAATGCACAGCACATCAAATCTCGAAGTGGATAGGCCACAACAGCAGAAGACCACAATTGTACACTCAGTGGCCACTTTTTTAGGACCAGGAGGTGTGTAATAAAGTGGCCACTGAATATAATTTTATCTTCTAAAGGTTTTTATGGGAAATGTTTGTCCACTGGCGCTTCAAATCTGGGGAAAAAAAATCGACCACAGACACTGCAAATCTGAAGTGGTGGAAAAGTTCAGCAGGTCAGGCAGCATCTGTGGAAACAAAAAGAATGAGGAAAACAGTGACAAACAAGAGAAAATCTGCAGGTGCTGGAAATCCAAGCAGCATTCGCAAAATGCTGGAGGAACTCGGCAGGCAGCATCTACAGTCGACATTTCGGGCTGAGGCACTGCCCCAGGAAAACGGTGGCACAGGAGACTGCAGATGTTGGAATCTGGAGCAAAAAATCAAATCCAGAGGAGCTCAGCTGGTCAGGCCACACCTGTAGAGGGAAATGGACAGTCAGTGTTTTGGCTGGATGGGAAAACAAGTTTGTCTAGGTAACACACACACACACACAGAATGCTGCAGGGTTACTCAACAGCTCAAGCAGCAGCTCTGGAGGGAAATAAACAGTTAATGCTTTTGACCAAGGCACTTCATTAGTATTTCTCATCAGTACCTTCTCTGCCACCTTGTTAGTCTAAGTAGCAGAGAAGATGGATGGAACAAAAGGTATTTATCTTTTAGGCTAGGACTGTGTGCTAGTTAATGAGTAATTAATCTAGAGCAACTCTCACAAAAATGCTAAGAGAACCCAGCAAGTCAGGCAGCATCTATCGAGGAGAATAAACAGTTGACATCTTGATCTGAGACCCTTCATCAGAACAGCTAATTTCCTTTGTCTGTGCAATGTTTTGTTCACGTTGAGAATGTGATGTTTGATCTATCAAGACAATCCTAATAAGGACAAAAAAAAGGTCTAAAATTAAAGAACTTGGTATCAAATCCTTCAAATCTAGATGACTGCATGCGAGATCTTTAAAACAGATAAAAACCATCCTCTACTGCGAATGCAAAAACAGATAAAACTCACGTGCCAAAGGCTAACCTACAGGTAGAGGTAAGAACCAAAAGCTCAGTGGATACAAGAGATTCTGCAGATGCTTTAAATCTTGAACAGACACAAAATGTCAGGCATTCCTCCTTTTTCAGCCCTTTACTTCCTCCACTGATCACTTCCAGCTTCTTGCATCCTTCCCCCCACTCCCTCTCCTTTCCTCACCCATCACCAACATAAGCACGTGAGATTCTGCAGGTGCTGGAGATATCCAGTGACACACTCACTCTCTCTCTCTCTCTCTCGCACACACACTCTCTCTCTCACACACACACACACAACGCAGGAGGTACTCAGCAGGTCGGGCAGCATCTACGGAGAGGTTGGCAATCAATGTTTCGGGCCGAGATCCTTCATCGGGACTGGAAAGGAAGGAGGGGGAAGGAGAGAAACCAGAATAAGAAGGTGGGGTGGTGGGGAAGGTAGGTGGGCGGGGAGGGGTGATAAAATGAGAAGCTGGGAGGTGATAGGTGGAAAAGATAAATGGCTGAAGATGAATCCTAGCGGGAAGGTTTGTTAACGCTACACAGTGGGGTTTAAACCAGAGTTGCAGGGGGATGGGAACCAGAGTGCGAGGGCAGTTAGTGGAGAGATGGTGGAGACAGATGGTGTTAAGGCCTCGGACAAAGTTAGAAACCAAAAGGTTGAGCATGGAGCAACTAGTGTCCTGAGCTGAGTACATTTCAATGCAAGAAGTAGGAAAAGCGGATAAGCTCAGGGCATGGATTTATATTGTAGCCATTAGAGAGACGTGGTTGCAGGAAGGGTATGACTGGCAGCTCAGTATTCCAGGGTTCTGTCGTTCCTGATGTGAAAGAGCGGGAGAGATTAAAGGAGGAGGGTAGCGTTACTAATCAGGGAAAATGTTAAGGCAGTGCTCAGTCAGGGCAGCTTAGAGAACTCAACTAGTGAGGTGTTAGATTATGAGAACACTCAGTCCTCTTTTATTGTCATTTAGAAATGCATACATGCATTAAGAAATGATACAATGATTCTCCAGAGTGATATCACAGAAAACAGGACAGACCAAAGACTAACGCTGACAGAACCACATAATTACAGCAGTGCAAAGCAATACCATAATTTGATGAAGAACAGACCATGGGCACAGTAAGAAAAAAAGTCTCAAAGTCCCGAGTCCCCGGTAGCAGGCGGCAAAAGGGAGGAACTCCCTGCCATAAACCTCCAAGCACCGTCAACTTGCCGATACCTCGGAAGCAGCCGACCCCAGCCGACACTGAGTCCGTCCGTCCAAAAACTCCGAACTTCCAACCAGCCTCTCCGATACAGCCTCCCGAGCGCCATCCTCTGCCAAGTGCCTTCAACCTCTCCCCGGCCACTGAAACACGCAAAGCCGAGGATTTCAGGGCCTTCAGCTCCGGAGATTCCGGTTACCACACAGTAGCAGCGGCAGCGAAGCGGGCATTTCAGAAGTTTTCCAGATGTTCCTCCGTACTCTCATGTCCGTCTCCATCAACTCAGAATTGTGCACAGTCCCCTACTTGACAGATAACAGACATCACTAACGTGGCCGCGCGCGCTGCTGTCGCGCCACCATCTTCTCCCCCCTCCCGGGAGGATTTATGGGTAGAACTGAGAAATAAGAAAGGTATGACCATGTTAATGGGGCTATATTACAGACCATCCAACAGTCTGAGAGATTTAGAGGAACAAATTTGCAGAGAGACTGCAGACTGTTGTAAGAAACATAAAATTGTTGTAGTAGGTGATTTTAACTTTCCACATATTGACTGGGAATCTCATACTGTAAAAGGACTAGATGGGATAGAGTTTGTCAAATGTGTTCAGGAAGCACGTGTGTTTCCTTAAGCAGTATGTAGAAGTCCCAGTGAGAGAGTGCGCAATACTTGGTCTACTGTTAGGGAATGAGACTGGACGGGTGACAGAAGTTTGTGTAGGGGAACACTTTGCATCCAGTGATCACAATGCCATTAGTTTCAAAGTAAATATGCAAAAAGATAGGTCTGGCCCACAGGTGGAGATTCTAAATTGGAAAAAGGCCAATTCTGATCGTATCAGAAATGATCTGGCAGTGTGGATTGGGAGAAGCTGTTTTCTGGCAAAGATCTACTTGGAAAGTGGGAGGCCTTCAATAGTGAAAATTTGAGTGTAAGAAGCTTGTACGTGCCTGTCAGAATAAAAGTTAAAGACAACAGGTTTGGGAAACCTTCGTTTTCAAGAGATACTGACGCCCTAGTTAAGAAAAAAAAAAGGAGGTGCATAGCAGGTATAGGCAGGTAGGAACAAATGAGGTGCTTATGAAGTACAAGAAATGCGAGAGAACACTTAAAGAAATCAGAAGTGCTAAGAGAAGGCATGAAACTTCCCTAGCAGACAAGGGTTTCTACAGATACGTTAAGAGCAAAAGGATTGCAAAGGACAAAACTGGTCCTCTGGAAGACCAGAATGGTAATCCATGTGTGGAGCAAAAAGAGATGGAGGAGACCTTAATTATTTGCCTCTGCATTTACCTAGGACACGGACACAGAGTATGGAAGTGAGGCAAAATGACATCAACTCATGGACCCTACACAGATTACAGAGCAGGGGGTGTTTGCTGTCCTAAGGCAGATCAGGGTGGATAAATCCCCAGGTCCTGACAAGGTATTCCCTTGGACCCTGCAGGAGGCAGGTGCAAAAATTGCTGGGGCCCTAGCAGAGATATTTAAATCATCCTTTGCAACAGGTGAGGTACCAGAGGATTGGAGGATAGCCAATTTTGTTCTGCTGTTCAAGAAAGGCTCTAAAAATAAACCAGGAAATTATGGGTTGGTGAGTCTGTCATCAGTAAGTGGGATAATTATTGGAAGGTATTCTAAGGGAGTGGATATATAAGTATTTGCATAGACATGAACTGATTAAAGATAGTCTGCATGGCTTCGTGCGTGATAGGTCATGTCTATTGAGTTTTTTGAGGAAGTTACCAGGAAAGTCAATGAAGGCAAGACAGTGGATGTTGTCTGCTTCGACTTTAGCAAGGCATTTGACAAGGTCCCGCATGGGAGGTTGGTCAAGAAGGTTTGGTCACTCAGCATTCAAGATGAGGTAGTAAATTGGATTAGACATGGCTTTGTGGGAGAAGACAGAGAGTAGATGTAGGTGGTTGCCTCTCTGACTGGAGGCCTGTGATCAGTGGTGTGCCACAGGGATTGGTCCATTGTTGTTTGTCATCTGTATCAATGATCTGGATGATAAGGTGGTTAACTGAATCAGCAAATTTGCAGATGACACCAAAGATTGGGGGTACAGTGGACAATGAGGAAGGTTATCATGGCTTGCAGAGGGATCTGGATCAGCTGGAAAATGGGCTGAAAAATAGCAGATGGAATTTAATGCAGACAAGTGTGAGGTTTTGCACTCCGATAGGACCAACCAGAAGAGGTCTTATGCAGTAAACTATACGACACTGAGCAGTGTGGTAGAACAAAAGGGACCTGAGAATACAGGTACATAATTTGTTGAAAGTTGCATCACGGGTAGATAGGGTCGTAAAGAAAACTCTGGACACATTGGCCTTCATAAATCAATCTATTTTATACAGGAGATGGGATGTTTTGTTGAAGTTGTATCAGACATTGGTGAGGCCTAATTTGGAGTATTGTGTGTAGTTTTGGTCACCTACCCACAGGAAAGCTGTAAATAAGGTTTAAAGAGTACAGTGAAAACTTACAAGGATGTTGCTGGGTCTGAAGGACCTGAGTTATAAGGAAAGATTGAATAGGTTAGGACTTTATTCCTTGGAATGTAGAAGATTGAGAGGAGATTTGATGGAGGTATACAAAATTATGAGTGGTATAAATAGGGTAAATGCAAGCAGGTTTTTTCCACTGAGGTTGGGTGGGACCACAACTAGAGGTCATGGTTAAGGGTGAAAGGTGAAAAGTTTAAGGGGAACATGAGGGGAAGCTTCTTCACTCAGAGGGCCGTGAGAGTGTGGAACGAGCTGCCAGCACAAGTGGTGCATGCAAGCTCGACTTCAATGTTCAAGCAAAATTTGGATAGGTACATGGATGGTAGGGGTATGGAGGGCTATGGTTCTGGTGCAGGGTCGATGAGGGAAGGCAATGTAAACAGTTCAGCATGGAATAGATGGGCCAAATGGCCTGTTTCTGTGCTGTACTTTTCAATGAAGGAATCTTACAAGTTCATCTGGATTTTGTGTCTGGCAGGATTTCCCAGTGGCCAACCATTTTAATTCCACTCCCCATACCCATTCTGACATGTCAGTGGATGGCCTCTTTTACTGCCACGATAATGCCACTCTCAGGACAAAGGAGCAACAGCAACACCTCATAATCTATCTGGGTAGCCTCCAAGGTGACAGCATGAACATCAATTTCTCTAACTTCCAGTAATTCCTTCCCTCTCCCTCTTCTCTTCTTCTCCAATCCCCATTCTAGCTCCCCTCTTACCCCTTCTCCTCACCTCCTCCACCTATCACCTCATCTGGTGCTCCCCTCCTTCCCTCTCTCCATGGTCCACTCTCCTCTATCAAATTCCTTCCTCGGCCCCTTACTTTCTCCACCTATCACCTCCCAGCTTCTCACTTCATTCCCCACCCAGTTTTCCCTTCACCTGCCAGCCTGTACTCCTTCCCCTTCCTCTCTAGTCATGATGAAGGGTCTTGGCTCGAAATATGAGCTGTTTATTCCTCTCCAGAGAAGCTGTCTGACCGGCTGAGTTCCTCCAGCATTTTGTGTGCGTTGCTCAAGTGTCAGCTCTGCTACTGCAAACATGTCCTGACGCAAAAACCAGTTATTAACTGTAATACTGATACATCTGATTTTAGCTTGGCTCTCTCGAACTACAGGGTGAATGTTATCGAATGTCTTCTAGCCTGGTCCCAACATATCGATGCAGTTATAAAGAAGGCAAGACAGCAACTATACTTCATTAGGAGTTTTAAGGGATTATGGTATGTCAACAAAAACTTCTATACATGTATTGTTGAGATCATTCTGACAGGCTGCATCACTGTCTGGTATGGGGGTGGTGGAGAGCTACTGCATGGGACTGAAAGAAGCTGCAGAGGGTTGTAAATTTAGCCGGCTCCATCTTGGGTACTAGCCTACAAAGTACCCAGGACATCTTTAGGGAGCAGTGTCTCAGAAAAGTGGCATCCACTATTAAGGACCCCCACCACACAGGACATGACCTCTTCTCATTGTTACCATCAGGTAGGAGGTACAGAAGCCTGAAGGTACACACTCAGCGATTCAGAAACAGCTTCTTCCCCTCTGCCATCCGATTCCTAAGTGGACATTGAACCCATGAACACTACCTCACTTTTTAAAAATATATTACTGTATTTTGTTTTTGCATGATTTTAAATCTATTCATTATACATATACTGTAATTTATTTATTATCAATATTTTGTTTTTGTTCTTCTATATTATGTGTTGCATTGAACTGCTGCTGCTAAGTTAATAAATTTCACGACACATGCTGGTGATAATAAACCTGATTCTGATTCTGATTATTATGATCACTGTCTCCTAAAGTTCCTTTATCTTAAGTTCCCTAATCAGAACTGGTTCATGGCACAACATCAAATCCAGAATGATCTCTTCCCTAGTGAGCTCAACCACATCATCATCATCATCAGCATCATCATGTGCCACATCATCATCATCATCTGCCACATCCTATGACGTGGATCATAGGTCTTCCATCTATCTTTAATCTGAGAACTTCTCTCTCCTCAGTACATGTCCCTGAAATTCTAGCTGTAGTTTCCTGATTGATGATAGCAGCTCTCTGTTTATTCCAGCGTTTCGCAGCACTTCATTTGTTATTCTGTCCTTCCACAATATTTTCATCATTCTTCTCAAAAACCACATTTCTGCAGCTTCCAGTCTTCCCTCATTTTGCTTTGATATTGTCCAACATTTATGTGTTAGTGTGGAATGGACATAGCACCACAACACTCTGAGTTTCATACCCATAGGAAGTGTTATTCTTTAGTATCTTGCTCAAATATTCAAACGCACATTTAACAATCCCAATCCTAATTTCAACATCAGATGTTATTGTGCTCACTCAGTAATTGAACTTCCATGTTTGTTTAATTGCTTTGTTGCCCACTTTCAGTTTTCATTTCTGTATTTCTTCTTTGTGACAACCATGCATTCGGTCTACTTGCGGGTGATGGTCACTCCTCTCTTAGCATTTTCTTCGGCTTTATCTTGTATTTCTTGAAGCTTCTCTTTAGAAGTAGCTATCGGCACTGTGTGGTCTGTGCATCATAAGTTGTTCAAATTGTATCCACCAATTATCCTGCCTGGAATGCTGCTAACTTCTCTTAGAATCTTCTCACTATAAAGGTTGAATAGGTCGGGTGGGAGAACACAATCCTGTCTGACTCGCCTCTCAATCTAGACATTGTCTCATCAACTTGTCTCATTTTCAACTCTCATTCCTGCTCTTTGCTCCCAATATAAATTTCTGCTGACTCTGATATCTTTCCCGTCATTGTCCAAGCGCTGAAGGATTCTTATAAGCTCCTTGGGACTGACCCTTTATCAAAAGCTTTGGTAAACTTCGCCTTTCAATGAAACAATGGACCTCTGTGACATGCTCACAGATCATTCTGAAGATGAAGACTGCAAAAAAAATTTTGCGTTCCACAATCCTCAATGAAGTCACAGTGCTCTTGTGTAATCTCTGGTTTATTGCTGGCATCATGATGATCCACAGCAGGAGTGTTACAACGTGACTCATCAAACTAATTGTGTGCTGTAACTCGCATGCAATTGCTCCAGGACTTTTCAGCAGTGCAATACATACTGATTGGCTCATTTCCTTAGTTAGTTCCCTGCTATCATACATTCCGTTCAGCAAATCTATCAACCCTTCAACCCTGAAATCTTTCAGTGCTTTAATCATTTTATAGCTATGCCATCTGGTCTAATTTTCCCCAATGTCATTTTAATTTCTGATTTTATAATTGGTGTGCCATCCACATTGTTAGCAATTATTGGCTTCTCTCCTCTTGTACCTTCAAACAAGTCGGCAACATAATCAGAGCATCGAGGTCACCTACAAGCTGCTCTAAAAATCATAAATACAAGTGATTCTGCAGATCCTGGAAATCCAGAGAAACACACGCAAAATGCTGGAAGAACTCATCAAATCGGGGAGCACATCCTTCAGGAATCTCAATCCTTGTGACAGAATTGTGACTATTCTCTTGAGTACACTGTGCCGAATTACAACTTTATTTCTCTCACCCCTCTTGAGTGGCTCATGGAGTAGCAATTCGGTTGTTCATCCTTCCTGCTGCCGCCCTCTCTCATCCTCACAGGGAACAATTTCAGAGCTGTTCGGCAAGGTCAAGGACAGAGGCTCCTCCAGCACTTGGATTCCCTCATCTGGCTCACTCTCAGCCACACCCTCTTGTCCCTGATTAACTGCCTCCAACCTGGTCTGTAATCTAATGAGCGTGACTGCCTCCTGAAACACAAAGTCCAGCCAACTCTCCTCCTCGCTGATGTGTCACAGTGTTTGAAGCTCAGATTCCAACTCATTCACCTTGAGCCTGAGTTGTTCGAGCAGCCAATGCCTGTTGCAGGCTTCGGGTAGCCACAGTGGCAAACAAAAAGGCCTGGATGACATCTCCGATGACTTTTCCAGCAACTTGATCATCACATGAAGTTCTAGAAACCCAAGATCCTACTTTTAATTGGATTATTTGTTCAGCTCACCCTGTAGTCCAAGGGTTAAAAAAACAACTTTTTTCTCCCTCCCATTTAAACTACAAAGGCTCAGCTAGTGCACCAAGGCATAACTAAACAAAATTCATCATCCTAAGATGCTTACCACAATGTTACATACTTCATGGATATCTTGTGACTGTCTTATGAGGATGATGTAATGGTCTTGTGAGGTCACATGATGTAATTTTCCTGCCGATGTGAGGTCACGTGATGACCTGTTCTCACCAGGTATATAAGGGTAGACCCCTGGTGATGCAGTTAATTTTCAGTTAGATCGTCAAATACTCCACTACACTGCTTATTAATCTCATGACACAGTATAGTTTTAAAACAGAGTTTTACTTTCTATTGTAAGGTACAGAAGTGTTGGGCCGGCAGTTTCACCAATAGCTGCCAGATTTGTTGATGTACGTTTTCAGTAATATTGGAGAGTGAAGACAGGAACCTGAAGGAGTCGTTCGACGGTTTTGGAGAGAATCGACCATTATTGAATTCGTTCAAGGAGTGATCTGCATGAGATAGCCTCTGCTAAAAGCAGCAGAAAAGGCTGTGCAGTATCTAGTATCCTGAGGGAAAGGTCAGTGCCTTTAAACTGTTTTATTTCCGTCGTTGTGAATCCTGCGGATAAGGCAGGATCCGGCTAGGATTGGCAGTGATGTCGAGTCTTTGAGGAATTCTTTACTTCAGGAAAATCTCTCCTAATTGGCTGTATAAATCTCTTGGACTTTCGAATTTACCATTCTAAGAACTGTGTTTGAATTTACCACTTTAAGAACTGTTTTTGCATTTATCGCTTTAAGAACTAGTGCAGAGTGGAGGTTTGTTAAATGGCCGCATAGCAGTTTACTTCCGGTTAAGGTTTTTTGTTTGTTTATCATTTTACTAATTTTGAGCAGAGTTTAATAAATGTTTATTTGTTTATAAAACCTGACTCATTTCTATATTCATTGTTGCCAGTCACGTGACAACAAAAAGAGGTCATCTGCCTGCAATCCAGCAAGATTTTCAATGTAGCTTTACTTTGAGCAGTAAGCACACAGAAGAAAGCCTGGCATATGGGAAAGCAGGACATAATAAGGAAGACCAGACCCAAACAGTTCCCACCACCTCCACTCTCCTCCATCTGGCAGACCTTGTCCTCACTCTCAATAATTTCTCCTTTGGCTCCTCCCACTTCCGTCAAACAAAACGTGTAGCCATGGACACTCGCATGGATCCCAGCTGTGCCTGCCTTTTTGTCGGCTACGTTCCAAGCCTACACTGGACTGCAGCCGAAGCTCGTCGACTTCATCAACTTTGCCTCCAACTTCCACCCTGCCCTCAAATTTACCCGGTCCATTTCTGACACCTCCCTCCCCTTTCTCAATCTCTCTGTCTCTAGAGACAGCTTATCCACTGATGTCTACTCTAAACTCACTGACTGTCACAACTACCAAGAATATACCTCTCCCACCCCTGATACTTGTAAAAATGTCATCCTCTTCTCCCAATTCCTCTGTCTCCACATCTGCTCTCAGGGTGAGGCTTTCCATTCCAGAACTAAGGAGATGTCCTCCTTCTTCAAAGAAAGGGGCTTCCCTTCCTCCACCGTCAATGCTGTCCTCGACCGCGTCTCTTCCACTTTGCGCACATCTGCTCTTACCCCATCCTTCCGCCACCCTACCAGGGATAGGGTTCCTCTTGTCCTCACCCACCACCCCACCAGCCTCAGCATCCAGCCATCTCCAATGGGATCCCATCACCAAACACATCTTCCCCACCTTGGGCCCCACTTTCTCCTTTCCACAGCGATGGCGCCCCACGTGATTCTATTGTCTATTCATCCCTCCCCACTAATCTCCCTCCTGGCACTTATCCTTGCAAGCGGAACAAGTGCTACACCTGCCCCTACACCTCCCCCCTCACCACCATTCAGGGCCCCAAACAGTCCTTCCAGGTGAGGTGACACTTCACCTGTGAGTCGTCTGGGGTCATCTATTGTGTCTGGTGTCACCTCAGGAGACTGCTTTGCTCATCCGCCAGAAAAAGATGGTGTCTCCCAGTGGCCACCCATTTTAATTCTACTTCCCATTCCCATTCTGACACTCAGTCCATGGCCTCCTCTACTGCCGCGATGAGGCCACACTCGAGTTGGAAAAGCAATTCCATCTGGGTAGCCTCCAACCTGATGGCATGAACATCGATTTCCTTGAACTTCTGGTGATGCCACGCCCTCTTCCCCTCTCTCACCTTACCTCCTTATCTGCCCATCACCTCCCTCTGGTGCTCCTCCCCTCTTCTTTCTTCCATGCCCTTCCATCCTCTCCTAGCAGATTCCCCCTTCTCCAGCCCTGTATCTCTTCACCAATCAACTTCCCAGCTCTTCACTTCAACCCTCCCTCCCTCCAAGTTTCACTTATCACCGAGTGTTTCTTCCCCCCCTCCGCCCCACCCTCTTACTCTGACCCCTCATCTTTTTCCCCCTAGTCCTGATTCAGGGTTTCAGCCTGAAACTGCCTGGCCTGCTGAGTTCCTCCAGTACCTTGTGCGTGCTGCTTGGATTTCCGGCATCTGCAGGTTTCCTCTTGTTAATTGCTTTATTTCCGCATGTTTGTTTGAAGCTGCTGATGATAACTTTAATGGATTTTCCCCCGTGTATTGATGCCAACCTCACTCTCTTCCCAGAAGTAGGGTGAGAGAATATTTGGCTGCTGCAGTCTTGTATTATCTCAGTGGACGTGGACGCCCTAGTGGGAGCAGTTTAAAGGCTGAAGTGCGTGAGGAAGATGAGGAACAGGAGGAATGTCATGATATCAGTGCTGGGGAATGCAATAATCAGAATCAGGTTTATTATCATTGGCATGTGACGTGAAATTTGTTAACTTAGCAGCAGCAGTTCAATGCAATAGATAATCTAGCAGCGAGAGTGAAAAAATAATAAATAAAACATAATAAACAAGTAAATCAATTATGTATATTGAATAGATTGTTTAAAAATGTGCAAAAACAGGAATACTGTATATATTTTTTTTAAAAAGTGAGGTAGTGTCCAAAGCTTCAATGTCCATTTAGGAATCGGATGGCAGAGGGGAAGAAGCTGTTCCTGAATCATTGAGTATGTGCCTTCAGGCTTCTGTATCTCCTACCTGATGGTAACAGTGAGAAAAGGGCATGCCCTGGGCACTGGAGGTCCTTAATAATGGACACTGCCTTTCTGAGACACCGCTCCCTAAAGATGTCCTGGGTACTTTGTAGGCTAGTGGCCAACATGGAGCTGACTAGATTTACAACCTTCTGCAACTTCTTTCGGTCCTGTGCAGTAGCTCCCCGCCCCCCATATCAGACGGTGATGCAGCCTGTCAGAATGCTCTCCACGGTACATCTATAGAAGTTTTTGAGTGTATTTGTTGACATACCAAATCTCTTCAAATTCCTAATAAAGTATAGATGCGGTCTTGCCTTCTTTGTAACTACATCAAACTCATTGTGAGAATGTACTGGCACCCTGACAAAAGCAAATAAAACAAGCATTCAATTCACCAAACCCATTTTCCAGTCGTGGAGAGAAAGAACAATTAAAATCACAAGGTACCTGATAACCTCCACCCACCCCCCCCCCAAAATTGACTGTTACTGATAGCTATCCATGTCAGTGTAGAGTAAAGCACAGTACAGGCCCTTCAGCCCCACGCTGTTGTGCCGACCTTTCAAACCATCCTCAGTCTTTAAGTATTTCTTCTGTGGGGTTGTTTATGATGGACAATTCTGCAAATTAAAACTGGGTTTTAAGAATTTTTTCAATATATTATTAGGCAGTGATTCAAAGTTCAAAGTAAATTTATTATCAAAGTTCATATACGTCAGCATATACAACCCTGAGATTCATTTTCTTGTGGGTATTCACAATAAATACAAGAAATACAATATAATCAATGCCCCCAAAAAGGACAGATAATCAAAGTGCAAAAAACACCAAACTGCTCCAAATACAAGAAATAATAATAAATGTGCAATAGGTATTGAAAACATAAAATAGTGTCCTTGCAATGTGTCCAGCTAACTAACAGACATTTAGTCAACGGCTGTCTTAGGTCAGTAATGTTAGTGACAGGTCAGTTAGTTCTAACATAAACAGGTAGCACTCTACAAACACCTCACTATGAGACAGCACCATTTGCCTTTACTAACCTTTTCCTTTTTATATAACTATAAAAACTCCTGCAGTCTATTTTTATCTTTTGCTTTTATTTTCTAAAACAAAGACCATGAAATTAATTTCAATTTCGAAATATTCCCAAAATCCTGATTCTGGGAACTTTAATTTCCCCTGTCAGCCACAGATGAGCCACTTTCCCTATTAAAATTTTGTCCCTTAAAGAATCTAATTCTGCAAATTATGCATTATTTCTTAAAAGCCACTAATTTCCTGTCCTCAGTCACAGCTTTAGATGTGTTTTCTTTCCCCCCCAGTCCAACCATAGCTTTGGTGCTCTTAAGATCGTAGTCCTAGATCAAAATTGCATCACTAGGTGCAAAATTCATTATGATCACTCTTCCCCAAGGGGCCCTTTTATCACAAGGCTGGCAATTAACCTTCTGCACTACACCAAGAGCAAAAGGCTCTAAGAGCCTTTTCAAGTGGGTTCCTTAACTTGGTGATCATACTTAGATTACTGTGAATTCAACCTCCACTTTGCTACCACTTGCCCAATCTATACGCACTCAGTTTCTGTATTGGCCCTGCTCCAATTTCCTGATTTACACAGTCCCACTGTTACAGCTAGTACAATTTGGAGGCTTCTGGTTCATTTCTAATGTTTCCAGGCCATTTGTCATTTCTTAGGTCCACCCAAATTAATTCTGATTCTGCAGGATCTGCTTGAACAAAAATTTGTTTCTCACTGCTCTATAGATCTCATTCCCTTTATAACACATTTCCGCTTTTACCATCTCCCTCCGTGTTGAAACCCCTTTAAATCAGGCAGCTCTGGTCACAATGCAGTCACATTTTGTAACTGGAACTAACTCCAGCCACCCAGCTTCAATGCCGACCCCTACCGCAGCCTGGGTTGAGCTTGCGTGCTCTCACTGTGGGCTACTTGGGCTTCTCCATGGGGAGGCAGTAAAGGCAAATGCCCCAGGAGAGCCAGGCTGGTGGGACAGTACGGAAACACGCCCAGAAGAACCCAATAGCGGGTAAGGGTTGGTAAACAAAAGCAGTGCCTGTTAGTTGGTACGGATCTCATGGGTTGGAGAAGGGATTCCTAACCTGAGGGTCCACGGACTCCTCAGTCCATGGCAAGACTCCATGGCATAACAAAAGGTTTTGGGTTAAAGGGATTGATCCATTGAGTTTATGCCTACCTCGCTGTGAATGCTGCACGCACTCAGGTGTAGCGCCAACAATTTTGCTGTTTTAACATTGACCCCAGAACCTTGACCCTATTTTCTTGGTTTTCATTCATTTGTTCTGCTTTGTCTCCTTCCTAAATTCCTTTATGAAACACTGTGCCAGTCGCCGGGGACAAAATTTATGAAAGTACGAGCTTCTGCACTGCACGGAGCTGGCGAGGGCTCGGTTTCGAATCCACAATACCCAAACCAAAAGAAACATCTGAAGGCCCAATAACAGGAGTGGCTTCATTGCAATTTTACAAGGTCTCAGGTGAGTATTACAATGAAAGTGCTTGACAGAAGTGAGAATTAAAAACACTGGATGCTGAAAATTCACAAGAAGAACAGAAAATGCTGGAAATACTCAGGTCAGAACTCATTTGTTGCAAGAGGAACTATGTTTCTGGCAGCATTTTCTGTTTTTGTCCCCCACCCACCCGACCCCAGGTGTGCCCATGTCCGTAACCCAGCTCAGGGGGGGGGAGCTCCAGCTCTCTGCAGCTCACTTGCCGTAAAGCCTCGTCCACACAGCGCGCCTGTGCTCCGGGTCCAAGCAGTGGCCAATGGCAGCCTCGGTACTGGCAATGCGACGCTCGAATCTGCTTCGGTCTCGAGCGCACTGTTCCCAGGGACCTTTACGAGCAGCTCGCGAGGCAAAATCCCACACAATCATCCGGTGAATTTCAACCACGGGAGAAAATCGGACCTGAAGGAGAGAACAACCAGTTATGTGAAGCTTCTCCCTCCTCTGTGCTTCGGCTAATCCAGTCACCGCAAGTCCCTGCTGCTGACACCCAATGTGTACACACAGGCAGATATTTAGTGTCAGGATTAATCCGTGGTTCGTTAAGATTCATGGATCTCTCAAATGCAACTAACTAAAGCAGAAAATTGTGCAGGAAGCACTGAATGACATTACAATTAATGGGCTTCCTGCTCAGAGTCACATTTCACTTACATTAACAAAACATTTCATCAAGTTTCCACAATACAGATGAGTCATCAGAAGCCTCAGTAATGAGTCAGCGCTCAGAGAAAGGTCTTGGGGCTCAGTTCAGTGCCAACAATAATGACCACCAAGCTAGATATATTTCCCTGTACTTGACTCATATCCCACCTATCCTTGCATCTATCTAAAAGAATACTGCACATGCCACAACCACTTTCTCCCACAGCTCACCCCACATTACACTATGTGAAGTCACCCCTCAGAGTTTTATTCCCTTCCGAGTAAAAGCACTGAATCTCGAGGTAGTATGTGGCAATGTAAACACAGTGCCCTCTTTACCAGGTACCTCCTGTACTGGGACATAACATCCCAGTCTGTGTACTCAAAGCATATTAAATTGCCTTCTTCACCACCCTGTCTACTTTTATGTGCTTGCTCTCCCAAGTCCTTCTGTTTCCACAACCGTTCCCCAGGGCCCCAATCATTCATTGCAAGGACTCCACCCTAGTTTGACTTGGCAACATGTTATATTTTCACATTCACCTGAATTGAAAGCCACCTGCCTGTTTTCAACTCCTTACCTAGCTGACTGAAATCTCACTTAACTTGCCCCACGCCCTGAATTCTTAGCTGAATGAAATCTCACTTAACTTGTCCCACACCCTGAATTCCTCACTGATCGAAACCCCACTTGTCCCACACCGAGTTCCTCACTGATTGAAATCCCACTTATCCCACACCCTGAATTCCTCACTGATTGAAATCCCACTTGTCCCACACCTGGAGTTCCTCACTGATTGAAATCCCACTTGTCCCACACCCTGAATTCCTCACTGATCGTAATCCCACTTAACTTTTGATAACCACCTTGAGGAACTCAGTTGGTTGAGGCCGACCGAGGATGTCGCGTCCTATCACAGGCCAAGGCAGTACAATAGAGCAAGCTGTTGCCCATGCAGCAGGCTCCCAACACGCCACCCCTCCCATGTAGCTGATGAAGCGAAAGCAACAACAGTTCGGCACCAGCAGTGTTGTCAGTGATAACCCCCTGCATTGTATGATAACACTTACTTTAACACATCATGCTTAAACTTACTAATCAGTTATATTTAACAAAGGTCACAGCCCAGACCCCTGTGCCACACCACTATTCACAAGCCTCCAATGAGGTATCACATCCTGGAAGTAGAGCTGTCGTTCTACTTCCCACTATTATGAATCCAGTAAGATATTGAACCCGGATCCCAGGTGACCTATGTCCTCAAAGGGGTGGGAAGGGGATGCGGGAGAAATTCTCCTCACAGTGGCACGGTGGGTGGGAGAGCACTCCCAACCAGATGTAGAACTGTGCTGGGGACAGGAATACAACATCTAAAGGCATTTTCGTGGAATGAAGGAACTCCTGCAGGTCCCAGCAAAACACGAGGACTTCTCCTTCCAGGACGAGGTTAAATAGACTGTGGCTTCATTCCCTGGAGCGCAGGAGAATGATGGGAGATTTGATAGAGGTAGACAAAAGGTATGAGGGGATAGATGAGGGAAGTGCAAGCAGGCCGTTTCCACTGAGGTGGGGTGAGACTAGAACTTGAAGCCATGCTCCAGCCAGGTGCAATGTTTAAGCAGCAGCTGATGGGGAACTTTTGCACTAGATTGTGGTCCGAGTGGCCAGCAGGAGTGCTGGATGCAGGTTTGATTTCAAAATTTAAGTACATGAATGGGAGAGCTTTGGAAGGCTATGGTCCAGAAGCAAGTCAGTAGGACTAGGTGGAATAATAGTTCGGCATGGACTAGATGGGCCAAAGGGCCTGTTTCTGTGCTGTTGACTATCTGCCGGGCAAAACATGGCAATCTGAATTCCAGTATGTTGGTACCTACCTTTTTGCCAGTTTTCCTCTGGCTCTCACTGGTTTCTTGCTTCAGAGTTAGTACAGGCTGTTCCCCATTGGGGACGTCAGTGTTGAAATACACACCAGAGGTCTCTGGCAGCTTAGTGTTAGAGCCTCCTTCCTTCACTTCCTGGTTACTGGATGCCCAGGTGGTAGTGCAAGCCGAGAAGTTCAAAGGGTTAAAAGGGTCAGTGTTTTGAAAGAACGAGTCCCACAGCTCGTCATTTGCAGATTCTTCAGAATCAAGCTGATCCACAGAAACATCTTCCTCTGCATCGCCCTTGCAAGTCGGGTCTTGGTGCCCAGTGGATGCTGAAAAATTCAAGGGATTGTAGGGGTCATTTTGAAAAAAGGAGCCCCACAGATCAGTGTCACTTTCATCATACGAGTCATCATCTTCATCATACGAGTTGTCATCATCATCATCATCATCTGTGGACCAATCACTGGACTGGGCATCATCTATGTTCTCCTCTGAGTCATCGTCCCAGTCCAGTGACTGTTCATCGTCCCGGTCCAGTGACCGGGCGTTCTCTTCTGTGTCCGGCCAGATCATGGCTAGAATGAGTGGATTTGTACAGCTGAAGTCCATTTCACTTGGTCTTTCAAGCCTAGTTTTCGTGTGGTAGGGGCTTGCAGTTGGTGATTTCCCTTCAGCCATTGACCCGCTGCCTCCAGAGGGATTGTACTGGGGAGGTAAACCAGCGCTGGATTGAGGCAGGTGCCGACACTGAAGTCGAACCTCTGTATTCTCCTCGCCCAACATGCCGTTGCCCAGCTGACGACGCAGTTGCTGGTAAGCGCCTCTCTTCCCCATCAGTTCTGTTAGCCCAAAGCATGTGGGAGAGAACTCAATGAGCAAGAACAGACAGACCTTCAACAGTTTCCAACACATCCCAGAGATCCATGGCAGAAGTAGGTTCTTCTCCTGGAAGGGTCCATCATGGGAAACCATTTTACACACCTCCATGCCAAGGTGCCCAAGATAACTGAGAACACAAAGGGAAGAAAATTTTAGTGTATGACAGTGAGAGGCGGTCCACATTGGCACGGCTTTACCCATGCCACCACACTGGCACGGCTCTACTCATGCCACCACACTGGCACGGCTCTACTCATGCCACCACACTGGCACGGCTCTACTCATGCCACCACACTGGCACGGCTTTACCCATGCCACCACACTGGCACGGCTCTACTCATGCCACCACACTGGCACGGCTCTACTCATGCCACCACACTGGCACGGCTTTACCCATGCCACCACACTGGCACGGCTCTACCCATGCCACCACACTGGCACGGCTCTACTCATGCCACCACACTGGCACGGCTCTACCCATGCCGCCAATCCCACCCCGGACGGGTCCCCGTGGCCCAAGCCCACTCAGTCTCCCCCACCCACACCGTGAAGGCCTCCCGCGTACCTGCTGCTGTGGTCAGCCTCCGTCCAGTGGCCTACGCCCATTACGAGTGTCTCTGATCTCACAGTGCTTCCGCCCATCGTCTCTCGCTCTCTCGGTGCCGGGACCTGTCCGTCGGGGTTTCATACTCTAAATTCTCCGTTCTGTGTCAGCCATTTGATGACGAGGGCGGCCGCGGCGTCCGCTTATATAGCAGCGCGCTGACGTAATCGGCGGAGGGGTTAGCCAATTAGCGGCGGCGCCAGGTTCCTTACGTCATCCTGCGCACGTCGTGAATCGGAACCAGCCCAGTCTGGAAACAACGGGGGTTCTGCAGCTGCTGGAAATTCGGGCAACACGCGTCAAAGTTGCTGGTGAACGCAGCAGGCCAGGCAGCATCTCTAGTCCTGACGAAGGGTCTCAGCCTGAAACGTCGACTGTACCTCTTCCTAGAGATGCTGCCTGGCCTGCTGCGTTCACCAGCAACTTTGATGTGTGTTGCCAGTCTGGAAATGCCGGGGTGCCGCTAGCGAGTGGCCGCTTTGCGCTGGCGGGAGGGCAAGTAATGCTGAGGAAGCAGGGGGTCTGCAAATGCTTATACAGAGTAAGAGAATAGAACATAGAATAGTACAGCACAGTACAGGCCCTTCGGCCCACAATGTTGTGCCGATCCTCAAACCCTGCCTCCCATATAAGCCCCCACCTTAGATTCCTCCATATACCTGTCTAGTAGTCTCTTAAACTTCACTAGTGTATCTGCCTCCACCACTGACTCAGGCAGTGCATTCCACGCACCAACCACTCTCTGAGTAAAAAAACCTTCCTCTAATATCCCCCTTGAACTTCCCACCCCTTACCTTAAAGCCATGTCCTCTTGTATTGAGCAGTGGTGCCCTGGGGAAGAGGTGCTGGCTATCCACTCTATATATTCCTCTTATTATCTTGTACACCTCTATCATGTCTCTTCTCATCCTCCTTCTCTCCAAAGAGTAAAGCCCTAGCTCCCTTAATCTCTGATCATAATGCATACTTTCTAAACCAGGCAGCATCCTGGTAAATCTCCTCTGTACCCCTTCCAATGCTTCCACATCCTTCCTATAGTGAGGTGACCAGAACTGGACACAGTACTCCAAGTGTGGCCTAACCAGAGTTTTATAGAGCTGCATCATTACATCGCGACTCTTAAACTCTATCCCTCGACTTATGAAAGCTAACACAAATAAGCTTTCTTAACTACCCTATCCACCTGTGAGGCAACTTTCAGGGATCTGTGGACATGTACCCCCAGATCCCACTGCTCCTCCACACTACCAAGTATCCTGCCATTTACTTCATAAATGGGCAAAGGGGTAGATGCAGGAAAGTATCTGGCCCTGCACCTTGGTGGAAGGAATAAAGGCGTAGACTATTTTTCTAAACGGGGAAATTTCAGAAATCAGATCGTCATGTGCAAAGGGACTGTGCGGGATTCCCTAAAGGTTAACTTGCAGGCTGAGCAGGTGGTAAGGCAGGTGAATACAATGTTGGCATTCATTTCAAGAGGACTAGAATATGAATGCAAGGATGTGAACCCGAGGCTTTACTGGTCAGACCACACTTGACGTAATGTGTATATATATATTCTCTCTCTCCTTTTTCTCCCTCTGTCTCTCTCACTATACCCCTTGCCCATCCTCTGGGTTTCCCCCCTCTCCCCCTTTCTTTCTCCCTAGGCCTCCCTCCCGTCCCCTGATCCTCTCATATCCCTTTTGCCAATCACCTGTCCAGCTCTTGGCTCCATCCCTCCCCCTCCTGTCTTCTCCTATCATTTCGGATCTCCCCCTCCCACTTCCAAATCTCTTACTATATCTTCTTTCAGTTAGTCCTGAGGAGGGGTCTCGGCCCGAAACGTCGATTGTACCCCTTCCTAGAGATGCTGCCTGGCCTGCTGCATGCACCAGCAACTTTGATGTGTGTTGCTTGAAGTTCCAGCATCTGCAGATTTCCTCGTGTTGACGTAATGTGAACGGTTTTGGCTCCAAGTCTAAGGATGTGCTGTCATTGGAAAGGGAGATTTACAAAAATGATCCCGGGGATGAAAGGGTGAACAAGTGTTTAATGGTTCTAGCCCTGTACTCACTGGAGTTTAGAAGAATGATGGGGGATATCACCAAAACCTAATGGATCTTGAAAGGACCAGATAGAGCGGATGTCGAGAGGATATTTCCAAAAGTGGGACAATCTAGATAGGACCAGGGAGTACGGTCTCCAAATAGAAGGGTGCCCCTTTATTAAGTCATTGGGTATATTTAAATAGTCATAGTCATCGTCATACTTTATTGATCCCGGGGAAAATTGGTTTTTGCTACAGTTGCACCATAAATAATTAAATAGTAATATATAAATTATGCCAGGAAATAAGTCCAGGACCAGCCTATTGGCTCAGGGTGTCTGACCCTCCAAGGGAGGAGTTGTAAAGTTTGATGGCCACAGGCAGGAATAACTTCCTATGACGCTCTGTGTTGCATCTCAGTGGAATGAGTCTGTGGCTGAATGTACTCCTGTGCCCAACCAGTACATTATGTAGTGGATGGGAGACATTGTCCAAGATGGCATGCAACTTGGACAGCATCCTCTTTTCAGACACCACCGTCAGAGAGTCCGGTTCCATCCCCACAACATCACTGGCCTTACAAATGAGTTTGTTGATTCTTTTGGTGTCTGCTACCCTCAGCCTGCTGCCCCAGCACATAACAGCAAATATGATCACACTGGCCACCACAGACTCGTAGAACATCCTCAGCATCATCCGGCAGATGTTAAAGGACCTCAGTCTCCTCAGGAAATAGAGACGGCTCTGACCCTTCTTGTAGACAGCCTCAGTGTTCTTTGACCAGTCCAGCAGAGGTTGGTACCTTTTTGGTTAATAAGGGTATAAAATCAGCCATGATCGAATGGCAGAGCAGACTCAATGAGTCTGATGGCCTAATTCTGCTCCTATGATCTATGGCTGCAAACCCACCAGCTGTTCTTCTGATAATCGGCATGCCTGCGCCGCGCCCTGCCCTGCCCGTCAGTCCAGGTCCCCTGATCCCCTGAGTGTAGATGTGCTCCTGCCTCGCGTTTCTGGACATCCCTCCCCCGCCCCAGCCCACTTTCTGCACTGGCAAGTGAACAAGGCGCTGAACCATCTTGAATTCTGAGCCAACGCCTGCAGTCTTATCAGAGATCACACAGCTTCCTGTCAAATGCCTGACTCCACCCCAGTGGAAAGTTACAGTTTGTACTTTCAGATTCAGTTATACGTACGCAAAAAGGAAAAAATAATTAGTGAAGTTAAGGGTGTATTCCTGACCATCGAAAGTTCAAGAGCTGTTTCTAATAAATAAATCTGAAAGCTGGTGCATTCTCAAAGTCTGAAATACTGCATTCCAGAGAACTAAGGGAGCTAAACGTGACGTTCTGAATATATTGTTTGGCATCTTCCAATCTGGAGCTTGACAAATGAAACTTTGTAAAGGGGTGAGAGGAGTCAGAATTACTGACTGGCTCAAAAAGAACATAGAAATCTATGGCACAATGTAGGCCCTTTGGCCCACAATGTTGTGCCGACCATGATAACCTACTCTACAAACTGTCTAGAATTGCCCTATCTCGTAGCCCTCTATTTTCCTAAGTTCCGTGTATCTAAGAGTTTCTCAAAAGACCCTACTGTATCCACCTCCACCACCGATGCCGGCAGTAAGTTCCACGCACCCGCCACTCTCTATGTGAGAAACCTACTTCCAAGCACCTTAAAACTATGCCCCCTCATGCCAGCCGTTTCAGCCCTGGGGGTAAAAGCCTTTGGCTATCCACACGATCAAATATTAGGTAAAATGTTAACATTCTTGCCGTTGTTACAAAGGAAGTGATACCACACTTCGAAACAGGATTAGAAAGTGTTAATATGGATTTTTGAATGTGCAGATATATTTGATAAAACTAACAGAGCTTTAGATAGATAGACACTTTATCAAAATTACAGTGTCACCATGGCATATATACAAATATTAGAAGAGAAATAAGAAAGGATTTTAAAAAAGTTAACTCAAACACTCTAACAGGAGGAGTCATCACTTTCCTGGCTATAGGTTGACTCATTATAGAGCCTTATGGTCGAGGGTAAGAATGACCTCATGTAGACTCTTTGGAGCAGCACAGTTGCCTTAGTCTATGACTAAAAGTGCTCCTCTGCTCAGCCAAGGTGGCACGCAGAGAGTGAGAAACTTTGTGCCAGGATTTTCCGTAGGGTACTTTGTTCTACCAGAGTGTCCTGTCTGACTCCTATAACAGAGCCAGCCTTTCTAATCAGTTTATTGAGCCTGTTGTCATCACCCTTGTTGATGCCATTGCCCCAGCAAACCACCGCAAAGGAGGTTGTACCGGTGACAACAGACTGGCAGAACATGTGAAAGAGAGGCCTGCACACTCCTAAAGATTTCAGCGTCCTCAGGAAGTAGAGGCAACTCTGGCCCATCTTGTACACAGCCTCTGTGTTGGTGCTCCACTCAAGTCTGTCATCCAGGTGAACCCCCAGGTACTTGTAGGTCCTCACCATCAATAGTAGCAGGGAGTATTCCTGAAGTCCATCACCATCTCCCTTGTCTTACTGACAATGAGTTACAGATGACTCTGTCATAAGGGGGTGTTGGGAGTGGACGCAAATGCAAGACACAGACACAGAAGTACTAGGAACAGGACTAGGTTTATCGAGATAGCAAGGTGAGTCAGGAAGAAAGGACACTGGACAGGGACACAGGCCCTGGACGAGACAAGGACACTGGGCCTGGGCTAGGACTAAGACTAGGAAAGCAGGACCAGGACCAGGAAATTGGAACTAGGAGCCTGGGCTAGGACTCCGAGCCAGAGACTGGACAGGGACCCGGAACCTGGGTCTCGACTCGGGCCTGGACCCTGGATCTAGGCGAGGACATATAGGGAAGCAAGAAAGGAGCTTAAGAAGGGGCTGAGAAGAGCAAGAAGGGGGCATGAGAAGGCCTTGGTGAGTAGGGTAAAGGAAAACCCCAAGGTATTCTTCAATTATGTGAAGAAAAAAAAGATGACAGGAGTGAAGGTAGGACCAATTAGAGATAAAGGTGGGAAGATGTGCCTGGAGGCTGTGAAAGTGAGCGAGGTCCTCAATGAATACTGCTCTTCGGTATTCACCAATGAGAGGGAACTTGATGATGGTGAGGACAATATGAGTGAGGTTGATGTTCTGGAGCGTGTTGATATTAAGGGAGAGGAGGTGTTGGAGTTGTTAAAATACATTAGGATGGTTAAGTCCCTGGGGCCTGAACAGAATATTCCCCAGGCTGCTCCACAAGGCGAGGGAGGAGATTGCTGAGCCTCTGGCTAGGATCTTTATGTCCTCGTTGTCCACTGGAATGGTACCGGAGGATTGGAGGGAGGTGAATGTTGTCCCTTTGTTCAAAAAAGTTAGTAGGGATAGTCCGGGTAATTATAGACCAGTGAGCCTTACGTCTGTGGTGGGAAAGCTGTTGGAAAAGATTCTTAGAGATAGGATCTATGGGCATTTAGAGAATCATGGTCTGATCAGGGACAGTCAGCGTGGCTTTGTGAAGGGCAGATCATGTCTAACAAACCTGATAGAGTTCTTTGGGGAGGTGACCAGGCATATAGATGAGGGTAGTGCAGTGGATGTGATCTATATGGATTTTAGTAAGGCATTTGACAAGGTTCCACATGGTAGGCTTATTCAGAAAGTCAGAAGGCATGGGATCCAGGGAAGTTTGGCCAGGTGGATTCAGAATTGGCTTGCCTGCAGAAGGCAGAGGGTGGTGGTGGAGGGAGTACATTCAGATTGGAGGATTGTAACTAGTGGTGTCCCACAAAGATCTGTTCTGGGACCTCTACTTTTCGTGATTTTTATTAACGACCTGGATGTGGGGGTAGAAGGCTGGGTTGGCAAGTTTGCAGAGGACACAAAGGTTGGTGGTGTTGTAGATAGTGTAGAGGATTGTCGAGACATTGATAGGATGCAGAAGTGGGCTGAGAAGTGGCAGATGGAGTTCAACCCGGAGAAGTGTGAGGTGGTGCACTTTGGAAGGACAAACTCCAAGGCAGAGTACAAAGTAAATGGCAGGATACTTGGTAGTGTGGAGGAGCAGAGGGATCTGGGGGTACATGTCCACAGATCCCTGGAAGTTGCCTCACAGGTGGATAGGGTAGTTAAGAAAGCTTATGGGGTGTTAGCTTTCATAAGTCAAGGGATAGAGTTTAAGAGTCGCGATGTAATGATGCAGCTGTATAAAAGCAACACACATCAAAGTTGCTGGTGAACGCAGCAGGCCAGGCAGCATCTCTAGGAAGAGGTACAGTCGACGTTTCAGGCCAAGACCCTGTGTCAGGACTAACTGAAGGAAGAGTTAGTAAGAGATTTGAAAGTGTGAGGGGGAGGGGGAAATCCAAAATGATAGGAGAAGACAGGAGGGGGAGGGATGGAGCCAAGAACTGGACAGGTGATTGGCAAAGGGGATATGAGAGGATCATGGGACAGGAGGCCCGGGGAGAAAGACAAGGGGGGGGGAACCCAGAGGATGGGCAATGGGTATAGTCAGAGGGACAGAGGGAGAAAAAGGAGAGTGAGAGAAAGAATGTGTGTATAAAAATAAATAACGGATGGGGTACGAGGGGGAGGTGGGGCATTAGCAGAAGTTAGAGAAGTCAATGTTCATGCCATCAGGTTGGAGGCTACCCAGACGGAATATAAGGTGTTGTTCCTCCAACCAGAGTGTGGCTTCATCTTTACAGTAGAGGAGGCCATGGATAGACATGTCAGAATGGGAATGGGATGTGGAATTAAAATATGTGGCCACTGGGAGATCCTGTTTTCTCTGGCGGACAGAGCGTAGGTGTTCAGCAAAGCGGTCTCCCAGTCTGCGTTGGGTCTCGCCAATATATAGAAGGCCACATCGGGAGCACCGGATGCAGTATATCACCCCAGCCAACTCACAGGTGAAGTGTCGCCTCACCTGGAAGGACTGTTTGGGGCCCTGAATGGTGGTAAGGGAGGAAGTGTAAGGGCATGTGTAGCACTTGTTCCGCTTACAAGGATAAGTGCCAGGAGGGAGATCAGTGGGGAGGGATGGGGGGAACGAATGGACAGGGGAGTCGCGTAGGGAGCGATCCCTGCGGAAAGCGGAGGGGGGAGGGAAAGATGTGCTTAGTGGTTGGATCCCATTGGAGGTGGCGGAAGTTACGGAGAATAATATGTTGCACCCGGAGGCTGGTGGGGTGGTAGGTGAGGACCAGGGGAACCCTATTCCTAGTGGGGTGGCGGGAGGATGGAGTGAGAGCAGATGTACGTGAAATGGAGGAGATGCGTTTGAGAGCAGAGTTGATGGTGGAGGAAGGGAAGCCCCTTTCTTTAAAAAAGGAGGACATCTCCCTCGTCCTAGAATGAAAAGCCTCATCCTGAGAGCAGATGCGGCGGAGACAGAGGATTTGGAGAAGGGGATGGCATTTTTGCAAGAGACAGGGTGAGAAGAGGAATAGTCCAGATAGCTGTGAGAGTCAGTAGGCTTATAGTAGACATCAGTGGATAAGCTGTCTCCAGAGACAGAGACAGGAAGATCTAGAAAGGGGAGGGAGGTGTCGGAAAAGCTCTGTAAAACTCTGGTTAGGCCACACTTGGAGTACTGTGTCCAGTTCTGGTCACCTCACTATAGGAAGGATGTGGAAGCATTGGAAAGGGTACAGAGGAGATTTATCAGGATGCTGCCTGGTTTAGAGAGTATGCATTATGATCAGAGATTAAGAGAGCTAGGGCTTTCCTCTTTGGAGAGAAGGAGGATGAGAGGAGACATGATAGGGGTGTACAAGATAATAAGAGGAATAGATAGAGTGGATAGCCAGCATCTCTTCCCCAGGGCACCACTGCTCAATACAAGAGGACGTGGCTTTAAGGTAAGGGGTGGGAAGTTCAAGGAGGATATTAGAGGAAGGTTTTTTACTCAGAGAGTGGTTGGTGCGTGGAATGCACTGCCTGAGTCAGTGGTGGAGGCAGATACACTAGCGAAATTTAAGAAACTACTAGACAGGTATATGGAGGAACTTAAGGTGGGGGTTATATGGGAGGCAGGGTTTGAGGGTCGGCACAACATTGTGGGCCGAAGGGCCTGTACTGTGCTGTACTATTCTATGTTCTATGTTCTATGAGGACAAGACGTAGTTACGGGACTGGATGTAGCTAGGCTACAGGACTGGACAAGGTACTCCAGCACAGGATGAGGAATAGAAACATAGAAACATAGAAAATAGGTGCAGGAGTAGGCCATTCGGCCCTTTGAGCCTGCACCGCCATTTATCATGATCATGGCTGATCATCCAACTCAGAACACCACCCCAGCCTTCCCTCCATACCCCCTGACCCCCGTAGCCACAAGGGCCATATCTAACTCCCTCTTAAATATAGCCAATGAACTGACCTCAACTGTTTCCTGTGGCAGAGAATTCCACAGATTCACCACTCTCTGTGTGAAGAAGTTTTTCCTAATCTCGGTCCTAAAAGGCTTCCCCTCTATCCTCAAACTGTGACCCCTCGTTCTGGACTTCCCCAATATCGGGAACAATCTTCCTGCATCTAGCCTGTCCAATCCCTTTAGGATCTTATACGTTTCAATCAGATCCCCCCTCAATCTTCTAAATTCCAACGAGTACAAGCCCAGTTCATCCATTCTTTCTTCATATGAAAGTCCTGCCATCCCAGGAATCAATCTGGTGAACCTTCTCTGTACTCCCTCTATGGCAAGGATGTCTTTCCTCAGATTAGGGGACCAAAACTGCACACAATACTCCAGGTGCGGTCTCACCAAGGCCTTGTACAACTGCAGTAGTACCTCCCTGCTCCTGTACTCAAATCCTCTCGCTATAAATGCCAGCATACCAGCACCGGGCTGGACGAGGAACTTCTGGGCTGGGCGAGGCACCGGAACTAGATGAGGACACAAAGTCAGATTTGGACAGGGCTGGAACACGGCGCCTAGACTTGGTCTTGGAACATAGGAACACAGAGCCTTGGGCGTGGACTGGACGAGGTACTCCAGGGCAGAACTTGGCTCTTGGACTAGGTTTTGCTCGGCTCTTGGACTCAGCTTGGTTAGGCTCTTGGGTATGGAGCCGGGACTCCTCCTTGGAGCGCAGGGCCAGGATGCTTTCTAGGACGCAGGGCCGGGACCCTTTCTAGGACACAAGGCCAGTATGACTGCCGAGGGACTCTTGGACTGGACGAGAACACGAAGCCTTGACTTGGACAGGACTGGAACACGGTGCCTGGAACCTGGAACATAGAACACAGAGCCGGGACCCTTCCTTGGGAACAGGACTTAGGGCCGGGACTCTTCTTTGACATGGACACTAAACACGGGGACACAAGGAGGTAGTTCCAAACTCAACGATATATAGTTCCTTATCTTGGTGTGGCAAGGCTCCGCACTCAGGCGGTTGAACTTGACAGGGATGCAGGCGAAGCTTCAGGTGGAAGGGGAAGGGAACAGTCCAGCCCAAAACGAGAATCAGGTGCCTCAATTCAGGCACCCCATGGAACAAGGGAAAACAGGAAAACCTGGAATAAGAAATCCACGGACCAGACCATGGCAGATTCAGCTTGCACCATTTCACAAAGTCCTCCACTAGGTCTCTGTATTCATCCTCCAATCTGCAGATACAACAGTTTTGTATCTAAAGTCCAAGGTATACAGGATGAACAAGAACGGAGCCAATACAGACCTCAGTGCAGTGGTGGGGCGGGGGGGGGGAGGCGCTACTGCACAGGACCGAAAGAAGCTACAGAGAGTCATAAAATTAGTTGGCTCCGTCATAGGTACTAGCTCCCGTAGTATCCAAGATACCTTCGAGAAGCGGTACCTCAGGAAGGTGGCGTCCATTATTAAAGCCCCTATCACCCAGGACATGCCCTCTTTTCATTGTTACCATTGGGAGGGAGGTACAGAAGCCTGAAGGCACACGTTCAGCGATTCAGAAACAGCTTCTTCCCCTCTGCCATCCGATTGCTAAATGGACATTGAACCCATGAACACCACCTCACTTTTGTATTATTTCTGTTTTTGCACTATTTTTAATCCATTCAATATACATATATATATATATACAGTACTTAATGTAATTGATTTATTTATTCCTTTCTATATTATGTATTACATTAAACTGCTGCTGCTAAGTTAACAAATTTCACCACACATGCTGGTGATAATAAATCTGATTTTGATTCAGAGTGTTTTGTAATTAGTAGATCTAATAATGAAGTACCAGTGGACATGGTGTATTTGAATTTTCAGAATGCTTTTCTGAATACTATAAGTGTGAAAAATTTTTTAAAAAAACAAGAGAATGGGGGAATTTAGGAGCAAGGTTCCAGATCGGTTGACAGACAAACAGAATAGGAATAAATGGGTCATTTTTGGGATGGCAGGCAGCGCCTAATGAGGCTCTAAAGACCCCAGTGCTGACCCTCGTGGACAGTGTTTGAGCTCCACCTGTTCACAATAGATACCATTTTCTTGGAGGAGCCACAAATGTGTTACAACGCAACACAAAGACGTAAGATCCTGCAGATGTTAGAAATCCAGAGTAAGACACACACACACAAAATGCTGGAGGAACTCAGCAGGCCAGACAGCATCTATGGAGGGGAATTGACAGTCGGCGTTCAGGGTCTTGGCCCGAAATAGTGACTGATTATTTTTCTCCATAGATGCTGCCTGACCTGCCAAGTTACTCCAACAAACAGTAGAAGCAAGCGAACTATTTCCAGCTTTCCCAGTCAGATATAACCAGACGGAGTTGTGAGGGCAAATGACAATATTTTTCAAGGCAACGTAGACAAGTTGAGTGGGTAAATGCAGCATAACAGTAGATAGGAAATACAGATGGGGGGGCCATTGCACTGGGAAAAAGTTGACATATAAAGGAATTTGGGTATACAACAGTAACTGAAAACAAAGATGCAGAAGCAGCAAAAATGGTTAAAAAGGCGAGAAGACCGGAGTACAAGACAAGGATGTTGCATTACAAATATAAAGATCTGTATGAAAACATTTCTAGAGTATTATGAACAATTTTGGTCTCCTTACCAACAAAGTGCTTGCCTCGCATTCAGCAGAATGATTCCTGGGCTGGTGGGATTGCTGTATGTGGAGGGATTGGGTTGGACCAGTCTTGATTTCACAAGATGAGGTTTGAAGAATGTGAGGAGGCCTCATTGAAACATGTAAAATCCTTTCTTTCTTTTCAAATCTTTTTATTATTATTATTATCCAAAATTAACACGAGTACATTGAAGTAAGCAACACTTACAATGTCTCAAGAAAAAAAAACTATTTTAAAGATTGAAAATTTTTGGTGATAGTTAAAAAAGGAGTAGCGGACCGCACGACCCAATTTACATCAGTGGTGCACAAGTGGAACAGTTCAAAAGGTTTAAGTTCCTTGGGGTCAATGTCACAAATGATCTGACTTGGTCCAACCAAGCAGAGTTCACTGCCAAGAAGGCCCACCACCGCCTTTACTTCCTGAGAAATCTAAAGAAATTTGGCCTGTCCCCTAAAACCTTCACTAATTTTTAAAGATTCACCGTAGAAAGCATTCTTCTAGGGTGCATCACAACCTGATACGGAAGTTGTCCTGTCCAAGACCAGAAGATCGTGAACACGGCGCAGCACATCACACAAACCAATCTTCTGTCCATGGACTCACTTTACACCGCACGCTGTCGGAGCAGTGCTGCCAGGATAATCAAGGACACGACCCACCCAGCCAACACACTTTTCGTCCCTCTTCCCTCCGGGAGAAGGCTCAGGAGCTTGAAGACTCGTATGGCCAGATTTGGGAACAGCTTCTTTCCAACTGTGATAAGACTGCTGAACGGATCCTGACCCGGATCTGGGCCGTACCCTCCAAATATCCGGACCTGCCTCTCGGTTTTTTTGCACTACCTTACTTTCCATTTATTTATTTTCTATTTATGATTTATAATTTAAATTTTTAATATCTACTATCGAGTTGTAATCCAGGGAGCGAGAAGCACAGAATCAAATATCGCTGTGATGATTGTACATTCTAGTATCAATTCTTTGGCGATAATAAAGTATATATAAAAAAACCCTACTAAGCAACATTTTTGGTGATAGTAAAAATCCCTGCAAAATCCTTTCAGCGCATTAATAGGTTGGATGCAGAGAGGCTGTTTCCCATGACTAGAGAGCGAGAGGGGATCCAGGACAGGGATGATTCAGCAGAGACCAGACATTCTCTCCTCGACCCTCTCCCACCAGACAGAAGGTACAAAAACCTGAAAGCACGTACTGCCAGGTTCAAGGACAGTTCTTATCCCACTGTATCAGGCTCTTGAACTGACCTCCTGTATGATAGGATGACTCTTGGCCTCACAATCTGTCTCATTATGATCCTGCAAATCATTGCACCGCACTTTTTCTGTAGTGTTTACACTTTATCCTGCATTGTTATTGTTTTACCTCGTTCTAGCTCAATGCTCTGTGCAAGGATTTGATCTGTTTATTCTGTATGCAAGACAAGCTTTTCACTGTGACAATTATAAACTGATACGGGATAGGAAATTTTAGACTAGAATGAGGAGAAATTCCTTCAGACAGGATGGTGAACATGTGGAACTCTCTGACACGGAAGATAGTGGAGGCTAGGTCACTGAATGTATTTAAGAGCGAAAAAGAAAGATTCTAGACACAATGAAATGAAATGAAATATCTTTATTGTCATTGCATAGTACAATTTGTCATGCAGCGAAAATGAGTTTGCAACTCTCGTACTCAATGCTATAAAACAACAAATAAAATAAATAAACAATAAATAAAATCAATTAACCAGCCAGTACAAGCAATGTCCAGCAGTACGAAAGTGCGACTCAGATGGACAATAGACAATAGGTGCAGGAGTAGGCCATTCGGCCCGTCGAGCCAGCACCGCCATTCACTGTGATCATGGCTGATCATCCACAATCAGTATCCATTTCCCGCCTTATCCCCATAACCTTTGATTCCACTATCTTTAAGAGCTCTATCCATCTCTTTCTTGAAAGAATCCAGAGAATTGGCCTCCACAGCCTTCTGAGGCAGAGCATTCCATATATCCACCACTCTCTGGGTGAAAAAGTTTTTCCTCAACTCCGTTCTAAGTGGCCTACCCCTTATTCTTAAACTGTGGCCTCTGGTTCTGGACTCCCCCAACATCAGGAACATGTTTCCTGCCTCTAGCGTGTCCAATCCCTTAATAATCTTATATGTTTCAATAAGATCCCCTCTCAGCCTTCTAAATTCCAGAGTATACAAGCCCAGCCGCTCCCATCTTTCAACATATGACAGTCCCGCCATCCCGGGAATTAACCTTGTGAACCTATGCTGCACTCTCTCAATAGCAAGAATGTCCCTCCTCAAATTTGGAGACCAAAACTGCACACAGTACTCCAGGTGTGGTCTCACCAGGGCCCTGTTCAGCTGCAGAAGGATCTCTTTGCTCTTATACTCAATTCCCCCTGTTATGAAGGCCAGCATGACAGCCATAGTATTAAAGTAGCAATATAACAATTTATGGATGATGCTTGATCGATTGGTTCAGAGCAATTATAGCCCTGGGGAAAAAGCTATTTTTCAGTGTGGAAGTGCAGGCATAGAAAATCTTATAACGTCTGCCAGATCGAAGAAGTTCAAACAGATGATTGCATGGGTGTGTATTGTCCTTACAGATGCTTGTAGCTTTCCGTAGGCAGCGAGAGCTGTAGGTGTCCTCCAGGGCTGGGAGCTATGTCCCGATGATCTTCTGTACGCTAGAGACGACCCACTGAAGTGCTTTCCTATCAGCGGCTGTACAACTGAGGTACCACACAGAGAGGCAGTATGTTAAGATGCTCTCTATGGTGCAGCGGTAAAAGGTCACCAGCGTCTGTCAGGTAGACCGGCTTTCTTCAGCGGTATAAGGAGAAGATTGAGAATTTGTATTGAGATAGAGGATTAGTCGATGATGTATTGAATTAGCTGGCTGGTGGGGGAATGGCCTCCGCATTGGACTTCGAGGCCAGTGGTCTCGGGTTCGAATCCGGCCCGCCTCTTTGCACGCTTTCCACCCGCGCTGGGCTGAGCATCGAGCTGGCAACTCGGCCTCGTCAAAACAGACAAATGTTAAAGAAACGGCAAGGCGGCACAAGGCGCGGAAAGGAATAATGTATGTCGTTATCTAAACTCATTGTACCAGACAATTGTAAGTGTTTTTTTTTATGCAATGCTCCAACAGCATAAACCTTCATCTTTAAAAATTGCATCAGTCAAATGTTTGAGGGACTCTTACAAAGGGATCAGCCCTCGGTCCGTTAACATCTGCGCCCCTTCTACATGGAGCCTTTGCGGTGGCTACACCGAGCTTTTGTGCCTGAGAACATCCTCATGCACCTTAGAATCCACAAGAGGCAGTACATGGGTGAAAGACTTTTCCTTATACTGGACAACAAATAAACACTTCCAAAAATAAATGTTATGTTATTTATATAAAATACACACACGCGTAAAAACCACAGTGGATAACTCTTTACATTTGCGGAGTTCAGTCTATACACGCACAATGTTATCAGTTCAATATGTTGGTAGTGATCCCGAGTTCCGTATACGTGGCACCATTGCCAATCACGTGACACCTCTAGTGTGGTACAAACTAGTATTTTAAGGAGCTCCCACACCAAACCCAGCTCCTCAAGCAACACACATCAAAGTTGCTGGTGAACGCAGCAGGCGAGGCAGCATCTCTAGGAAGAGGTACAGTCGACGTTTCAGACCGAGACCCTTCGTCAGTCCTGAAGGGTCTCGGCCCGGAGGTCGACTTTACCTCTTCCTACAGATGCTGCCTGTCACCAGCAACTTTTATGTGTGTTCCTCAAAGTTTTGTCTCGGTGCGCAGGTATCACGCGCGAAGACCTGTTCCCGGACATCTTTCAGTCATTCCCAGCCACCAGTAACGTGTTCTTAACAAACTCGAGGTGCGGGACACCCTCGGATGCCCAGCCAGGTTCGAAGCGTGTCCCCGGTTGAGCAGGTTCATCCGGGGGCGGGGGGCATTGCCCGGGTCTGCCCCATATTGTTCTGGGTTCAACGTACTATCAAGTCTATGTTCCAGCGGATGGGTGCCACTACTCTGGAGCTGGGAATTAGAATTGATGGGCTGTCTTCCTCGGTACGTGCTTCGAACTGTCGAGAGGGAGAGGCTGGTTTTTTATTTTTTTTTAAATCCTGGGCAGTAAGTAATAAGGAAGTTGAACGAGAATAGGGATAATCGTGCCTGCCTGGAATTCAGCCTCTTCGCTTCCGTGATGTAGGCTGAGTTTTTGTGGTTGGTCCGTACCACAAACGGACGTTTGGTCCCGTCCAACCAGTGCCCCCACTCCTCCAGTGGGAGTTTAACGGCCAACAGTTCCCGATTCCTGATGGCAAATGACACAGGGAGCTGAACCGGGGGTGAGGCCGGCAACCGTCACTGCCCTCCCTCCGCTGGACGGTCCTGGGAGATTCCCGGCGGTTTGGAACGAGAGATCCGATCATGCCCAGGCCAGGACGCCTCACAGTAGACGCAGCACCTCTCCCTCCTTCTCCCTCTTTTGGCTCGGGAGAGACGAGACCGGCCCATTTGCATCGGCTTCTCGGAGGCTGGGATCAGTGGCGATCGAGGAGGAGTCCGAGCCCAGGGAATGAGAGAGGACGGAGGAGAGCCGGGGGGAGAGTGTTCTCGGAATAATCCGCATTGTCTATCCCTTTTTCTTCTCGTTAATCGGTTATCGAGTGGAATCGCCAGGTACTCTAGACTCTCTCGATCTTCCACGGGGTCTCCGTCACTCAATCCCTGATGGAACAGAACAATTAGTGATTCCCTATTCCAACCGCTCTCTGTGGTGAAGGTACGGAATTCTATGGAATCATTGGCCACAGACCGATTCCCCAGCACGATGGACAGCTTTACCGCAGACCCATGTCTTCCACCGGGTGATGGAACATCCTCTCCAACGTTTCTGGAAAGAGATCTGCACTGGCACAGATGGGTGAAGTCTTCTCCCACAGTGTGCTGGCCCAGCAAGGGTTCTTCCAGTAAGGAGCGAGATGTTATAGGCTGCCTTACTGCGTTCCGACGGGAACTTGGTCGGCTGAAACTCTAAGGCCAAGGAACATTGTACCATGAATCCCAGGCGTATTTCGGGGTTACCGTCGAACTTCTCGGGAGCCGGTAGGTGCATCGATCCCTCAGGAGTACTGGCGGATCTTCAGCTTGAACATGCCCGGAATTGGCAGCTCGGACCCCGTCTGCCGGCGCCGGAGAGTTCTGGGGAACGGCGAGGATCTCCCGAGGAACGTTGACGTGTCTGCCCACGGTTGCTCCCTGATAGGACCATGCGGCTCCTAGACAGTCATTGTCTGCGGAGTTCGTAATGCCCCAATCGTGCTGTAACGAGAGAGATGGTGAACCCAAATGCGGAATAAGGTCTAGAACTAACTCAATATCAGACTCGAAATAAACAAGACGAGATAAACGGAATACAAAATTGGAATTCTTACGATTAAGCGCTGAGTGCTCCGCACGAGGCCTTTGAGCACAGATCCTCCATGAAGGCATGTGGCATTCTGAGTCTTAAAGGGACAGTGACAGGCACAGGGGAATTAGAGTGCCGAAACTTGGATGCCTGCCGCAGTTCAGTCGGGACCACGACAGCGAGCTGCTCCGATGACCCATGACAAGGGACCTTGCATCCTTCTCCAATCTTTTCCAATTCAGCAAAGGCTTTTCCAATGCAACGCAAACCAGGACACGAGAGTGGGCACCCCTAGAATTCATGTGGAAACTGTCTGATTTGAGCTAACTCTGGATACCTGTGTAGAATAGTTGGATTTAATTTCTGATTCCTACCCAAAGTCCGTTTTGGAGAGGGCATCCATGGATGTGATATCCCACAGAAGGCCTTCTCCTGGTTCAAGATGACCTGACAGGGGTTCAGCCGTCTGCCCTGCACAAAGACAGTGATATCTCTTTGCACCTCAAAGACATCCCTGCCAGATACTGCACGGGTTTGGTCCAGTGGATCATCTGTCCTAGAGCTGTTTGCAATGATCTTGGAGAGGATGTTGTAATCATCGTTCAAAAGTGAAATGGGTCTCCAATTCCTACCGTCCTCCCTCTCCCCTTCTGCTTGAGGGTGACGATACTCTTCATAGATCCTGGGCTCTGCCAATCAGAAGCAAAGCCTTCTCCTGGTGACCTTTAGTTCTCTAATGTCCCCTGGGACCAGCAGCTTGACGATCAGCTCCACATTCCCCTGCCTGCATTCCGGTCCTCCTGTGGGTGACAGGAGGCAGTGGTCAGAGAAGGGGCACGGGTGTGACCGTGACAGGCTCGGATGCGAAGAGGATTTCGGTCCGGGAGCGGGCTGACCCGTCCGTTCGCGACCAGGTGGGTAGCCGCTGCGCTCCGCCTGAATGGGTGCCGAAGGCGTCGCCCAGCCGGACAGTTTTGAGCATTTCCCCCAGGAATCTGGAGTTGCTATAGATCCTCCAACCGCATTGACGTTGCAGCTGAAGTGTCCGGCCGGGACGTCGCCAGCTACCGCGGGACCTGCTGGAGGACGGCCAGCGTTCGCTCCGCAGGAGCATGGTGTATCCATTGAGAGTGGAGAGTTTCAGTACATTATGTCGGCCACCAGGAGACGCACTGCAGCCACCTCTGATGGGCGACTGAGAAGTCGCCTCCCCGCATCAAAGTCCCACGGCCGGAATCGCGATAGACATCGCTCCCAACCACAGCGCACAGACGCGCGGGGCCACCATGGCGACCAACTCCCACAGCTGCGGGAGAATAGAAGCCCGCACTCCCGTGAGCGGGTCACACCGGCCTTGACCTTGGCCAGGTACTGCGAGGCATTCCTTGCAACACTTCACGCTGAGCACGTTTAGTGATGGCAGGTTTACATCCATGATTGAGTTCTGGATTACAGTTATAGTCCTGCGGTCCGAGCTGTCATGCCCAAAACTTTGGTGAATTGCCTCACTTTCTGTGGGCCCGGGTACTGAGAATGGTCCTACGCCGGTGGTCGATGGTGGTGTTGAGTCGGGAGGAGGGGCGGTTAATGTCAAGGTGTGCGCTGGCAACATCGGAACCCGAGTGCAGGTGAAAGCCAGGTTCTTGATGGAGAAACAGCGAGGAGAGTTCATTCATAATAATCCCAGAAGAACACGGGCGGCTCGGCTTGAGCGACACTGCAAGAAGTAACATTCTCAAACCTAGGACCCCGAATAGCGCTAATCAGGCATCCGCTTGAATAATACGAGTAACACGGAATCCCTGAGCCTATCAAAATAAACGTAACAAGCTTAAACAGAAAGCACCAGGCGACCGCATTACAAAGAGTGAGTCGCTCGAGAAAAAAAAAGACACAGGGGTACTCTAAACGATTAATGACTCCCATTAAACTACGATTAACTAACTCAGGTGCTCTGAAATCCTCGGAGGTCAATGCTGTCCGGTGCCCTACCGTTGTTCTGTATAAACAGTATTCAAGACAGGCTTTTCACTGTATCTTGGTAAGACAATAAAGACATGGGAGCAGATTTAGTCCATCCAGCCTACGAGCCTGCTCTGCCATTCCATCCTGTCTGATTTATTAACTCTCTCAACCCCTTTTCCTGCCTTCTCCTCGTAACCTTTGATGCCCTTACTAATCATAATCCTATCAAGATCCGCTTTAAATACACTCAGTGGCCACTTTATTAGATACCTGCTGTAGGCCATCCACTTTGAAGTTCAATGTGTTGTGCATTCAGAGATGCTCTTCTGTACACCACTGTTGTAACGTGTGGTCATTTGAGTTACTGTTGCCTTCCCATCAGCTTAAACCAGTCTGGCCATTCTCCTCTGACCTCTTTCATTAACAAGACATTTCACTTACAGAACTGATGAACCACGTGACTGCCTGGCTAGATATTTGTATTAACTAGCTGGTGTAGCTAATAAAGTGGCCAATGTGTGTGACCCAATTACTTGGCTACCAAAGCCATCTGTGGCAATGAATTCCACGGATTCATCACCCTCTGGCTATAGAAATTCCTCCTCATCCCCATCCTAAATGGACATCCCTCTATTCTGAGGCTGTGTCCCCAGTATCAGAATCCCCCACCATAGGAAACGTCCGCTCCACATCCACTCTATGAAGGCCTTTCAATAATTAAAAGGCTTCAATGAAATTCTCCATTCTCCATTCTCATTCTCCATTCTCATTCTCATTCTCCATTCTCCATTCTCATTCTCCATTCTCAATCTCCATTCTCATTCTCCATTCTCATTCTCCATTCTCAATCTCATTCTCATTCTTATTCTCCATTCTCATTCTCATTCTCCATTCTCATTCTCATTCTCCATTCTCATTCTCCATTCTCAATCTCATTCTCATTCTCCATTCTCATTCTCATTCTTATTCTCCATTCTCATTCTCATTCTCCATTCTCAATCTCATTCTCCATTCTCCATTCTCATTCTCCATTCTCATTCTCATTCTCATTCTCCATTCTCATTCTCCATTCTCAATCTCATTCTCATTCTCCATTCTCCATTCTCCATACTTTTTCTCCATTCTCATTCTCATTCTCATTCTCCATTCTCATTCTCCATTCTCCATTCTCATTCTCCATTCTCAATCTCATTCTTATTCTCCATTCTCATTCTCATTCTTATTCTCCATTCTCTTTCTCATTCTCCATTCTCAATCTCATTCTCATTCTCCATTCTCATTCTCATTCTCCATTCTCAATCTCATTCTTATTCTCCATTCTCATTCTCATTCTCATTCTCCATTCTCAATCTCATTCTCATTCTCCATTCTCATTCTCATTCTCATTCTCCATTCTCATTCTCATTCTTATTCTCCATTCTCATTCTCCATTCGCAATCTCATTCTCATTCTCATTCTCCATTCTCAATCTCATTCTCATTCTCCATTCTCATTCTCATTCTCCATTCTCAATCTCATTCTCATTCTCATTCTCCATTCTCAATCTCATTCTTATTCTCCATTCTCATTCTCATTCTCCATTCTCATTCTCATTCTCCATTCTCATTCTCATTCTCCATTCTCATTATTCTAAACTCCGGTAAGTACAGGTTCAAAGCCAACAAATGCTCCTCATAACCATTTCATTCCTGGGATGATCCTCGTGATCCTCCTCTGGATCCTCTCCAATGCCAGCACATCCTCTCTTATATAAAGGTCTCAAAACTCCTCACAATGCTCCAAGTGACACTCACTAATTCATTGAAAGCTGCAATGGGATTCCAGCATCTGCCCCTTTGCCATAGGATAACATGGGATAATTGTTTGCGTTATTGGATATTGGCTTGGTGTTTTGACCGTAGCTGTACCCACGAGAGGGACACTAGGGTGGATAAAGAAGCCACTTGAATAAGCTATCTTCTGGTATTTGGAGGTCGCCTCTCACCCCGGGCCAGTGTATAATCAGGTACTCCAAACACAAAGGAGTCTTGGCAGTCACCCAGTACTGAGATAGGAAGACTATTTATACAGTCAAGATGCTCTAAAGCATTTTAACAGGAATTAATTACTTTGTAAATGTAGTCACAAGAGAATCTGCAGATAAATCCAGAGCAACACACACAAAATGCTGGAGGAGCTCAGCAGGTCAGGCAGCATCTATGGAGCGTCTTTAAAAAGTCTAGGTTTCAGGCCAAGTTCTTTCATAAAGATTCTTTCATCAGGTTTATAATTGTAGTGACTTGTAGTGAAGGAGTCTGCCTACTAACCTGTGCACAGATAAATCCCATTACCATCACCTGAATGATGAAGTGACCAGAATTGAACACAGTACTTCAAGTGGGGTCTAACTAAGGTCTTTTATAGCTGAAACATTACCTCACGGCTCTTGAACTCAATCCCCACAGTTGATGAAGGCCAACACACCATACGCCTTCTTAACATCTAATTCTGCTGTTGATTAAAGGGATACCGTGAAGAAACTCCTCTGAATTTCTTCAAAGAGCACCTAATGGAAGATTTTTTTTTACAGTCACCTCTTCACCTAAAAAAAAATAACAGATAAAAAATAGAGTAGCGCCTCAGCTTTGTATGGGGACATCAGCCTGTACCTTCCCCGTTCCATCGACCAGCATGGGCCTTGAACCCACAAATTCTGGCTCAGAGGTACAAACCCCTGAGCCATAGCCGACAGTGATGAGAATCTCACAATGCCAGCAGGTTGCCGTGGCTGGTGTCTGGGGGTCAGTGTTTGATTTACTTGCTGGGTAGGCTTGATTTCCTATTCCTCTTCCTGGAGGTTTTTCACTCTCAAGCACGATGCCATAAAACCTACATGACTGGACAATCTCTAAAGCTAATCATCTGTAAACAAATGTAGAGAATTATCAAGGAATTGGTTGTGGACTTCAGGAAGGGAAAGCCAGCCCTCATCGAGGGATCAGCGGCGGAAAGAGTGAGCAGCTTCAAGTTCCTGGGTGTCAACATCTCTGAGGATCTAACCTGGACCCAACACTTTGATACAACCACGGCGAAGGCAGACCTGTGGCTAAGTTTCATTAGGAGTTTGAGGAGATTTGGTATGGCACAAGAGACTGCCAGATTTCTGCAGATGCACTGTGGAGGGGGTTCAGAATGATTGCATGACTGTCTGGTATAGGAGCTCTAATACAAGAGAGTGCAGAGGGCTGTAGACTCAACTATCACAGGCACAACCCTCCCCACCAGTGAGGACATCTTCAAAACACAATATCTCAAGAAGGCAGCATCCATTATTAAGGACCCTTACCATCCAGCAGATGACATCTTCTCGTTACTGCCATCAGGGAGGAAGTACAGGAGTCTGAAGACCCACACTCAATGTTTTAGGACATCTTTCCCTCTACGTGTGTTGGGCACCTGGCCAAGTGGTTGAGGCATTCGTCTAGTTACCTCAAGATCGCTAGTTCGAGCCTCAGCTGTGGCAGCGTGTTTGTGCCCTTGAGCAAGGCACTTAACCACACATTGCTCTAGTGTCTGTGCGAGGAGTGGTGCCCCACACAGACTTCCAATCTGCACCTTGTAAGGCAGGAAAATGCCCGACACAGGCTTCTCATGGTCTGAGTCGTTGTTCCCTCCCCTCCCCTCTACCATCATATTTCTGAATGGCCCATGAACCCCTGAGCACTACCTCACTATTCCTGTCTTGCACTATTTGTTTGTTTGTTTGTTTGTTTATTTATGTAACTTACAGTTTTTTTTGTCTTTCGCTGTTCTTTTGCCACAAAACAACAGGTTTCATGACATGAACCTGTTTCTGATTCTAAACCTGATGATCTGTTTGCGTGACCCAAACTTCTGCGTAGACTGGGCATGTGAACTCTGACGAACTCCTAAGTAAAGGGAACAAATGTGACAAAGATGAGATTTTACTTATTTCTTATTGAGATAAGGGCAGAGTCAGCCCTTGTGGCCCTTTGAGCCACACTGCCCATCAACCACCGATTTAACCACCGCCTAATCACGGGACAATTTACAAAGACCAATTGACCTATCAACCATTAACTGGAGCTGTTATGACACGTACCCAAAGGCGCCAGTCTCCGGGGTTTAGGCTCTCTGACTCTCCGGAATATGGATAGCTGGTGCGGCCCCTTTACAAATTCAGGCTAACTGGCGGCCGTGTTTTGGAACCAGGATTTGAATATTTAAAGAGCACCTGAACTGGGGTTCAGTGCTCAATTGTCAGCTCAAATTAGGATTCTCGTCCAGCGTCTAGTCTAGAACCCTGTCTTCGTTTCAGTCTCAGATACTCGAGAACTTGGGTCCTCACTGTCCTCACCTGGGTCTCTCATCCACAGGAGCACCTGGAAACCCGTGCGGTCATGGGGAGAATGTACAAACTCCTTACCGGCAGTGGCGGGAATTGAACCTGGGTCACTGGTACTGTAAAGCGTTGTGCTAGCCACTGCGCTACTGAGCTGGCCCACAGTGGAGTGCAGACCAAGGTGGGATACTTCTCATCAGGGTGTGCTGAAGGCAATGGAGACTTTGAGAAAACACTGGGAAGAGCATTGGAAATTGCTCAGAGCGAGCCAGAGAGAAAACAAACTAGGACAGTAAGTTACCACCAACAGAAGCAGGAAGGGAAAGGGAAAAGCAAAGGTTTGGGGTGAGGCATAGTAAGAGAGCAGAGTGAAATCTGAGAGAGAATGAGCAAGGATAAGATATGTATGACTAGCCCAGGGGGCATAAAACAAACTACTAGAGGAACCCAGCAGGCCAGGCAGCGTCCAAGAAAGGAAACGGACAGATGGTGTTTGTGATTGGGGTCTTTCATCTGGACGACTGTGGGAACCCAGGATTAGCAACTATTGAAACCAGACTAAAATAGAATGAAACAGCTGGTATTGTTAATAAAGCAAGCTGTTTTTATTTAATTATTTATTTAAAGATACATCACGTTCCAAGCCATTCCGTCCCAATAAGCCCACGCCACCCAATTACAGCCATGTGACCAATTAACCTTTGAACCCGTAGGCGTTTGGAATGTGGGAGGACCCCGCCGCTGCCTGTAAGGGGTTTGTACGTTCTTCCCGTGACCGCGTGGGTTTCCACCGGGTGCTCTGGTTTCCTCCCAAGGTCCAAAGACATATTAATTGGTAATTGTAAATCGTCCCGTGATTAGGCGAGGGTTATATTGGGGGTGGCCGGGCAGGGCAGCTTGTAGGGCCGGAGGGGCCTCCTCCGTGCTGTGTCTCAATCAATAAATAAACCCGCTTGGTCACGGGGAGAACGGGGAGACAGTGGCAGAAGTGAACGCAGATCACTGGCACTGTAATAGTGTTATGCTAATCATTACACTAACCGCCACGCTGTTATTCTAACCATTACACTGACTGTATTGCTGACCGTTACACTAAACGTTACGCTATTACGCTAACCATCACGCTGTTACGCTAACTATTACGCTAACCGTGCCGCATTGTTCACCACCTGACTGAAATTTGCCATCCTTGCCCAACTTGGTCTATGTTTGACTTCACAACTTATCAAAAGTCCGAGTGCAAGTCTGTAACCAGTGATCTTGACCCAGGATTTTACGCAAAGTACCTTAGTCAGCTCCATCCTGGGCTCTAGCCTCCGTCGTATCCAGGACATCTCCAAGGAGCGATCCCTCCAAAAGGTAGCGTCCCTCATTAGGGACCTCCCACCACCCAGAACATGCTCTCCTCTCATTGCCCCCGTCAGGGAGGAGGTACAGAAGCCTGAAGACACACACTCAACGGTTCAGGAACAACTTCTTCCCCTCTGCCATCTGATTTCTGAATGGACATTGAACCCATGAGCACCGCCTCACTACCAAAATAGAAAATAGAAACACTACAAAAATAGAAAACATTTCTATTTTTTCATTACTTACTGAATTTAACTATTTTATATATTTACTGTAATTCATGATTTTTTTCTATTGTTATCTATTTCATCAGAATCAGGTTTATTATCACCGGCGTGTGTCGTGAAATTTGTTATCTCACTTGTTAACTGCTGCAAAGGTACCAAATTTCACGACATTTGCCGGCAATATTAACCCTGATTCTGACTCTGCAATCAAAAACTTATGACAAAAGATCCTTCACGCCAAATGTCAACTCTTTTTCACTCCCTGAGATGCTGAGCACCTCCAATATTTTCTGTGGGGGGGTTTTCTGGTTCTTTGGGATTTATAATTTTACTTCAAAGATTACAGACATGTTTGTACAAACAGAGTGGCTGAGGAGTAAGGGCTTCTAGCTTGGTGGGTCGGTAACGAAGGGAGATGAACTTGTCACTAACAGATCAAATAAAGACGGATGCTTTTGTAGAGAGATGGGAATGTGGAATTCACTTTCACAAGGAGTGGCTGAAATGCCGTGCATTATTAGCTGTGTGTTATGATGGAGTGGCACCCACGCCAGACTTCAAGGCGAGTGGTCCCGGGTTCAGATCCGGCCTGCTCCTTGCACGCTGAGTTGAGTGTCGAGCGAGCAACTCGGCCTCGTGAAAATCAGACAAAAGTGCTAAAGAAACGGCAAGGTTGTCGCCCAATGGAACAAAACAACGTGGATGAAAAAGTAGAAAGTGAAAGTTTTGAGGGGGGGCAGAGAAAGAGCGGCAGGAGTTGGAGCTAGAGGTGGCTTTCGTGAAGTTTTAACCCAGGCATTGGCCCAAATGGGCTGCTTGTGTTTGCAGATTCTGTAGAATGCTCAAAACGGTTTGAACAGCCTGGCCGCTTCTTCGGAAGCAGCATGTGAACAGCGACGAATTGTGGTTCCGGCATTCCCCAGGGAATTTGAAACTGCTCTGAAATTTCATGGCTGTTGGACATGGATTGCTGGAATTACGGCAGCCACCCCAGAGAGTTTCCAGCTGGCCCGCAACAGTACTTGACTCGGGCAAGGGAGATTCCATCTGGGTAACAGGCTTCAGAATGAGGACAGATCGTGAACGCAGTCCTTCACGTAGGCAATGGACCATAAGTGGTGTCCATAACAGATCCATACAAGGTCAGACCATGAAAGATGTTCCTAAGACAAATATACCCAGTGTCAGACCACAAACACTGTCCCTTACACAGTCCTACACAGGATCAGACCACAAGCGCTGTTCCTAACACAGCTCTGCACAGGATCAGGCCATAAACACTGTCCCTTACGCAGTTCTACACAGGATCAGACCACAAACACTGTCCCTTACACAATCCTACACAGGATCAGACCACAAACACTGTCCCTAACACAGGCCTACACAGGATCAGACCACAAACACTGTCCCTAACACAGTCCTACACAGGATCAGACCACAAACACTGTCCCTAACACAGGCCTACACAGGATCAGACCACATGCGCTGTTCCTAACACAGCTGTGCACAGGATCAGACCACAAACACTGTCCCTAACACAGTCCTACACAGGATCAGACACAAGCGCTGTTCCTAACACAGCTCTGCACAGGATCAGACGACAAGCACTGTCCCTTACACAGTCCTACACAGGATCAGACCACAAACACTGTCCCTTACACAGTCCTACACAGGATCAGACCACAAGCACTGTTCCTAACACAGTCCTACACAGGAACAGACCACAAACACTGTCCCTAACACGGTCCTACACAGGAACAGACCACAAGCGCTGTTCCTAACACAGATGTTAACACTGTTGCTAACACAGATCTTTCCCGGAGGACTGGAAAATTGCAAATGTCACTCCACTCTTCAAGAAGGAATGGAGGCCGAAGAAAGAAAATTATAGACCAACTCGTCTGACCTCAGGGGTTGGGAAGATGTTGGAGTCAATTTTTAAAGATGTGATTTTGGGGTACCTGAAGGCACATGATAATTATGCCAAAGTCAGCGTGGTTTCTTTAAGGGAAAATTTTGCCTGACAAGTCCGTTGAAATTCTTTGAAGAAATACACGCATGATAGACAAAGGACAATCAGTGGACGTTGTGTACTTAGATTTTCAGAGGGCCTTTGACAAGGTGCCACACATGAGGCTGCTTAACAAGTTAAGAGCTCATGGCACTAGAGGAAAAATACCAGCATGGATAAGCAGTGGCTGATTGGCAGGAGTTAAAGACTGGGAATAAAGGGAGCCTTTCCTGGTTGTCAGCCAGTGACTAGTGGAGTTCCACAGGGGTCTCTGTTGGGACTACTTCTTTTTACATTATACGTCAATGATTTAGATGATGGAATTGATGGCTTTGTGGTCACGTTTGCGGATGACATGAAGATAGGTGGAGGGCAAGTAGTTTTGAGGAAGCAGAGAGGCTACAGAAGGACCTAGACAGATTAGGAGAATGGGCAAAGAAGTGGCAAATGGAATACAATGTCAAGAAGTGTGCACTTCGGTAGAAGAAATAAAAGGGTAGAAAGTTTTCACTATTTTTGAAATGGAGAGAGGTTTCAAAAATCTGAGGTGCAGAGGGGCTTGGGAGTCCTTTTGCAGGATTCCCTAAAGGTTAACTTGCAGGTTGAGTTGGTGGTGAGGAAGGCAAATGCAATGTTAGCATTCATTTCAAGAGAACTAGAGTGAAAAGCAGGGATGTAATGTTGAGGCTTTATAAAGCGCTGGTGAGATCTCAGTTGGAGTATTGTGAGCAGTTTTGGGCCCCTTATCATAGAAAGGACGTGCTGTCATTGGAGAGGGTTCAAAGGAGGTTCAGGAAAATGATTCCGGGCTTGTCATATGAAGAGTGTTTGATGGCTCTGGGCCTGTACTCCCCGAAATTCAGAAGAATGAAGGGGGATCTCATTGAAACCTGTTGAATGGTCATGGGCCTCCAACAGAATGGATGTGGAGAGGATGTGTCCTATAGTGGGAGAGTCTAAGGAAAGGGGGACGTCCATTTAGAACAGGGATGAGAAGGAATTTCTTTAGGCAGAGAGTGGGAATCTGTGGAATTCGTTGCCTCAGGGAGCTGTGGAAGCCAAGCCATTCTGTATATTTAAGGCAGAGATTGATAGGTTCTTGATTAGTCAGGGCCTGAGGGTTTAGGGAGAGAAAACTGGAGACTGGGCTGAGGGAGAAATGGATCAGCCATGATGAGCTGAATTGATGGGACAAATAACCTAGTTCTGCTCCTTTATCTTCTGGTATTATGGTCTTATATAGACAAAGACAGACCCCAAACACAAGATCAGACCACAAGCGCGGTCGCTAACACAGATATACACAGGGCCAGACTGTGAACTCTTGCACTAGTACTATCCGATAGAGTACTAACCCATGAGTACTGTTCTAGAAGGTCAGACTGTGACCACTATCCCTCAATCTCCTTTACACAGGAAGAGTCCCAGACTGGCTTTATACAGAGTTGGACCATGAGCAGAGTCTAGCATGTTCGCAAACAGTGTCAGACTGTGAACAGTCTCCTATATTCGTCCCATACTGGGTGCGACTGTGACACTGTGTCAAACACACTCCCGAACACTCTCAGACCATGAATTGTCTCCGCTATTCGTCCCAAACAGTGTCAGACTGTGAACACTGTCCCGAACACACTCCTGAACACACTCCCAAACACTGTCAGACTATGAACAGTCTCTGATATTCGTCTCATACTGGGTGAGACTGTGAACACTGTCCCAAACACATCTGCACAGAGGATCAAACTGTGATTATTAACCTTAATACTGACCTATAGTACTGGTCTATCAAATCCTTCCTAACATCTCCCCTACACAATTGTCCCCAGTATAGCATCTATCAGATTGGGAACAGTGTCCTTAACACAACGGCGAATGGAGTTAGACCCTGAGTATAGCCCCAGCTCACGCAGAACATGAACACTGCTGTTAAAAACCCCTGTGAATGGACAGACCACAGCCTCTAGCACGGGCATATACAAGGCTGGGTCATAAGTGCTGTCCCTGCTAAGGCTCTACAAGAGGTCAGACCATGAACACACACCTCCCCAGCATCATAGCAGGAATACGGTCCCTGAGACAGCCTTAGAGAAGGACAGACAGTCTCAGACCAGGAACAGAGTCCTTCACAATGATCCACACAGCATGAAATGAAATGAAATGACATATCTTTATTGTCATTGCATAGTGCGATTTGTCATGCATCAATACAACGAAAATGAGTTTGCAACTCTCGTACTCAATGGTATAAAACAACAAATAAGATAAATAAACAATAAATAAAATCAAGTAACCAGCCAGTACAAGCAATGTCCAGCAGTACAAAAGCGAAACTCAGATGCATGACAGTCATAAAACCAGTATTAGAGTAGCAATATAACAATTTATGGATGATGCCTGATCGATTGGTTCCCAGCAATTATAGCTCTGGGGAAAAAGCTATTTTTCAGTCTAGAAGTGCAGGCATAGGAAATCTTATAACGTCTGCCAGATGGAAGAAGTTCAAACAGATGATTGCATGGGTGTGTATTGTCCTTACGGATGCTTGTAGCTTTCCGTAGGCAGTGAGAGCTGTCGGTGTCCTCCAGGGCTGGGAACTGTGTCCCGATGATCTTCTGTGCGCTAGAGACGACCCGCTGAAGTGCTTTCCTATCAGCTGCTGTACAACTGAGATACCACACAAAGATGCAATATGTTAACATGCTCTCTATGGTGCAGCGGTAAATGCTCACCAGCGTCTGTTCAGGTAGACCAGCTTTCTTCAGCGTCCTGAGGAAAAACAAGCGTTGCTGTGCTTTCTTAACTATTGTTGTGCTGCTAGTGGACCATGTAAGGTCTTCTGAGATGTGTATTCCCAGAAACCTGAAACTGGACACTCCCTCCACTATGTCTCTGTTAATGTAGACTGGAGCGTACTCATCATCCCATGACTTTCCAAAGTTGATAATTAGCTCCTTAGTTTTTGCTGTATTTTTTTAATATACATTTTACTGAGTTTTCGAAGTGATTACATAGAAAGATAATGTCTACCCTCCCCCTCCCCTTAACCCTTCCCCCCGATATATACCCCTACCTGAAAAAAAAGGGAAAAAAAAGAAAAAAGAAAGAAGAAAGAAGAACTGCCTGGATATTGGAAGGTTTCCACATGCTCCAGGGGATTCAAAATAAATTTAGTATATTTATTTATTACTTTCCCCAAGGGACCAACATCTTTATTTTTGGAACAACTAAATATACCATCCTATCTTTTGTAATTAAGGGTGCCAAATATTCAAAAATGTATCATATTTATCTCTTAAATTATAAGTAATTTTTTTGAATGGAATACAACTAGACATTTCATTGTTCCAACGATTCATACTTAAATATGAATCCGATTTCCAAGTAACTGCTATAGCCTTCTTGGCTACTGCCAATGCAATTTTTATGAATTCTTTCTGATATTTATTCAGTTTAAGTTTTGGTTTTATCCCTTCAATATCACCTAATAGAAATAATACAGGGTTATGTGAAAGTTGAGTTCCAATAGTTTGTTCCAATAAGACTCTTAAATTTATCCAGTCTTTGCTGTATTAAGAGACAGGTTGTTCTCTGAGCACTGGCTCACTAAGTTCTGTACCTCCGCTCTGTACGCTGATTCGTCTCTGCTGGAGATCAACCTGATCACTGTTGTTTCTTTGTTGTCATTGCATAGTACAATTTGTCATGCATCAGGTGACATGGTGAAGCCATCGAGAATCTGCACCTACAATAAACAGCTGCTGCTACATGGGAAATAGGAGCAGGAGTCGGCCATCTGGCCCGTCGAGCCTGCTCCACCATTCGATAAGATCATGGCTGATCTGGCCATGGACTCATCTCCACCTACCTGCCTTTTCCCCATCACCCTTAATCCCCCTACTATGCAAAAATCTATCCAACCTTGTCTTAATATATTTACTGAGGAAGCCTCCACTGCTTCATTGGGCAGAGAATTCCACAGATTCACCACTCACTGGGAAAAGCAGTTCCTCTTCATCTCCGTCCTAAATCTACTCCCCCGAATCTTGAGGCTATGTCCCCTAGTTCTAGACTCACCTACCAGTGGAAACAACTTTCCTGCCTCTATCTTATCTATCCCTTGCATAATTTTATATGTTTCTGTAAGATCTCCTCTCATCCTTCTGAATTCCAGTGAGTACAGTCCCAGGAGACTCAATCTCTCCTCATTGTCTAAACCCCTCATCCCTGGAATCAACCTGGTGAACCTCCTCTGCATCACCTCCAAAGCCAGTATATCCTTCCTCAAGTAGGGAGACCGGAACTGCACACAGTACTCCAGGTGCGGCCTTACCAGTACCCCACACAGTTGTAGCATAACCTTCCTGCTCTTGAATTCAATCCCTGTAGCAATGAAAGCCAACATTCCATCTACCTTCTTGATAGCCTGCTGCACCTGCAAACCAACCTTCTGTGATTCGTGCACAAGCACTCCCAAGTCCCTTTGCACAGCAGCATGCTGCTAGGACCAATTGACTCAGAAATGTATCCTCAGTACAGATAAGTCAGCTATAAGGTCTGTGTTTCCACAACTCTGTGCGTGTATGTGGACCGGGATGGTATATGCAGAAGCTGTTAATGGAGACATGGGTTTTGCATGCCTACGTGTATACTAGCATTTGCAGAATATTCAGCCTAGAGGTCGGTGATCAGTGGTGTTCGGCAGAGATCTGTTCTTTGCTCTTTGCGATTTTAGAAACGACTTGGAGGAGGAAGTGGAAGGGTGGGTTCATAAGTTTATAGATGGCACAAAGTTTGGTGGTGTTGTGGATTGTTTAGAAGGTTGTTGCAGGTCACAACGGGGCATTGACAGGTTGCAGAGCTGGGCTGAGAAGAGGCAGATGGAGTTCGATCTGAAAAAATATGGAGTGATAAACTTTGGAAGATTGAACTTGAAGGCAGAGCACAGGGTGATTGGCAAAAGGGATATGAGAGGATCATGATCCTTTCTCCCTAGGCCTCCTGTCCCATGATCCTCTCATATCCCTTTTGCCAATCACCTGTCCAGCTCTTGGCTCCATCCCTCCCCCTCCTGTCTTCTTCTATCATTTCGGATCTCCCCCTCCCCCTCCCACTTTCAAATCTCTTACTAGCTCTTCTTTCAGTTAGTCCTGACGAAGGGTCTCGGCCCGAAACATCGACTGTACCTCTTCCTAGAGATGCTGCCTGACCTGCTGCATTCACCAGCAACTTTTATGTGTGCTGCTACGATGTTGTCCCAATTAGAGAGCACGTCTTATGTGGAAAGGTTGAGAGAGTTAGGGCTTTTTTCTTTGGAGTGAAGGAGGATGAGAGGTGACTTGATAGAGGGGTACAAGATGATAAGAGGAATAGATCGAGTGGACAGCCAAAGACTTTTTCCCCCAGGATGGCAAATGGCTAAAACGAGAGGGCATCACTTTAAGGTGATTAATGGAAAGTATAGAGAGGATGTAAAAAGGTTGGTTTTGCCACAGAGAGTGGTGGGTGCGTGGAATGCACTGCTGGGGTAGTGGCAGAGGCAGATACGTCAGGAACATTTGAGAAACTGTTAGATAGAACCGGAATCAGGTTTAGTACCATCGGCATATGTTGTGAAATTTGTTGTTTAGCGGCAGCGGTAACTGCAATATATAGTAATTAAAACTACAAATTACAATAAAAGTATATATTAAAAATAAATAAACAAGTAGAGCAAAAAAGAGAGGGGGGAAAAGTCAGGAAGTGTTCATGGGTTCAATGTCCATTCAGGAATTTGATAGCAGAGGAGAAGAAGCTGTTCCTGAAATGCCGAGTGTGTGCCTTCAGACTCCTGTACCTCCTTCCCGAATGGTAGCAATGAGCACAGAGCACGTCCTGGGTGGTGGGGCTTCCTAATGATGGGTGCTGCCTATTTGCACCATCGCCTTTTGAAGATGGTCCTGGCACATGAATGAAATTAGAGGGCTGTGCGGCGGTGAACGAGTTACGCTGATAGATTAAAAAGGTCAGCACAGCCTTGTGGGCTGAAGGGCCTTGACTGTGATGTGCTGTTCGAGATTCCAGTTTATTTGTCACGAGTACGTAGAGACATATAGAGAAGTGCGGTGTTCGCGTTAACGGTCAACGCACCTACGTGCGCGCCGGGGGGGGGGGGGGGGCCAGTCCGCAAGTGTCCACACACATTCTGGCATCTGCATAGCAAGCCCACAACAGGCAACAAAACAACGGCAGCAAAAACAAGCTCTGTTTCTCCCACCCATCCATGCACAGTCCCTTACCCCCCACCCCCAACTCCGCTGGCCTCCAGCAAACACAGACTCGGGCTTCAACCTCCCCAGCAGACTCACTGGGATTTGCAGATTCTACGTTCCTTTACACCAGCTTTAGGCCCATTTTAAGGAGTTTGTACAGATTTACTTGTGAAATCCCGCTCAATGTGAAATTGGACCTGGCATTTTTGGATGCTGTTGAGCTTAAGAAACAGGATGCTGTTTTTTGGTGTCATTGATACTGCGGATGTTATTACTAATACATAAATTGTTTATTTGACCCATCAACTTTGTGCCTCTGGACGCTATTGCAGCTCTGACTGATTATTAACCCCTGATTTTTCAACGGAATATACAGTCAATGGCCACTTTATTGGATGCCTCCTGTACCTAATAAAGTGGTCGCAGGGTGTACGTTCATGGTCTTCTGCTGCTGTAGCCCATCCACTTCAAGTTTTAACATGTTGTACATTCAGAGATGCTCTTCTGCACACCACTGTTGTAACGTGTGGTTATTTGAGTTGCTGTCACCTTCCTGTCAGCTTGAACCAGTCCGGCCGTTCTCTGACCTCTCTCTTTAACAAGGCATTTTCTCCCACAGAACTGCTGCTCACTGCATTTTTTTTTTGATTTTCTCACCATTCTCTGTAAACTCTAGAGACTTTTGTGCGTGAAGATCCCAGGAGATCAACGGTTCCTGAGATACTCAAACCACCCCATCTGGCACCAACAATCATTCCACAGTCAAAGTCACTCAGATCACATTTCTTCTCCATTCTGATGTTTGGTCTGAACAACAACGAACCTCTTGACCATGTCTGCATGCTTTTATGCATTGAGTTGCTGCCACCTTACTGGCTGATAAGATATTCGCAGTGACAAATGGGCGTACAGGTTTAGTTAATAAAGTGACCACTGAGTATAGATAGATTGAGTGATTGGGCAAAGTCCTGGGAAACACAGCTTAATGTAGGGCTGTGTGAGGTCATGCATTTTGATTAGAAGAGTCAAAGTGCACATTATCTAAATGGAGAGAGATTGCAAAGGAACATAGTACAAAGGGGTAGATGTAGTACATGCATTACACAAAAAAAAACTTAGCAGGCAGGTCCAGCAAGTAGTTTAGAAGGCAAAAATCAAAGTGAGCTGCAGAGAGCTGTGAACTCAGTCTGCTCCATCTTGGGCACCAGCCTCTGTAGTTTCCAGGACGTCTTCAAGGAGCGATGACTCAAAAAGGTGGTGTCCATCATTAAGGACCCCATCACCCAAGTCATGCCCTGTTCCACTGCTACCATGAGAACGGAGGTACAGAAGCCTGAAGGCACACACTCAATGATTCAGAAACAGCTTCTGACATCAGATTTCTGAATGGACATTAAACCCATGAACACTACCTCATTACTTTTTCATTTCTGTTTTTGCATCACTTATTTAATTGAACACTTTTATATATGGAGTACGTAGACGCTCCAACAACAGGCCTCATGCGGTGCCTCCTCGCTGGCGACACACGGAAACTGAATTCCTTTTGGACTCAGGCTGAACTACGGAGGATGGGGAGGAGGTCTGGCCCCTGCACACGTAGCACACAGGCTCACTGGTGTGTGGACATGCCCTGAAGTTCGTGAACCAGATCCCCAGCTATGGGCAAATAGCCCCACTGCCTTGTGGGCAGCCTCGGGAGAGACAAAGGCTATGGGAGCAAACCTGGACAAAAAATCCAGAGTGGCAGCTGGACGTCATTGAACATCCTTCCAGCAGCTCCTGTGGCCAAGCTAGTGCCAACGTATTGCTCCATAAGCTTTCCTTCGGACTACACCGGTGACGCCAAGAGGGGGATCTTGACGACTGGGCATCCCAGGATCTCCACACCTTCTGCCCAGGCTTGTGATGATGATCACATCACCCATTGGCCTTTGAGACAGACGGATGTCAACCAACCAGCCAGTGATATTAAATCTGATTCTGAAACAGCTTGCTGGCCTTTATTGCAAAATGGTTGGAGTTTAAGAGTTACGGGGTTTTGGTATCGATGTACATGGTGTTAGTGAGGACACACCTGCAATACTGTGCACAGTTTGGGATATGGTAGTCCAAATGAGATTCCTCCGTTCAGTGAGTTGTCCTGTCAAGAGAAGCTAGACAGTTTGGGTCTGTGTTATCTGAAGTTTAGAAGAATGAGGGGCGACCTGATTCATGCCTGTAAGATCCTCAGGGGTCTTGACAGGGTAGATGTTGAGATGTCTTCACTGATGGGAGAGTCACAAGTAGACATAGCTACAGAATAAGGGACCATTCTGAAGTGCATCGAAACCTCTTCCCTCAGGAGGTGGTGAACCCCTGGAATTCTCTTCCCCTGGAGGTCAGATCATTAGATATATTTAGGGTGGAGATAGACAAGTCAGCCATTATTGAATGTTGGAACAGTCTTGATGGGCCGAATAGTCCACATCCTGATCCTATGTCTTAAAGCAGATGGGAAAGCAAATAATATGTTTAATCTGAACGTGACAACAAACAGGACTTTGATTTTTATAGCAGGAAGGTTTAAGCACAGGAGTAAATGTCTGGTTGCAGCGTAGACTTTGGTGAGGCCATGCAAGAAATATCGTCTACACTTTGGTATCCTTATCTAAAAAGGATTATACTTGTCACTGAGGGAGTGTCACTGACATTCACCAGACTGATTCCTACGATGACAAGCGTCTACGTGGTGACTGATGATGCAGGCGGGGCCTCTGTTTGCTGGAATTTAAAAGACTGTCAGATGAAACCTACAAAGTTCAGCCTGGAGTTCAGCAGGAAAAATGGCTCCATTGGTCTGAGGAATCTCAAACAAGGGATTAGATCATAAGAAACAGAACCAGAATTAAGTCATTTGGGTCATTGAGTCTGCCTCACCATTTGATCACGGCTGATTTATTATCCCTCTCAACCCCATTCTCCTGCCTTCTCCCATAAGTTTTGATGCCCTGACTAATCTACTTTAAATATACTCAATGATTTAGCCTCCGCAGCCATCGGTGACAATGAATTCCACAAACTTACCACATCTGGCTGAACAAATTCCTTCTCATCTCTGTCCTAAAGGGATATCCTTCTATTCAGAGGCTATGCTCTCTGATCCTAGACCCTCCCACGATTAGAAACATCTTCTCCCCGTACACTCTATCTAGACTTTTCAATATTTGATAGGTTTCAGTGAGATTCCACCCCCACCCCCCACCATTCTTCTAGGAATGATTCGTAGGATTTTTAGTCCTGTCAAAGGGTTTTGGCCTGAAACGTCGACTGTATTTTTTTTCCATAGATGCTGCCTGGCCTGCTGGGTTCCTCCAGCATTTTGTGCGTGTGGCTGAGATTTCCAGCGTCTGCAGATTTTCTCTTGTTTGGGACCAACAACCCTGTTGTGGTTTGGAGGCTTGCGTGCCTCAATGACTGGAGAGCTATGTTGGCTGGAGTCAGGCTCTTGGTAGGGTCACCCATGCCAAAGAGGTCAAAGGGCAGAGGCCAGACTAAGGGTGGTCCACCGGTCCTCCAGGTTTGGGGGTTCAGCTCAGGGTTAACAACCCCGACTGGTCAAACAGAATTGTTACAGAAACAGCAATGAAGAATCCTTCTACATCTGAGTGCGACGGTATTCCTGAGTCTCCACCCGGGAGCTGCATGACTGACAGTAGTGAAAACCAAGAGGAAGATACTGACACGGTGAAGGAAGCCCTGAACACCACCAGAGATGGAGGATCTTCATTGCTGCCCTAAATACCAGTGGTGTAACAGAATTAGATTTAGAATTTATTTAAATCTTACATCCATCCCACAATGTGAGGGAGTGAAAATCTTTGTGTTATGACTTCGTTGCAATATACAGACATGTGAATTTAAAAGTCTAATGGCTTGTAGAAAGAAGCTGTCCCATAGACTGGTGGGTCCTGGCTTTAATGCTGTGGTACCATTTGCCAGACGGAAGCAGCTGAAACAGCTTATGGTTGGGGTGACTGGTGTCCCCGATGATTTTCCAGGCCTTCTTTACACACCCGCTGCTATAAATGTCCTCAATGGAGGGAGATTCACATCCACAGATGCGCTGGGCTGTCCATACCACTCTCTGCAGTGCCCAGTGACCAAGGTTGGTGCAGTTCCTGTACCAGGTGGTGATACAGCCAGTCAGGAGGCTTTCAATGATGCCCATGCAGAGGACTTGGGGGCCCATGCTGAGCTTCTTCAATCAGTAAGAGAGATATTTAGGACTGAACTGAGGAGAAACATCTACAATCAAAGGGTGATGAATTTTTTCTTGTTCTCCACCACTCTGAGCTATGGATGGTCGGACAATGAGTTCATTCAAACAGGATTAAATGAGAATCATGTGACTTGGGGATGGTACAAGAAAATGGATTTAAGGTAGAATATGAACGATGATCTTGATCTTGTCCATCCATTGAGACGTTCCCACAATCAATGATCTCACTTTAAGGACTCTTTATTTCATTATCTCATGTTCTCGTTATTTACTGCTATTTATTTATATTGGCACTTGCACAGTCTGTTGTCTTCTGCACTCTGGTTGATGTTTCATTGACCCTGTTTGGAGAGCGAGGTGTCTCCCAGTGGAGGTTGGTTGCAGGGGATTCGTAGCCCGTTCTTTAGTTAGAGCCTTCAGCACTTTGGGCATTGAGGGAGAGAGGAAGAGGAGAGCCATCTGCAGTACCACCGATGCAGCAGAGAGGGCCTCAAGATGGCTGTGGCTCAAAAGAGGGGAGCCATGGAGTCATAAGTAGCCTGCCATCTGGACACAAGCTGGGGTCTGATCAGCCCCGGCTGGGTCACCTGGAGGAGGTTGTATGATGTTGAAAGACCCGAAACACCCGATGATTCCAGGAACATCACTGAAGATGTGTCCGGAAGCATCAATAGATGTGTGTACACAGTACTTATTAGTTAATAGATTTGCTGAGTATGCCCTCAGGAAAATGAAACTCAGAATTGTATATATATCCTTCAATAATAAAAAATTTACTTTGAACTTTGAAAAACAGACTCAAAGGCCCAGACGGTCTCCTCCTGCTCCTAAATCCTACATGCTTATATTTTGCTGTAGAAGAGCAATCTCCTCAGGTGTAGCATCTCGTAGTCATGCCTGAGAGAAACAGTCAAGATCCAGGTCAATGGGACTAGGAACAGCAACAGTTGGTCACAGTCTAGATGGGTTGAAGGGCCTGTCTCTGCACTGTAGTGCTCTATTACCCTAACCTGCTAACATACACAATCTCCCTTTCTTTACAGAACAACAAGCTACTTTCTCCTGGAGAGGAGTGAATTCTGATTGATTGCGTCCCTGGGATCACTCAGAGCTGCGGTCCAGTCTAGAATGGCCTCTCACTTCCCAGGAAGGGTTATGGCCCGAAACACCGACTGTTTATTCCTCTCCCTTGATACTGCCTGACCTGCTGAGTTCCTCCAGCATTTTTGAGCGAGTTACTCTGAATCTCCAGCATCTGCAGAACCTCTTGTCTTCAGGAGAATGATCTGCTCACAAGTAGCTCTTCCCTCTTCTACACGGACTTCAAGTTGACATCAGTACTAGGGAAAATACTGGCATCTATAATGACGTAAACGGTAACGGAACAGATGAAATAACAATGGGATTGAGCCGAGCTGCCAGAGAAATTAGCTTTGAAGTATCTGTTAAGATATTTTAAAGGTTGCATTGAATGGAATAAGGGCAAACTAATTGATGGTTCTTTTTGGGCCTTCAGATTGTCACTGATAAGGAGATTATTTTAAAAAATATTGTGCACAGTATGGTGATACTATACTGACAGAATTCGAAGATTTTTCGCTTCAGGAGTTTGTACATGCTCTCCCTGTGACTGCATGGGTTTCCTCTGGGTGTTCCGGTTTCCTTCCACATTCCAAAGACGTACAGGGCTATACGCTATTTGTCCCATGTATGTAATTGGGAGGTGTGTGCTTGTTGAGTGGGAAAGGCACGTCACCATGCAGTATCTCAAAATAAAATGTTTTTTTTTAAAAGCAAAGTAGGAATAAATGACTTTGATAAGTGGGCCACCCACAGGGACCCAGCTGTTCACAATACACATCCATGACTTTGAGAGATGATACATGGTCTATCCAGATTGGATGGGTTGTGAGGAGGATGTAGAGAGGCTTCAGGGGAACGTGGACAGTTCAAGTGAATGGGGGAGGAGATGGCAGATCAAATGTAACAGTAGAGGAATATAGAAATGTGAAGAACCTTTTAAATGATGAGAGGTTGAACGTTGTTGGTCTTCAGAGAGATCTGAGTGTTCATGTACACAAATTTCTCTACATTAACATGTAGGGACAGCAGACCTTGAGAAAAACAATAAATATGCTTGCCTTTATTGTAACAAGGTTTAATTACAAGAAAAGAGGCAGTTTACTCTTTTAACGAAGAACCCTGGTTGGAGTGCATTTGGGACATTATGGAGACTCTAGGCTTCCAACCTAAGGAGATACCTGAGATAGAAGGAGTGTGATGAAAATTCATCAGCTGAATCCCTGGCTTGTCAAGTTTGTCACCTGAGGGGAAATGAGGTAGATTGGTATTAAACTGTCTGGAAGAATAAAACGTAACCTCACTGAAACATTGAAAGTTGTCACGGGGCTCAGCAATTAAGTTCTGATACTTCCTCAGGCTGGGGTCCAAGGCCATTGTCTGAAAAGTTTGGCTGGATGTTCAGGACAGAGAAGGAATTTCTTCACCTGACCTTAGTGACTCTTTGGTATCCTCTAATCCAGAAGGCCATGGGGAAGTGTCAGTTGTTGAATATATTCCAGTCAGATATTTAAATCTCAAGGAAATCAAAGAATATGAAGTTAGTGTAAGAACGTGGCTTGTGAAGTAAAAGGTAGCCTCAAAGTTGCTGAACAGTGGCTACAAGGAAATGAAGGGCTTACTCTTTCATGTTTCTTGTGCTAAGCTGTTTCTAGTGCGTTTTTGGCACAGCGTCTCACTTATGCAGCGAAGGTCAACGTCTAGCTGAATCTGGCTAGGGCTACAATGAAGCAGAATGAGTTCAATTGACGTCTGGCTGTGTCTTCATGGCAGCTGTCGCCCTGTCACAGAAGAGACATCAAGTCCCTACAAGGAAGTGCTCCAGGCCTCCACCAAGGTCAAAGGCTCCTAGTTAGAGACTTGGAGTAACACAGCACAGAAACAGGCCCTTCAGCCCAACTCATCCATGCTGTCCATGGTTCTCACCAAACTATTACCAATTCCCATCTTTGGCATACACCCCTCTAAACCAGGGGCTTTCAAACTTGTTTTTATGCCATGGCCCAATACCATTAATCAAAAGGTCCATTGATCTCAAGTTGGGAATCCCTGCTCTAAATCTTTCCTAGCCACATATTTACCCAAACATCTTTTGAACATTGTAGTTGTACTTCCTCTAGTTTCTTATTCCATATGTGCGCCACCCTCTGTGTAAAGAAGTTGTCCCACAGGTCCCTGTTAGGTCTTTACCCTCTCACCTTAAACCAGGGGTCCCCAACCTTTTTTTTAATCATCATCATAGCTTTTCACACCAGACAGTCAGCCACTCTAGTGTTGTTTGGTTGATGCTGAGCAGGTCAGTATCAGCTAAATCAGGTGAGAGTGGGCAGTTGTGCAGAATGTGCTCGATGTTCTGCACCCTTTCGCCACGCTTTCAGGATTCGCTGGTCTTTAAACCCCACTTCACCATATTGTCTCCTGTCCTACAAACTCCCGCTCTCGCTCTGTTGAGAGTGCACCACTTCCGTCTGTCAAGCAGTGCCCCGTCCGGCAACATTTCTGTGGGGTCTTGCACTGTATTGTTTAGTGGGGTTCCGGCTTCTGTTTGTTGCCAGAGGTCAATCCTGTATGTTTGGGGGGATGTTCCGTGCGGTAGTTCCTATACTGTAGCAAAGCTTTTCCTCGGTTTTAGGCAGTTGGAAACTGGCACATGATGATGTAGTGGGTGCCGTGGATCCGAGTTCTGTTTACTTTTTTCAATTTTTGCTGTACTGTGTACCTTTTTTATGCCATGGACCAATACCATTAAGCAAAGGATCCATGGACCCCAGATTGGGAACCACTGCCTTAAAACTATGCCCTCTAGTCTTTGGCTCCCCTTCCTGGAAAAAAAACATTTTGTCATGGTCCAGTCCGTGAAGTCCGTATTCCGGTTCACGGTCCGGTCCATCGACCCTTGCTCCAGGTTTTCCTGTCTGCCCTGTTTCTGTTCTTGTTGAGCTCTAATTGAGGCAGCTGATGCTCATTGGGGCTGGCTGCATAAATGCCTTCAGAGACCAGGGCATGGCTGCTGGATTGTTCTTGTCCTACTCCTTGTATCCCTTCCTCTGCCTCCTGTTTCCTCGCCTGAAGCCCTGCCTTGTCTTGCCCGTAACTCTCGCCTCACCTGAAGTTCTCGTCTCACCTTGCTTTGCCTGAAGCCTTGACTTGTCTTGCTAGTAACTCTCGCCTCGTCTCGCCTGCAGTCTTATCCTGGAGCCACCCTGTACCTAGCTCCCTTCCTGTCCCTTGCTTCCACCAGGTAAGCCAGGCCGTCTTGCCGTTAACCGTGGTTGGTTCTGTCCCTTCCTGTCCCTTGCCTCCGTCAGGTAAGCCAGGCCGTCTTGCCGTTAACTGCAGTTGGTTCTGTCCCTTCCTAACCCTTGCCTCCGTCAGGTAAGCCAGGCTGTCTTGCCATTACCTGAGGTTGGTTCTGTCCCTTCCTGTCCCTTGCCTCCGTCGGGTAAGCCAGGCCGTCTTGCCGTTTCCTGCAGTTGGTTCTGTCCCTTCTTGTTCCATGCCTCCATTGGGTGGAGTACCACACCCTGCCCAGGAGGAGCCTGCCTAGCCTCAAGCCTGAAGACTCCAGCCTCCTGCCAAGCCTTGCCTCTAGCCTCAAGCCTGAAGACTCCAGCCTTCTGTCTCCTGCCAAGCCTTGCCTCTAGCCTCTAGCCTCAAGCCTGAAGACTCCAGCCCGCTGCCTGCTGCCAAGCCTCGCTTCTAGCCTCTAGCCTCAAGCCTGAAGACTCCAGCCTGCTGCCTGCTGCCAAGCCTCACCTCTAGCCTCTAGCCTCAAGCCTGAAGACTCCAGCCTCATCCTGCCTGCCTGCCAAGCCTCGTCCTTGCCTAGTTCTGGGGTCCGAGTCAGAGGCAAGACCCAGGTACTGGGTCCTTGTCCAGTCTCATGCTCGGAATCCAAGCCTGGGCTCCTAGCTCTCTTGTCCAGTCCTGTTCCGGGTTCCTGCTTTTCGTGTCCATATCCTTGCCCTCAGCCTGTATCCTAGTCCTGTCCCTAGTACTTCAGTGTCTGTGTCTTGCACTTGGGTCCGTTCCCAGCCACCTCCCTGTGACACATTCACCCTGTCTGTACCCCTCATGATTTTATACACCTCTGTACGATCACCCCTCAAACTCCTCCACTCCATGGGTAAAGTCCAACCTCTCCCTATCGCTCAAGCCCTCAAGGCCTGGCAGCATCCTTGTAAATCTTCCCTCTTTCCAGCTTAATGGCATCTTTCTTTCAACAGGGAAGCCGAAACTGTACACAATATCCCAAATGCGGTCTCGCCAACGTCCGGTAACGTCCCGACTCCTATGCTCAATACTCTGACCGATGAGTTCCCCACAGCCTCCTGGAAGAACATGGTGATACATCCTCCAAGCTCCTTGCCATTATCTGTGATCAGTGTGGAAGGTGGAACTTCCCATTCTCAACTTCACCCCAACTGCACTCGTCACCAAGGCATTCCAAACACAGGTACCTTTGGAGTGATCTTGTCACAGTGGGGTGCTAGGAACAGACCCAAATGCGAGACACAGACACTGAAGTACAAGGAACAAGACTTGACTAGAGTAGGGACATGACAGGATACAGGCAAGGAGCAGGGACAAGAACACAGACCTGGGCAAGGGAAAGCGAGACCAGGACAAGAAACCATGGACTAGGAGACAAGGCATCGACTCTGAGCCCGAGACTAGATAAGGACCCAGAACCTGGGTCTTGCCTCGGGCTCGGACCCCAGAACCAGGCAAGGACATAACATGGCTTCAGGACAGGACGTGGCTGGGGACTAGAGGCCTGAGCTTGGAGACAGGCTGGGGTCTTTGCTCTTGAGGCTTGAGGCTGGGGTCTTGGGTCTAGAGCTTGGAGGCCGGCTGGGGTCTTGGGTCTTGAGTCTGGAGCTTAGAAGTTGGGAACTTTAGGCTTGTGTTCTTGGAGCTTGGCTCAGGATCCTCGAGGCTTGGCTTCTTGGAGCTTGGCTGCGGGATCCTCGAGGCTTGGCTTCTTGGAGCTTGGCTGCGGGATCCTCGAGGCTGAGGTTCTTGGAGCTTGGCTCGGGATCCTCGAGGCTGAGGTTCTTGGAGCTTGGCTCGGGATCGTCGAGGCTTGTGTACTTGGAGCTTGGCTGCGGGGTCTTCGAGGCTTGGGTTCTTGGAGCTTGGCTGTGGGATCTTCGTCTTGAAATGCAGAGGCTGATAACTTGGAGACTGGAGCTGAGAGACAGACTGGGAACTGAACATCAACATAGAGCCGGGACTTGTCCTACGCAAAGCCGGGACTCATCATTAACACGACACCAACATGAGACAGGATTGTACATAGACATAGAGCCGGGACTCAACTTCATCTCCACACCAAGGTGGGACAGGTCCACCTGTTGAGTAACAGCAGAACAGCAAGACTTACCCAACAGAGGCAAAGACAAGACAAGACATGTCTCCCCGCAGGGCAACGGCAAAACCGTTTGACTTACCCCATGGAGGCGAGGACAAGACAAGGCATGACCCCACCCCCCCCACAGGGCAATGGCAAGATGGCCTGACTTACCCCTTGCAGGCGAGGACAAGACAAGACAGATCCCCCCCGCAGGGCAATGGCAGGACGGCCTGATTTACCCCATGGAGGCATGGACAAGAAGAGACAAACACCAAAGAACGACAGACAGTTCCATCTCTGCTCCAGGGTAGCTCCGAGTTGCAGTTACAGCCAGCAACCTCTGCTGGCTACAGAAACAACTGGATCCCTACCCAGCTCGGAGTGGCTGACAGCCACTCAGCTGGCCCGGGAAACAGCCGAATCCATACCGCAAAGACTACTCCAAAAAGTGGCAACAAGGCTCCATGAAGCGGTGATCCTCCAACCAGGCCTAGAGATCACGAATGGTTTCACTAGCCTTCCATCAGTAGGTTGCTCCAAGGGGAACTGACAAGACAAACCAGCAGCCCACACTCAACCCCAAGGCTACTTATATTCCAAGCCCCAAGACGGGAATCAGGTGCCTATGCTTAACTCAATCAAACGAGGGACAGCTGGAAAACCTGGAGACCTGAGTCCATGGACCGGACCGTGAACCAGAATGCAGACTTCACGGACCGGACCATGACAGATCTGACTCAGCAGATGTGTGAGTCCCACCTCCACACCAACCTCCTACATCCTAGAGCCTGCCTAGTGTGTGGTGTATCTCCCTCTGGCACGTATGCCTCCAATCTTCATCCCCTGAGGTGGTGCAAGGGGCAAGAGGCGCATTGATCCCTGATCCTCACTGTAATTTCTTTCTCCATCCACCATGGACTCTAATGCCTCCAGTAGCCTCTCTTGCAGCTTCCCTCCCTCCAAATAAGGCCTGCTCTGCCTCCTCTACAATGGAGAGGGAACCGGTCAGCCTCCACTGATACCCTACAAAGACCAAACAGAACAGCAAACACTCCGTTGGCGGAAGTCAGCCAGTTGGGCAACATCTCTTGACTGAAAGGGACTGTCAACGTATCGTTCAAGACCCCGTGTCTGAAACCAAAAGTGTCGGCAATTCATCACCGCTCCCACGGATGCCGCTTGACCAGCCGAATTCCTCCAGCAGGTTGCTTGCCGCTCCAGCCTCCAGCTCCCGCGGTCACAACACGGTGGAAGAACTCAGCAGGTCGGGCAGCATCCGTGGAAACGATGAGTCGACGTTTCGGGCCGGAACCCTTCGTCAGGCCTGAAACCTCGACTCACCGTTTCCGCGGATGCTGCCCGACCTGCTGAGTTCCTCCAGCGTGTTGTGAGTGTTGCTTTGACCCCAGCATCTGCAGATTATTTTGTGCTTAGCTCCCGCGGTCCTCAAAGTCAACGCAGAAAGTGGTTGCAGTTTTGAATTTCAGCAGAAATAGTTGCAGGTTGACACAGCGAGACAGATGGCAGGCGGGGGTTGGGGGGGGATGCCGTTACTGAAATGCAAAGGGTGGTTTTGGTGGTGTAAGGTCATTGCGAAGTTTTGCGATTGGGAACACCAGGCAGAGCGGATCGGCTGGGCTCCGGTAGCCTGTCGCTCCATGAGCCGAGAGACACTGGATACACTTCCTGTGCAAGTGGTCCCTCTTTGCTGGAAAGAGGACAGTGAGCAGCCGTTTTACTGTGCTTGCTCTGGAAGGACGGGGCAGGGGTGGCAGGTCGGCGGTTAGTATATGAGTGGGGCAAGGAAGGTGGAGGTGGGAGTGGGTACGAGGCGGCGTGTGCACAGCCCGTGGAGCTGAGGATGGAGTGGCAGCTGCGTGATAAATAGTTTAAAGTCACGGCCGAGGTCATTGTCATCGGCACGGGGACACGAACGCACAGGTGCAATGGGGGAAAAAAAAGCTTAGAGCGGCGTCGCGTCGAATCGGAAGTCCGGGTGTGGCGGCCGGCCGGCTAGAATCACTGCGAGACCCGCTGCGATAGCTGAAAGGCCGAGTGTCTGCGAGTCCAAGTCCGAATCCAGGGCTAGAGACGGAAGGAAGACAGGCTGCCTAAGGACTAGAGGTCGGCGTGTGTGTGCGAGGAGGAACGGAGCTTGCCTTGCTGTTGCTTGTTGTGTTCCGTGGCGGAGCGTGTGGCTATATTTGCGGGCTGCCCCCAGCACCCCCTCGGGTGTGTTGGTTGTTAAGGCATTTCGCTGTACGTTTCCGTGCACACGTGATAAATAAACTCGAATCTTGAATTTTCACTCTCAGCCGCATTGCATCAGAAATGAAACATTCATAAGAAAAAAACATAAATTATATAATGAAGACCACAATCAGACCAGAAATAAAAATATTGGTAATGATTGAAGTAGTCACAGTGTTGCTACACTGAGGTAGTGTTTAGAGTTGTGCTGCTTGGTTCAAGAACGGAATGGTTGAAGGGAGGTAGCTGTTCTTCAACCTTGTGCTGTTGGACTTCAGGCTTCTGTATCTGGTGGTAGCTATGAGACAATGGTGTGGTCCAGACAGTGGAGATCTTTGACGATAGATGTTGCTTTCTTCAGGCCATGTCACATGTAGACACTACCAATGGAGGGGGGGGGGGGACTTATTGTGCCGAGTCCTCAGCTCTCTGCAGCTTCTTACGTCCCTGCACCTTCAGACAGCCGTACCAGACCAGGATGTCACCGGTCGGGACACTTCCAACAGTGCACCTGTAGAAGTTTGTCAAAATGTTCGGCATCCTGAACCTTCTAAGGAAATAAAGGCGCTGGCGCACTTTCCTTGTGCCGGCATCGACATGCTGGGCCCAGGACAAGGCATCCTCTGTGTCAATGCCCAGGAACTTAAAGCTAGGTGACTCCCTCCCCTTCTGATCCCCAGACATAGACTGGCATGCGTGTTTGTTGTTTGTGCATGTATGCGCACACTTGCGTCATTGACAAGTTCCCACAACCAACGGACTCAGTTTCGAGAATCCTTCATCTCATGTTCTCGATATTTATTGCGACTGATTTGTATTTGCACTTGCACAGTCTATTGCCTTCTGCACTCTTCTTGAACGCCCCTAGTCGGGCGGTCTTTCATTGATTCTGTTGTAGTTACTGTTCTACTACACGTGTGGGCACATGGCCAAGTGGTTAAGGCGTTGGACTAGCTACCTGAAGGTCGCGAGTTCGAACCTTGAGCAAGGCACTTAATCACACATCGCTCTGCGACGACATTGGTGCCAAGCTGTATGGGTCCTAATGCCCTTCCCTTGGACAACATTGGTGTTGTGGAGAGGGGAGACTTGCAGCATGGGCAACTGCCAGTCTTCCATACAACCTTGCCCAGGCCTGCACCTGGAGAGTGAAGATCCATGGTCTCACAAGACTATTCTACAGATTTATTGAGTATGCCCACAAGAAAATGAATCACAGTGTTATAGTGACATAAATGTACTTTGTTTAAGACTTCACTTTCTGCTTTGTACATTGTACTTGTGTGTGTGTATGCGTGTGTGTGTGTGTGTGTGCATGTGTGTGTGTGTGTGTGTGTGTGTGTGTGTGTGTGTGTGTGTGTGTGCGCGCGCGCGCATGCGTGCAAGTGTGTAGGAATGAACAGGAAGGCATAGTATTGGACTGCTATAGAGTTCACATTGATACATGTCATGAATTCTGGAAATGTCTACGCTTTCTCCTCCGTCACTGCTTGAGCTGGCCACCACCTGCCAGGCTTCTTGTCAGGGGCAGGGGCTGGTTGGTGAAACCTGGAGTGTCTCCTAGCCCTCCTGGTACAGAACACATTTTCCTGACCTCTGTCAATGCCGCCAGCACCCCAGGAACCCTAATATAAATAAGGAGCATTATCCCTCTTTAAAGAAAGCCACTCTTCTCCACATCAGTCCCGTATGTCCTGTGGTGAGTGTCACTATACGATGGGGAATGTGCCTTTAAGAGCAGCTCAGGTAATTGTGAACTGATGCACTAAACTGGACCCAGTCCCTGCTTTAATGCATGACTCAGTCTGCAAATCACCAACAGAGTGTCCTAACTGGATATTTGACTGATTTTGTGGGAATCTTCACAAATTCTTCAGTTTTCTACAGGGCAAATCATAGCATTCATTTATGGGGTTGACCACGATGAAATTGAAAAGTTCTGGGATAGGGAGCCGGGTGTATTTAACGGGCTGGATCTGTATGCAATGTGGGTATTTATGCACACTGGGTACACTGGGTATTTATGCAGGCTGGGATATTACAGCCTGTGTGAATTTATGGAGCGGGTGGTTACACAGACTGAAGGCATTGAACACTAAAACCAACCACTGTTACATGGGATATTACTCTGGACGGATAATTGATGGCCAGTATGGATATAGTGCGCCGAAGACCCTGTTTCCGAGCTGTGTGACTCTCTGAATCTAGGGTGTGCTGGAAACCACTGCTCTTTTAAAAATAATACTTTTTATAAGATTTGTACTTTTTAACAAACTCATGTATTTTTTCCACTCACTGGCAGAAAGCGGTATAGCAGCTAAACTAACGGTTTGTCACCTTTCTCATTTTTCATTGGCTAAGTATTAGCACATGACACACGTGATGTAATTGTTTTTATTATGCAGCCTATTAACTAATTCATTCCCATCCAAGGAATTTCTCTTATCTATAAGAGCAAAAGATTTTTCAGAAGCGCCACCTTTTATTCCTTTGTCTTACACCCCTCAGCATCATTTCTCAGCTCTTTATTTAGTCTGATTAGTATTTGTATGTTTGTTTGCACTCTAAACTAAAATTTTGGAATTAAGACTGCTCATCGTTCTTGACTCCTGGAAGAACCTGAAGGATCAGAAATTAAAGAGAGATCCAACAGGTGGTTGGAGTCTGGTGTACATTGCCTGCCTGAGAGGTGCAAGCAGCTAATCTCAGAGTTCTGCGACTGGAATTTAATTATTATTGTCACCTGTACCAAGATACAGAGAAACCATTAAGAAATGCCTTGAGTGGCCAGACACAGAGCACATTAAAGCCTTTCTTCCAGCTACACCGGACCCTTTCCAATCCAATTATTGCTCAAATCAATCCACTGATGATGCAATAGTCTCTGCCCTCCACTCTGTCCTGTCCCACCTGGAAAATGGGGTCTCATATGCCAGATTGCTCTTTATAGACTCCAGTTCAGCATTCAACACCATCATGCCCCAGTAGCTGGTGAGGAAACTGTCCTCGCTGTGCCTCAACACCTCCCCTGCAATTGGATCTTGGACATCTTAACAGTAAGGCCTCAGTCACCTGTGTAGGCAGCAAGCTGTCTCGTCCCGCTACGCTGAGCACTGGTACTCCCCAAGGCTGTGTGCTCAGCCCATCGCTGTTCACACTGCTGATGCACGACTACGTCACATGACCTCACCTGGTCCCTTAATATCGTCACCCTGAACAAGCAGGCACAGCAGTGTCTCCACTTCCTTAGAAGATTGAGGCAACATGACTCCCACGCCTCATTCCCACCCCCCCCCCCCCGGCCATCTTAACTGTGTTTTACAGGAGCACCATTGAGAGCATCCTGACAAGTTGCATCTCCATCTGGTACGGGAGCAATCGAGCATCAGACCGGAAGTCCCTACAAGGGACTGTGAGAACAGCTGAGAAGATCATAGGGTCCTCCCTACCATCCACCGGGGACATTTATCAAGAGCACTACATCGCAAGGCCCTTAATATTATTAAGGATCCCACCCATCCATCCAGCATCCTCTTTGACTTTCTACCATCAGGCAGGAGAATCCAATCCATAAAGACAAGAACGGTCAGGATGAGAAACAGTTTCTTCCTCCAGGCCATCAGGCTTCTGAACTCCTTGTCGCATCGTATTCAGAGTGTCACTGGTTAATCTGTTCTGTACCTTACTATATTTAATATTAATGCACTTTAGTTTGTTATTTATGTGTGATTCATCTGTAGAGAGCTTATCCTTACCTTCATAAGTTATCGTGTATTATGGGTGTTATGTGCTTTACACCCTGGTTCAGAGAAACATTGCCTTGATTCTATATACATTATATACATTAATGTAGTTAAATGACAATAAACTTCACTGAGTCCCGCTGAAGAGTCTCGGCCCAAAATGTTAACTGTACATGGCGGGAGGAGAGAGGCAGCGCATCGCGCGTATGCGCAGCCCTCCAGTGAAAGTGATATCATATCCGTTAAATAGGGGCCGTGGACAATTCTGATTTGATGGAGAGGGACGTGAAAGCACAGAGGAACATCTGGAGAAATTTCTGAAACGCTTGTTCACTGCAGTCGTTACTGCGTGGTCAGGAATCTTTTGGAGGGTAGGCCTCAAAATCCCCGGCTTTGCCTGCTGGTGGCAACCGAGGTTGAGGTCGAATTGTTTGGACAGAGATGGCGCTCAGTACTCGGTGTTGGAGAGCTGATCAGAGCTCGAAGTTTTCGGATGACTCAGAGTCGGACTGTGGTTGGCACGGCAGGGAGAGTTTTTCTTCCTTCTCCCATTTGCGTGAGATGTGGGACATTTGAGAGACTTTGAACTTTTTACTGTGCTCATGGGCTGTTCTTCATCAAGTTATGGTATTGTTGCACTGTTGTAACTATATGTTATAATTATGTGGTTTTGTCAGTTTTTTCAGTCTTGGTGATATCACACCGGAGGAAATATTGTATCATTTCTTAATGCATGCATTACTAAATGAGAGTAAAAGAGGACTGCGTGTCCTCATAATCTAATACTCTTTTCCATAGATGCTGCCTGGCTGCTCAGCTCCTCCAGTATTTTGTGGGTGTTGCTGGGATTCTTGGACTTCCAGCATCTTCAGATTTTCTCTTGTTTGTGTAAACTTGACTTGACTTGAAATTCTCGCCTTGCATCCAGTTGTATCCAGATCTGATCATTACATAGTGCATTGAGGCAGAACAAGATAAAACAATAACATTAAAATGTAACGGTTACAGTGAAACTAACAGATGATACAACAATTGTTGGCAGAATTTCAGATGGTGACGGGAGGGCGTACAGGAGCGAGATTTATCAGCTAGTTGAGTGGTGGTGGAGCAACAACCTTGCATTCGGCATCAGTAAGACCAAACAACTGATTGTGGACTTCAGAACGGGTAAGATGAGGGAACACACACCAGTCCTCATAGAGGGATCAGACGTGGAAACAGGGAGCAATTTCGAGTTCCTGGGTGTCTACTTCTCTGAGGATCACACCCAGACATATCAATGCAGCTTCAAAAAAGACACAGCAGCTACATCTCATTAGGAGCTTGAGGAGATTTGGTATGTCACTGAAGACACTCAGATGTACCATAGAGAGCATTTTAACTGGCTGCATCATCGTCTGGTATGGGGAGGTGACCGCACAGGATCAAAGTAAGCCGCAGAGAGTTATAAACGCAGTCAGCTCCATCATGGGCACTAGCCTCCTTAGTAACCAGCGCATCTTCACAGAGAGATGCCTCAGAAAGGCGGCGTCCATCATTAAGGACCCTCATCACCTAGGTCCATCAGAATGGGGGTACAGGAGCCCAAGGGTACAAACACAGCGATTCAGGAACAGTTTCTTCCCCTCTGCCATCCGATTTCTGAATGGACATTGAACCCTTGGACACTACCTCACTGTTTTTTTAAATTTCCATTTTTGCACAATTCATTTAATTTAACTATTTTACATAATTACTGCAATTCACAGTTTTCTCTATTATTATGTATTGCATTGAACCGCTGCCACAAAGACAACAGGTTTCATGACATGTGCTGGTGATATTAAACCTGATTCTGATTCTGAAAGTGCAGCGCAGGAGGACATGAGCTGCAAGATAATGAGGTCGATTATGAAGTTTGTGCTCCTTCCCTTCTACACCCACCCACGTTCTTATTTTGGCTTCTGCCCTCTTCCAGTCCTGATGAAGGGTCTTGGCCCGAAACGTTAACTGTTGATTCCCCTCCATGGATGCTGCCTGACTTGCTGAGTTCCTCCAGCATTTTGTGTGCGTTGCTCAAGATTCCCAGCATCTGCAGCATCTCTTGTGTTGAAGACTGTGAGGCCAAGGGTCCATTTTATCATTTAGAAGCATCTGGACAAGTACTTAAATTGCCAAGGTATTGAAAGCAATGGACAAGGTGCCTGCCAATGGGACTAGATGGGCCAGCATTGTCTCTGTGGGCCGAGTGGCCTTCCTCCGTACTGTGTGTTTCTCAGATGCTTAATGTGGATAAGGTCTGTGAGTGGGGAATGACTCATGAGGTTAATGTAGCTCTTCTGAGAAATATTGTTTGAAACAATTCTATTTTTGCCAGTAGGCTCTGAGGAATTGTGGAATCAGTTTTAAATTATTTGAAATTCTCCAAAACTACAAAAACTAAAGGGAGACAGACAAGGACTCCAGCTCTCAAAGCCAGCCCTCAACACAGCAGAACAGAGGCTTTGTACTAGGAGTGGGAAATGTGCTTCAAGGCACATATCATGTAAAAAAAAATGATTCTTCATTTTATTTGATGAGGAAGAGCAGAAAAACCGGAGATATGAAAGGATATTAAATATGGCATTGGAACTGTCTTAAGCATCAAGCAAACCCTGGGGAGAGTCAGTACCTCCAGAAAGAATGGTCACCCTCAGGGACAAAACCCTACTCAGCACCATCAAGAACTGTACCCTGAACAGAGTCAGCTTCTTCTAAAAGTGCACCCCAGACAGAGTCAGTGTCTTTAGAAACTGTGCCCCTCGGAGAGTTCACACCATAGAGTAACAGAACCCCACGGAGAAATAGTGGGAACTGTACCCCAGACAGAGTCTGTGTCTTCAGAAACCGCGCCCCTAGTTCACACCGCAGAGTAACGGAAGCCCGTGGAGAGATAGTGGGATCTGTACCCCAAGGAGAGACAGCAGGAACTGTACCCCAGGGAGAGACAACACCTTCAAGAAATTAGCCTAAATGTTTCTGCAGCCTTCGTTTCCTCCTGCTCTTCACTCAAAGAAGGTCTCAAAATGCAAGAGGGTAAAACTGGAGAAAAAAAATTAATTGAGATGTAGAAATCTGCTTCACTGTCCATATACAACAATAAAAGTCTTTGATTCCATTTTTTTTTTGAGCAATTACGATTCAGTGCTTTTGTGCATTGTAGTGTGACTTGACCGGGTGCGGTGACTCCTGCCCCGAGCTGTCTCGAGCCTCACTCACTCTGTGTGTGCACTGGCCTTTGTATTTCAGTGAGTGCCGGACTGGATGTTGAATCTGGGCTTCGCGGGCTCCCCAACCCCAGCCCACCCCACCGGTTCTCCAGCTATTCACTTGCACTGCATTGCCGTTTAATACAGAGCCGCTGGGCAGGAGCTGTAACGCCCCCGAAGATGCATCATGTCAAAGGACTTGAACCTCAGTATCAACGTTAGGTCAGAGGTCAAGACCATGAGACATAGGAGCAGAATTAGGCCATTCAGCCCATCAAGTCTGCTGCACCATTCCATCATGGCTAATCCCGAATCGCACTCAACCCGTACACCTGCCTTTTCGCCATATCCTCTGATGCCCTGACCAATCAGGAAACTATCAACTTCCGCCTTAAATATGCCCACGGATGAGGCCTCCACGGCAGTCTATGGCAGAGCATTCCACAGTTCCACCACTCTCTGGCTAAAATATTCCTCCTTACCTCTGTTCTAAACGGTTGCCCCCCAATTTCGAGGCTGTGCCCTCTAGTTCTGGATACCCCCCACCAGAGGAAACATCCTCTCTACAGCCACCCTAGCTAGTCCTTTCGACATTTGTTAGATTTCAATGACATCCCCTCTGCATTCTTCTAAATTCCAGTGAGTACAGGCTCAAAGCTGCCAAATGCTCCTCGTATGTTAACCCCTTCATTCCCAGAATCATCCTCATGAACCTCCTCTGGACTCTCTCCAACGACAACACATTCTTTCTGAGGTATGGGGCCCAAAAATGTTGACAATACTCCGAGGATGCAGGACATGGAAATGATTGAAGGAAAAAAAAACTGGAACGGGCAGTCTGCGAGATCTGGTGGTGAGACCGAGGACATCAATCAACACCTTCGGAAAATTGTGGTACAACTGCCTAAATACCAACGTTGCAGGACGGTTACACAGGAGATTCTTCAGAGGTGGGGGAGGGTAAGGGGAGGCATAGGGGTGTGAGGAAAGGAGAGGGAGAGGAAAAAGTGTGGAGCACAGAGTGGGAAGGAGGGGAGTAGGAGTGAGAGGTTGAGGTTATGAGTAACAGGAATGATCCCAGGTGAGGAGGATTAACCTTTAAGGGAAGGTGAAATATAGAGTCCAAGAGGAAGGAAATGTTGAAAGGGTGGGTCATCAAAATTAATCAATTTGGTAAATAAATTGATAAATTGGTTTTCTTTTGTCACATGTACTGAGGTACAGTGAAAAATTTGTTTTGCATGCTATCCCTTCAGATCATTTCATTACAACAGTGCACTGAGGGGGATAATCAAAAGCAAAACAATAAAGTCAAGGTCATGATGAGGTAGACCGTGAGGTCAAGAGTCCATCTTTTTCAAAGATTCAAAGTACATTTATTCTCAAAGTATGCGTGCAGTACACAACCCTGAGATTTGTCTTCCCCACAGACAGCCGAGAAACAAAGAAACATCATGTAAACCGGTTCAAAGAAAAGATCAAACTCCCAACATGGACCAAAAAAAAACAAATCGTGCAAATTGCAAAACCTGAGTGAAAAACACAGAATATAAAACATCAAATCGCAGAGTCATTGAAACAGTCCAGGAACGCTTAGTTCAGTTCAGTGGAATTTAGCGCGGTGTCATTCGTCGACTGCAGCCACAGAACCCGCCTGCCCCAACCTACATTGCACAAAATAGCAATTTAAAAAGGAGCAACCAGAAACCAGAAACACATTGTAACATGAACAGCAGCGTCCAATGCATAACCGTATTGATTAAACCTTGCCCTAGCCCCAGAACTCCAGCACCATATGACACGAGAGGGAGAGAGCGAGCGAGAGAGAGAGAGAGAGACAAGTCAACCCCAGGCACCTTCCTCAGGCAACAGCGAGCGAAAGGGAGAGTGAGGGACCGGTCAAACGCAGCCAGACGGCGCTGCTCGCCTTCCACTCTCGTCGTCCTTGATTTCAATCTTGCTTGGTGCTTGAATCGGAGAGAAACGGGGTCAGTCACTGGCTCACACCCGGCCTCCAGGCCACGCACTCTGCTCGAGACCTCACCGAACTCCCTCGGAGATGGCAAAGCACCAGGTCTCTCAATTGGCCTGAAAACACACCATCAGAATGCTTCCATCTGAGGCAGAATCGTACCTGAAAGAAGAAGTAAAAGCAGTAGTTTTATGAACTGTCTGCAGGACATCACCTCTGGTCACGTTGTTCGTTCGTGCCATCTTCTTCAGACCTTACTTATCACACTAGTTCAACAGCAGGGTAGGAACTGTTCTGATGTGCTTTCAGGCTTTTGCATTGTCTGCCCAACGGGAGAGTGGAGAACGGTGAACGTCCATGCCAGCCTGGTGTTCTGCCTGGTCCCATTCACCTCCACGCTGTCTTTGATCATGTTGGCAGTGGGAAGTGTAGACAGAGCGCAAGGAGGGGAGGCTGGTGTCCTTGCTGTGCCGAGCTGTGTCCACAACCCTCTGTGGTTTATTGTGGTCACGGTTCGAGCAGTTGCCGTGTCAAGCTGTCGTGCATCCAGATATAGGATGCTTCTGCTTGTGCATCAGTAAAACTTGGTGTGGGTCAACAGGGACATCCCAAGTATTTTTTTAGCCTCCTGAGGAAGTGAAGGAACTGCTGTGTTTTCTTGGCTGTGGTGTCTACGTGATATTGCTCAATAAATTCAGAGTGTTACTTAACATAAACCAGGTCAAACATTGATTGAAATGAAGAGTGAACTTAAGTCAGGATCAATGCTTCAGTGTAGGCTTTGAAGGGGGGAGGGCGGCAGGGGGCTAGCGATGAGAACTATGAGGCGAGACGGGGTCAGGGTAAGTATTTGGAGAATCGAAGCGAGCAGCACAGATGCTCCGAGTTATGCGTGACTGGAATCCCTGGCCCGGCTGATCCACGGGGACGCATTCCACATACCAGTCGCATTTCCCTGCCCCCTGCACTCACCCCCTCCCCTCCAGCCCATTACACCGGGACGGGGCAAGGCCATTCAGCCCTTCAAATCTGTTTTATAGGAGGCAAACATTCACACCCTTAATCTCAGAGCACCAGAGCACTACAGCTAGGAAGCTGGCCCTTCAGCCCATCTAGTCCTTGCCAGCCTGGTCTTCTGCTGAGGCACCTTGACCACAGCCCCCAACACCTCTCTCATCCATGTTCCCATACAAAACTTGGATGCTACAACTGAACCTGCATCTCTCACTTCTGCTGGCACTTCACTCCACACTTTGAGTGAAGAAGTTTCCCCTCAGATTCCCTTTAAATACCTCACCTTTCATCCTAAACTTAAGGCCTCAAGTTCTAGTCTCACCTAACCTGAAGGGAAAAAGCTTGCCTGCATTTAACCTGTCTATACTCCCCACAATTTTGTATAAAATCTCCCATCCCTCTCCTGTGTCCTAATGAATAAAATCCTAACCTGTTCAGCCAATCCCTCTAACTCAAGTCCTCAAATCCCGCAACATCCTTGTAAATTTTCTCCTTGTACAGTACTTCCTTCACTGTATGGTGCGTGGCCAAGTGGTTAGGGCGTTGGGCTCACGATCTGAAGGTCATGGGTTCAAGTCTCAGCCAAGGCAGTGTGTTGTGTCTTTGAGCAAGGCACTTAACCACACAATGCTCCAGTCCACCCAGCTGAAAATGGGTACCGGCAAATGCTGGGGTTAACCTCGCGATAGACTGGCGTCCTATCCCGCGGGGGAGTCTCGTACTCTCAGTCACTTCACACCACAGAAACCGGCATAAGCACCAGCCTGATGGGCCACAAGGCTCGGGACAGACTTTAACTTTTTTTTAACTTCCTTCATTATACAGGGGACTCCGGTTAATTGGGCCATCTCATAATCGAGGCAGCCCTTTATTTGGTGCAACTCTTAAAGAACAAAAACTAAATCAGGAAAATAGCTGATATAGGCTTCATTTATTTGGGACACCATGCTGCTTAGTTGGAGACTGTTGCCAGACAGCTTCTCACTGGCATCAGTCACATGCACTCGGGTGGCTAATAGACACTACTGCTCAAGTGAACAGTTTTTAAGTAGCATCAGTTGTGCATTTGTGTTCAAAAAGCAGCAATTTTTGTCACAGATGGTTGGCGAGGAATAAGCAATAAGACAATTCAGAGCTGCTTTGCTCACTGCGGTTTCCAGCATTCAGGCTTGGAGATGCCAGAAACAGCCGGGAGTGAAGATGAAACAATTTCACTACTTCAACAAGTTATGGACAATCATTTTGACTGTCACAATGAAAATGAAGAAGGATGCAGTCATCTAAAGCATTGTGTGGAGGCAGTCCATTATCTGCACTGGGTGTCTGCACTGATTTTATCCATTCACAGTCAATCAAAAGAATACAGGAGATGAATTCCTCTGTCAATAACTAGGAACTAATACAGAGTTTTATAGGACTGTAGAGGTACTAGTAGTGCTCTGATTTGCTCTCTATTTCATTTAAATACATAAATTGTTAATCAGTTAAATCCTTTTTATACCTTTTTAACCATTTCCATGAAACTTTGGCTAATTGGGACAGCTGCTTAATTGGGCCAAAAATGTACTGGCCACGTGACCCAATTAACAGGAATCCGCTATAGGTCTTTGACTCTTTGGAATCAAGGGCTGAAGTCTGCCTCCCCAGTCTCCTCTCGATGATTTTCAGGCTCTTATTTTCGGAGGTTTGTTTGCCTGTTTGCCTGTGTCCCAACCCAGTCGGTGAAGTCGTTGCTAAGGCTGGGAGGGGAAAGGTCCGTGGGTGAGACAGTAAAGGGGTGAAGGGAGGGAGTGCCGATGGAAGAGTGGGAATTGTGACTATCTCAGATTCAGATTGAGATTTATTTATCACGGGTACATCATCACACAGTGAAATGCACCTAAGGGTGTGCTGAGTGAGTGGGTGGGTGATGCCCACAAGTGTCATCACATATTCAGGTGTAAACGTAGCGTGCCCACAATGCTCAGATAAACAACACAAGCAACAACAGCAAAAGTAGCCCCTTTCTTCCTGCCCACCTGCCCTCACAGACAATCCTCCAGCACCAGGTCTCCAGTGGACTTACGGACAATAGCGTACTGGGTGGGCACAGGACTACATTCAGCCAGAGACTCATTCCACCGAGATGCAACACAGAGCGTCATAGGAAGTCATTCTTGCCTGTGGCCGTCAAACTTTACAACTCCTCCCTTGGAGGGTCAGACACCCTGAGCCAATAGGCTGGTCCTGGACTTATTTCCTGGCATAATTTACATATTACTATTTAACTATTCATGGTTTTACAGTATTACTATTTAATTGTTTATGGTGCAACTGTAACGAACACCAATTTCCCCCAGGATCAATAAAGTATGACTATGACTATGACTATGATAGGCCTTTGACTTCCCCATGGACTTCGGACACTTATTCCATCGGGCTTCAATCTCCAGACTTCCAATCGATCTTTGGTACTGCCCCCTCACTCCACTGGCCCATGATCCACAGATGCCCTGTGCTCCTTATCTCAATGAGCAGGTCTGGGAATCTAATCTGGGTTTAGAGATCGCTTCCCGAATGGATTTGGTTCCCAAGGTTTGCTTGTCGACCATCCAGAGTGTCAGGCCGCTGGCTGCTGGATTTGAAAGATCCACGTCGTTGGTGGATTTGTGCTGTGTTTTGTGGAGACCAGCTCAGCCCTACCTTAAAAGAGTGAATCACCGCCCCTGGCAGAGCCTCCACCTCACCTCTCCAGAGACCCTGGCTCACCCCTGACCTCGGGTGCTGTCTGCGAGGAGCCTTCACATTCTCCCTGCTCCGGTTTCCGGCCACACCAAAGATGTGCGGGTAGGTAGGTCCAATTCTTCTCCTTGACCTTCGGCCCCTCACTCCTATGGGAGCATAGGTCATAGGTCACCAATAGCCCTTTGTCCTGGCCCAGTCTTTCACGTTGTCCCGGGGTGCAGCCCATCTTCGAAGATCCCGGAGATGAGGTCCTTGGAGCTTCTTCTGGCGTTTCGGAGGTTCTGAGCTTTTACGGGGCGAGGTTGCTAGCCCTACGCCCAACCCTCCTCCGTCTGCCGCCGGGCTTGGGGCCGTCCATGGCCGAGTTAGGCAGGTCTAATGGCCGCTGTAAATTTGCCCCTAGTGTGTAAGTGAGGGGTAAAAACCATGAGTAAGGCGGGGAAAACCATGGATTTTTGTTCTCTGTGATTCTCTGCATCGCTGTCCACTCCTCTACCCTGACAGCTCCCCACACATGGCCTCCAAGGGATCAGATTCCCTTCCCGTTGTTGACAACTGTCAGAACAGAACAGTAGCCTGTGTCATGCCAAAGGAATTCTGACGCCCACCTCTCACACTCATAGCCTTTGCAATCAAACTCAGCCAATACTCCATCTCACTGCAGCTGAACCTCACCACAAGCCACCCCAAGTCCCTCGGAGTACCCTTCACTACCCTCTCAGCTCTGCCTCTTGTTCTCTGTCTCTCAGCTCCTCGTGCCCTCACTCTATCTCTCTCTCAGGCTCTTTCTCAATCCTCCCTTCATCTCTCCTTCCACCCTTCACTCAGGCTCTCTTTATCTTTCACAGACTTCCTCCCAGCCTCTCTTCATTAACTATTAACCCACTGATGGCCCCTGCTCACAATTAAAATCTGTCCTCCATGCTTGTCATTATGTTTGACTCCTGGTTCTTGACAGTTGCAACAACCAACAAACAAAGCAAGAATGATTCTAACCGCAGCATTAACCTGGAATGTGACTGAAGTTCCTGGGGTGGGATTTGAACCGGGCACCTTCGGACTTCAGGGCCTGATGGTCCACCAGCTGATCACTGCGATCAATGCCGCTGGTCTGGGATGGAGGGAGCCGCTGCAGTTGAAGGTGGGACTTGGAGCCTAGACAGAACACCGGGACCTCGATCCGTTCCGAACCCCCTCCTCCCCTTGCCTGAGACGGAAGTTGATGAAGTCTGAGGATTGGCTTGGAGGCTCCGGGAACACGGACTGGGAGGGAACAGGGTGTAAGGTGTGAGGGAAGGGGGATGGGGGCAGAGAAGGCAAGGAGAGTGGGAAGGGAAAATAAAAGGAGGGTGGGTGAGGGAGGAACGGGAAGGAAGAGGTCTCCAAAGTCAGCCTTTGGAGACCAGAACTGCTGCTACGAGCTGGAGGGTTGCCCAGCCTGAGGACAAGGATCTGCCACTGCAAACAAAACCCTGGTGCAAATTGTACATAAAACCATGAATCTGTATCTAATCAGTGCTGCCCCGCTGCTAGGAGAGTTTGCTGAGTTAGCAAACACTGAATTAACTTTGCTGTCTGTATCCAAACCAAATCTGAACACAGACCAGTACAGGCCCTTCGGCCCTTGATGTTTTGCCAACCTTTTAACCTACTCTAAGATCAATCTAACCCTTCCCTCCCACAAAATCCTCCATTTTTCTGTCATCCATCTGCCTATCTAATTGTCTCTTAAATGTCTCTAACGTATCTGCCCGTACCACCCCAGACAGCGCATTCCACGCATTCAGCACTCTCCGTGTAAAAAACTTACCTCTGACATCCCCCTGCACTTTCCTCCAATCATCTTAAAGTTATGCCCCCGCATTTCTGCCCTGGGAAAAGTCTCCGGCTGTCCACTCAACTGTGTCTCTTCTCATTGTGTTCAAAATTCAAAATAAATTTATTATCAAAGTACATATATGTCACCATATACAACCCTGAGATTCATTTTCTTGCGGGCATACTCAGTAAATCCATAACAGAATAATGACCATAATAGAATCAATGCAAGACCGCACCAACTCAGCCGTTCAAGCAACGTGCAAAAACATCAAACTGTGCAAATGCAAAAAGATAGAACTAATAATTTACAGGCATCCGTTAGTCTCATGAGACCATGGATTTGCACCTTGGAAGGTTTCCAGGGTGCAGGCCTGGGCAAGGTTGTGAGAAAGACAAGCAGTTGCCCATGCTGCAAGTCTTCCCTCTCCACGACACCAATGTTGTCCAAGGGAAGGGCATTAGGACCCATACAGCTTGGCACCAGTGTCGTCGCAGAGCAATGTGTGGTTAAGTGCCTTACTCAAGGACACAACATGCTGCCTCAGCCAGGGCTCAAACTAGCGACCTTCAGATCACTAGATGAATGCCTTAACCACTTGGCCACGCGCCAACACAAGAAATAATAATATAAATAAATAGTTAAGCAATAAATATCGAGAACATGAGATGAAGAGTCCTTGAAAGTGAGCCCATAGGTTGTGGGAATATTTCAATGATGGGCCAAGTGAAGTTGAGTGAAGTTATTCCCTTTGGTTCAAGAGCCTGATGGTTGAGGGGTAATAACTGTTGCTGAACCTGGTGGTGTGAGTCCGGAGGCTCCTGTACCTTCTTCCTGATGGCAGCGGTGAGAAGAGAGTGTGACCTGGGTGGTGGGGGGGTCCCTGATGTTGGATGCTGCTTTCCTGTGACAATGCTCCGTGTAAAGTGCTGAACGGTGGGGAGGGCTTTATCTGTGATGGACCGGGCCATATCTACTGGCTTTTCCATTCAAGAGCTTTGGTGTTTCCATACCAGGCCGTGATGAAACCAGTCAGCACACTCACCACTATCAAGTCACCTCCTCACCTCTCATCTTCCTTCACTCCAGAGAGAAAAGCCCGAGTTTGCTCATTATCCTCAGAAGACACATTCCCCAGTTCACCCAGCGTCCTAGTAAATCTCGTCTGCATTCCCTCTAAAGTTTAAATATTTGAACAGCCTTTATACCCAGTCCTCAGTTGTGCATGTTTAATTTTGTTTTGGAGTAACTGCATTAAAAACAACAATAGAGGCCTTCAATTAAAATGTCATCTGTGCCCAGCACATCTGGCAAAAAAGATCTCCAGTGAAGCAATTGACATCCCCCTTATTGAATCCATATGATAACCACCCTGACCGGGTAAGAGGACTTTTACTCTGCGTCTAACTCAGTATTTCTTTCCTTAAACCATTTTTAAAACGTGTTTGAACATTTTATTACAGACTGGTTTCACATTTTGGTTTTAAAATTGTGTGTGATGTCTGCCTGGACATGATTGGTGGCCCTTGAGGTGAGGGTATTTGGTGGGGCAGTGTAGAGGGAGTTGGACTTTGTGTCTGACCTACCCTGTGGCTGCTGAATGAAGTACTGGTTGTCTAAATTGGCTTATTGCTGCCACTGTACCCAGATACAGCAGTCAGCTTGTCTTGCATACTGTTCACACAGATCAGACCATTACACGGTGCACTGAGGTAGAACAAGATCATTATGATGGACGGAAACACAAGAGATTCTGCAGATGCTGGAAATCCAGAGCGACGCACACAAAATGCTGGAGGAAACCGGCAGGTCGGGCAGCATCTATGGAGAGGAATAAACAGTGAACGTTCCCCGGCCGAGACCCTTCATCACGGAAAAGTGAGGACTTTGTGCCTACCCTGGGAGTATTTGATGGGAAAGGCTGGAGGGAGCTTAACTCTGTATCTAAAACGCGTTTCTAGCTGTGAATGTGTGAAAGATGTGAGTGAGGGAGTTTGAATAGACATCCGACTCATGGTTTGCCTCCCCCGGGAGTGTGTGATGGCACGTTCTGCTTGATACGGGATATATCCTCAATAAAATTACCTCTTGCCAGTGAACAGATCTCCCGTTTTATTCCCTAAATTCAGAGGCTGTGAATTCAGAGCGGAGGTGCCGTCAGTTGCTTGCGGCCTGCGCTGGCGTGGAACTCAGAGTGTTAAAGTATTGTGGGAGGTAGCGGATAATTATAATATATTTAGCAGGCGAGCTGGGGATAGGGTACAGTTGCCATGTGTGTGGCTGTGGATTGTCTGCTCCTGAAATAGTTATGCAGAGTAAATGAAATGGGTTGGCGATTGGTGGAAAGGGTACCCGAGTGAAGGAGACAGCCCGTGGGGGGGAGATCCGCCCCGCAGCTGCCACCCGTGTCCGGAGCAGACGGAGCCTCGGCGACCCGCCGCCCGCGAACCGAGACGCACTCTACCCCGGTGTCCTTGACCGCTGAACGGTGAGTGAAGCGGCTGGCGAGGGAGGGTTGGTGCGGGGGTGAAGGGGGAGGCGGTTCGAGCTGGGGGTTTCTTTAGCATCTACCTGTGACGGGAAGGCTGCTGGCGGTGGGATCGAACATCTTCCTCCCTGGATGCGGGGCTGAAAAGACCCGGAGATGATTAACGCCTCCTTTCCTGGTTGAAGGGAGATGGGCTGACGCCCCTCTGAGTCCCGGGATGGACAAATCTGTCCATCAACCCCCCCCCCTCCCCAGAGAAGAGACACCCCTCTACCCCCCCCCCCCGCCACCCCTCTCCCTCCCACCTCACCGATTCAAGGTCATGCCCCTTTGGCCCTGACACACTCCTGCCTGAAAACCCTCACTACGCTGGTGGATGACCCCCTTCCGAACTGAGGAGGAAGGTTTGTGGGATCGGTGGGAGGGGAAAGGTAGAGGGGCTTTGAGGGGGTTATGGAGAGGGGTTAGTGGGTGGGGAAGATGGGGGTCGTTGACTATGGTCACGTGGGGTTGGTAATGGAAGGGGTTAGTGATGGAGGTGAGGTTGATGATGGAGGTGAGGTTGGTGATGGAGGTGGGGTTGGTGATGGAGGTGGGGTTGGTGATGAAGGGGGTTAGTGATGGAGTTGGGGTTGGTGATGGAGATGAGGTTGGTGATGGAGATGAGGTTGGTGGTGGAGGTGGGGTTGGTGATGAAGGGGGTTAGTGATGAAGGAGAGGTTGGTGATGGAGGGGGGTTGGTGATGGAGGGGGGCTGGTGATGGGGGGGGTTGGTGATGGAGGTGAGGTTGGTGATGGAGGGGGTTGGTGAAGGAGGGGGTTGGTGATGGTGAGGTTGGTGATGGAGCGGGGTTGGTGATGGTGGGGTTGGTGATGGAGGGGGGTTGGTGATGGTGAGGTTGGTGATGGAGGGGGGTTGGTGATGGAGGTGATGTTGGTGATGGAGGGGGGTTGGTGATGGAGGTGAGGTTGGTGAAGGAGGGGGTTGGTGATGGTGAGGTTGGTGATGGAGGGGGGTTGGTGATGGAGGTGATGTTGGTGATGGAGGGGGGTTGGTGATGGAGGTGAGGTTGGTGATGGAGGGGGTTGGTGGTGGTGAGGTTGGTGATGGAGGGGGGTTGGTGATGGAGGTGATGGTGAGGTTGGTGATGGAGGTGAGGTTGGTGAAGGAGGGGGTTGGTGATGGTGAGGTTGGTGATGGAGGTGGGGTTGGTGATGGAGGTGAGGTTGGTAATGGAGGGGGGTTGGTGATGGAGGTGAGGTTTGGTGATGGAGGTGAGGCTGGTGATGGAGGTGAGGTTGGTGATGGAGGGGGGTTGGTGATGGAGGTGAGGTTGGTGATGGAGGGGGTTGGTGATGGAAGTGAGGTTGGTGATGGAGGGGGTTGGTGTGGAGATGAGGTTGGTGATGGAGGTGAAGTTGGTGATGGAGGAGGTTGGTGATGGAGGTGGGGTTGGTGATGGAGGTGAGGTAGGTGTGGAGGTGAGGTTGGTGATGGAGGAGGTTGGTGATGGAGGGGGTTGGTGATGGAGGAGGTTGGTGATGGAGGTGTGGTTGGTGATGGAGGTGAGGTAGGTGTGGAGGTGAGGTTGGTGAGGGAGGAGGTTGGTGATGGAGGGGGTTGGTGATGGAGGGGGTTGGTGATGGAGGTGGGGTTGGTGATGGAGGTGAGGTTGGTGATGGAGGTGGGGTTGGTGATGGAGGAGGTTGGTGATGTAGGGGGTTAGTGATGGAGGTGAGGTTGATGATGGAGATGAGGTTGGTGTAGAGATGAGGTTGGTGTGGAGATGAGGTTGGTGATGGAGGGGGGTTGGTGATGGAGGGGTTTTGGTGTGGAGGTAACGTTGGTGATGGAGGTGATGGTGATGTAGGGGGTTGATGTTGGAGATGACGTTGATGTTGGAGATGAGGTTGGTGTGGAGATGAGATTGGTGATGGAGGTGAGGTTGGTGATGGAGGGGGTTGGTGATGGAGGTGAGATTGGTGATGGAGGTGAGGTTGGTGATGGAGGGGGTTGGTGATGGAGGTGAGGTTGGTAATGGAGGGGGGTTGGTGATGGAGGGGGTTGGTGATGGAGGTGGGGTTGGTGATGGAGGTGGGGTTGGTGATGGAGGTGAGGTTGGTGATGGAGATGAGGTTGGTGATGGAGGTGAGGTTGGTGTTGGAGGTGTGGTTGGTGATGGAGGTGTGGTTGGTGATGGAGGAGGGTTGGTGTGGAGGTGGGGTAGGTGATGGAGATGAGGTTAGTGATGGAGGTGTGGTTGGTGATGGAGGGGGTTGGTGATGGAGGAGGTTTGGTGATGGAGGGGGTTGGTGTTGGAGGTGAGGTTGGTGATGGAGATGAGGTTGGTGATGGAGGGGGTTTGGTGATGGAGGTGAGGTTGGTGTTGGAGGTGAGGTTGGTGATGGAGGGGGTTGGTGATGGAGGTGAGGTTGGTGTTGGAGATGAGGTTGGTGATGGAGGGGGTTGGTGATGGAGGTGAGGTTGGTGATGGAGGTGAGGTTGGTGATGGAGGGGGTTGGTGATGGAGGTGAGGTTGGTAATGGAGGGGGGTTGGTGATGGAGGGGGGTTGGTGATGGAGATGAGGTTGGTGATGGAGTGGGTTGGTAATGGAGGGGGGTTGGTGATGGAGATGAGGTTGGTGATGGAGGGGGTTTGGTGTGGAGGTGTGGTTGGTGATGGAGGGAGGTTGGTGATGGAGATGAGGTTGGTGATGGAGGGGGTTTGGTGTGGAGGTGAGGTTGGTGATGGAGAGGATTGGTGATGGACAAGGGTTAGTGATGGAGGGGGGTTGGTGATTGAGGGGAGTTATTGAAGGAAGTGAAGCTCCATGAGTGTGTGGGGGTTGGGTGTCATGGTCCCATTGGGTGTTGGGCAGGAAGAGCTGGCCAGGTGGGTGAGGATGGCACTGGTGATGGAGAGGGGGTGGGGGAGGTGACTGTGAGTGGGGTTGGCAGAGAGATGGGGGGAAGGGTCCATTGGTGGTGTGGTTGGGGAAGAAGTAGTGACTTCTGGGGGTCAAACAAGGGGGATAGTGGGTAGACTCCATGATGGGGAAAGGATTTGGGATCGATGCTGTGGACTTACTGAGATGGCAAAATTCAGTGCTGGGCCCATAACGTGGGGGGAATAATGAATAGCACAGAATAGTGACACCGAATGCAAGACATCTCTCATCATCCGCGGCCAGGAATGAGATTATTCTCCGTTCACTTGTGTTATTTATTTATAGATCCAGCGAGCGAGTTATTTTAACCTCTCAATTCCTGATGCATTGGATGTTTCTGGAGACAGGTGGCTTTTCATCACTGGGTTCCCACCTGCCCCAGCTGCAGGTGGGGCTCGAGAGTTGAGGAGTCACCCCACTGAGCAGAAACACGAACAGCTCGAGCCAGGGTGGGGAGGGAGAATTCCCAGTAGGGTACCTACTAGTAGGAGTTGTGCGATCACTCAGACCAAGTCCCAAGGGCTGTGTATTGGTGGGTCCTCAGCTGGGACCATGGTGGACGCGTGTTAGTGATGCCTGTGGTCAGTGGTTGGGTCTTTTGGTTGTTTGGTCCCTCCTTGCTCTCTGTGGCAGAGCGGGGGTCGTCCTCACGTAGCGCAGCTCCCTCTCGAACATCTCCTGCAGGCGCGTCCCCCGAATGCATTGTCTCCACGGTTTTCCAGTTGTCATGTTGAATTTCTTCAGGGTACCTCGTGAGAGCGAAGTGGGCACTTGCTCCAAGGCCAAGTGACCTGTGCTGACACAGTCTGTTGAATTGTACAAACTTTTCACCCAAAACCCATGCTCCCAGTGGATGGCCTTCTTCCCAACTAAAGATAGGACGGCTCTGGAATGGGAGTGGGGAGAACGAGCTGATGATTATTGGGGGAGGGGGAGACACTGGCATTCACAATAGTTGGTGATGAGGTAGCCTACCCAAGCAACAGTAAAGGGGCAAATCCCCCGATTCTCACCATGGAGGGTACTGTTGAATAATGTGAGTCTCTTCTGAATGCTTCTATCTTCGGCCAGTTCCCTACCCTCAGTTATAAGCTCACACCCCTCGAGGGATAGGTAGGACTGGGAGTAATCATGAGAACCCCACCCCATAAACCCAAGGCTTGTGTTTCTATTTGGGAAAGAAGGGGTTTTGAAGTAACTTGCAGAGAACCCCCACATTTTGTAGGTACCCCTGAGCTGAGGAATAAGGAGGTGGGGAGGGAGAACGGTGAGAAGAATGAGGTTAAGTTTTGAACTAGACCTGGTATAATACCTGGCCGTGTGTGAAGTGTTAGCAAGAAATAACGAGGGCACAGGTCGATGAAGTGAACTGGGTTCAAGGACTCGGGGGCAGAGTGCAAGTGGGATAAGGGATTGGGGACCAAATGAAAGTGAGACAATTGCCTTTTTGAATGAGACAGAAAATACTGGAAATTCTCACCAGGTCAGACAGCATCTGTAGAGAGGGAAACCGTTTTTTTCAGGATCATGACATTCGATCAGGATTAGAAATAATACCTTTCAAATTCCGGGAGAAAGACTAAGTGAGTATCTACCAGATGAGGAGTCTTGGCCTGAAACATCGACTGTTTATTCCTCTCCATAAATGCTGCCTGACCTGCTGAGTTCCTCCCGGATTTTGTGTGTGTAGTTCTGCAGAGTCCTTTATATCTCCAGAGATCAGCTGAGCATTTCCAGAACTTCTTGATTTTTATTCAATACATATTCCTGCTTCCAATTTCCACCATTTTGTTTTTAGACAGCTGCCTTATCTTTAGTCCCAGAATTCAGTGGGAGAGATCGTCAGCTGGCTTGGAGAACCAAATCTTTACAGAACTGACCAGTCCCTCATTCCAGTGTCCTTCCCCTCATCCCTCCCTTCTAACTTAGTGACGGCCAGTGATTGCTGAGGGGAGTACTGGGATCTCAGGAATTGGAGTGGGTGAAATTCAGAGTTAGTGGAGGGCCTCTGTGGACAGTGCTAACACGGCAGAGGCAAAGCATCCATTCGTGGCCCCCCCATAGCAGGTGGTGGACAGCAGGGGTGGTGATCCTGGATCAGTAGCTCCCCAGAAGATGATGGCTCGTGTGGTCAAGCTAAGACATGACATGTTGACTGTGGAAGATCTCCTTCCCTAATCTTCCTGGCCTATATCCATCTCCTGCTCCACGTCCCCCCCTCCTCATCCCTCTGCCCCACCTTTACCTCCAGCTATCTCCCTCCAGCCCTTCATTACTCTCTCTCTCCTCCCCTCCCCCCTTCTCTTCTTCCATCTCTGTGCCTCCTACACCCCATGCTGGCAGCTCCCTTTGTCCTGCTTTGCCTTGGCACTGAGACTCGAATGAATACTGAATAACTGGTGGGAGGAAGGAGACAGGGCCTCTTCTGTGATCACAGCTCGTGAAATAAAAGGGTTTCCTCCATGCTTAGGGTGACTGCTGCCGGCTATTAACTCCTTCCCTGCTGAATTTGGGCCCTCAGTGGTTTGGGACGTAGGGTCTCACTGGACCCATTGTCAATCATTCTCCGCCAGTCCCACACACGCAATGGAAAGGCCCCTCTCCCCCTTTGACCTTTCACACTCAAAGGCCGGTCTGTTGAGATAGAACATTGTCCTCTCGTCGGCTGACCTTTCGGTTTGGTTTCGGGCCAGATCGGGGGTGAAAGGGGATGAGATGACGTGGTTCTTGGGAATGTCATCTTTTCATCCCTGGGAGAAGTCAGAATAGAAGTTAACGGCAGACCACATTATGTCTCTGACAACAATTTAAGGTGTGGATACTGTTAAAGGCACAGGCACTCTTAAAGATAATGTCATTTTGCCCTGAGGCTCACAGTGAACGCACAGGAGCAAGTGTACACTGACTGAGTGTGAGTGAATGGAAAGAGGCCCTTCAGCCCATCAAGTCCCATGCTGTCCATCAAGATTCACTACACTATCCCTCCAATTTACAATGGCCTCTTAACCTGCCAACCTGCAGGTGTCTGAGAGGAAATCGGAGTGTCTGCGACAACCCCAGGTGGTCAGAATCAGGTTTATCAGTGCCAGCTCATCTACCGTGAAATTTGTGGTTTTGCGGCAGCAGTACAGTATAAAGATTTGTGGAACTTATTGAGAAAAAGGAATGATGTGGTAGTATTCACGAGCTCCTGGACTGTTCAGAAATCTGATGGCGGAGGGGAAGAAGCCGTTTGGACCAAGCCAAGGTTTGACTGATGTAAGTGTTGGGCCGAATTGGAAAGGTCGGGCATGGGCTGAATTGGGGCAACGGGTCCCGGGTCCGAGGGCATATCGAGGTGGCAGGGCCCAGGTCCGAGAGCGAGGGATGACCCGCTGGTTGGCCGAATTAAGCGCCGGGCCAGATTGAGAAGGTCAGGGTGCCGGGGCCGGAGGAGAGGGACGGGCCGGCGTCCAGCTCACTGCTTCGCAAGGTTTACTCACCTCTGTGCTGAACTGAGGCGGTGGTCTGCAACTAACGGGCTCCCGGATCGGCTGTGACCGGCTTCGTGGCTATGGGCTCACTTTCGTGAACTTCAGTTCTGAATGTCATTTGCTGACTTTTATCGTTTGCACCATTTAGTTTTTCTTGCCCTGCACTCTGGGTGTCTGAGGGTGTTTCAAATGGTTTCTTTGTTTTGTGGCTGCCTGCAAGGAGGCAAATCTCAAGGTTTTATCGAGTATTTAAAGGCATCCGTTAGTCTTGTGAGACCATGGATCTGCGCCTGGAAAGTCTTCACTCTCCAGGGTGCAGGCCTCGGCAAGGTTGTATGGAAGACCAGCAGTTGCCCATGCTGCAAGTCTCCCCTCTCCATGACACCAATGTTGTCCAAGGGAAGGGCATTAAGACCCATACAGCTTGGCACCAGTGTCGTCACGGAGCACTGTGTGATTAAGTGCCACAACATGCCACCTCGGCTGGGGCTCGAACTCACGACCTTCAGGTCACTAGTCCAAAGCCTTAACCACTTGGCCACGTGCCCACTTATCTAGTATACATATTTTGATAATAAATGTACTTTGAACTTTGCGTGTGGGTCTTCAGGCTCCCGTGCCTCTTCCCCAATGTGAAGAGACTTGCCCCAGGCGGTGAGACAATTAATGATGGATGCCACCTCTTTGAGATGTCACCTCTTGGAGATGCCCTTGCCGCTGGGGAGGACAGTGCCCGTGATGGGGCTGGTTGAAGCTGCAAACCCTCTGTAGCTTCGTTCGATCCTGTGCACTGGAGCCTTCACACCAGGCTGGGATGCAAACCAGTCCGAATGCTCCCCATCGTACCTCTATACGTTGGTCTTCAGCAACGTGGTGAATCTCCTCAAGCTCCTAACTAGAGCCACTGGCGTGCCTTCTTCACGACTCCATCGATGTGTCAAGCCCAGGATAGGTCCTCTGAGATGTTGACGCCCTAGTGCTTGAAGCGGCTCACCCTTTCCTCCGCTGACCCCCTGAAAGAGAACTGGTGTTTGTCCTCCCCAACTTCCCCTTCTTGAAGTTTTGCTGATGCTGAAGGAGAGCGTTTTATTGTGCCACCAGTCAACCAGCTGATCCAGCTCACTCCTGGTTGTCTCCTCACTATCTGAGAATCTGCCACCAACAGTGGTGTCATCAGCCAACTGATAGATAGTGTTTGAGCGGTGCTTCTCCGCACAGCCATGAGCCCAGGGAGAGTAGAGCAGTGGACACACGCCTTAGAGGTGTGCCTCTGTTCATTGTCAGTGAGGAGGGAATGGTATTACTGATCTGCACTGACAGGGGGAGAACGTGCGAACTCCACACTGAGAGCCCTGGAGGCCAGGGTTGAATCTGGAGCTCTGCCAGCTGCTGACCGTTGTGGTGAGAGTTTGTGAGGGTCTGTTTCCAGCTGCAGAGCACAGAGTCTTTGGGCCATTCCCGGTTCCAGTCCCAGGGGTCAGAGGCAGAGCGATGACTGGTCCTGACTACAGGCTCGCCTGTTCTCACTGGTTCGACCTTTGCTCAGGGTTAAAAGCCACAGCACTTCCAGCCGGCAGGAGGTGCAGATGGCAGAGCTGTTGGCAAACCACTCAAGACAACCAGGGAGATAAACTGGAGCCAGGACAGAGGCTTCTCTGAGACTTCTCAGCAACAAACGAGGCAATGAGTGCAGTAACATCTTGGTGCAGGGGCATAACTGAGGGAGCACCCCGATGATGTAGGGCATTGTGAGGGAGCACCCCGATGATATAGGGCATTGTAAGGGAGCACCTGGGGTTGTAAGGCATGACTGAAGGAGCACCTGGGGTTGTAGGGCATGACTGAAGGAGCACCTCAATGATGTAGGGCATTGTGAGGGAGCACCTGGGGTTGTAGGGCAGCAGTGAGGGAGCACCCTGATTATGTAGGGCAGCAGTGAGGGAGCACTCCAATGATGTAGGGCATTGTGAGGGAGCACCCCAATGATATAGGGCAGCAGTGAGGGAGCACCTCACTGATGTAGGGCATTGTGAGGGAGCACCTGGGGTTGTAGGGCATGACTGAGGGAGCACCTGTTATTGTAGGGCATAGTGAGGGAGCACCCTGGTCTTGTAGAGAAGTACTGAGGGAGCACCCTGTGTTGTAGGGTAATTCTGAGGGAGCACCTGGTGTTATGGGCCAGGACTCGGGGAGTATCCTCGTGATGAAGGACAACACTGAGGGAGATCTGTGAGAGATCCAAGGCAGGGTCATCTTACCCATGGTTGGTTTGGCAGGGGATGTGCAGTGTTGCACGAGAGTCTCACGAACGTTTGGTTTGAGTGGAGTGGGCAGCATTGTTGGGTATTGGCCTGACGTAGAGAGCCGCTGTGGTCGACAAGGCAACCTGACCAAATTGAATGTCTGGAGGCTGCATGCCTCCACAGGGACTCTGGACATCAGAGAGACCACTGTGGAGCAAATGGACTTCTCACACCGATCTCCACAGGAATCAGTACTGGGTCCATTGACAATTCCTCATGGATATTAATGATACAGATGATAATGTGGCAAACTGGATCAGCAAATTTGCGGATGACACCAAGACTGGGGCAGAATCGATGAAAAGGAAGGCTATCAAAGCTTGCAGAAGGATCTGGACCAGCTGGAAAAATAGGACAAAAATGAGAAATGGAATTTAATGCAGAAAGCTGTGAAGTGCTCCTCTTTGGGAGGATAAACCAGGGTAAGACTCGCACGGGGAATGGTAGGACAAAGGGATCTGGGAATACAGGTCCATAATTCCTTGAACGTGGCATGGCAAGTAGAGAGGGTCATAAGGAGAGCTTTTGGCACATTGGCCTTCATAAATCAGGGCTCTGAGAACAGGAGTTGGGAGGTTGCAGTTGTATAGGCCACAGGAAATTCTTCCACATCTCTGTCCTAAAGTGACGTATTCTGAGGCTGTACCCTCTAAAGGAACCATCCTCTCCACGGCCACTGGTGAGATGTTGGTGAGGCCTACTGAGTGCAGTTCTTGTCACCTACCCACAGGAAAGATGTCCATGAACTTGAAGGAGGATGGAGAAAATTTATGAGGATGTTTCCACAACCGGAGGACCTGAAGTAAAGGTTGAGTAGGTTCAGACTTTATTTCCTGGATCTCAGGAGGATGAGGGGATATCTTCAAAGTTCAAAGTAAATTTATTATCTAAGTACGTATATGTCACCATATACAACCTTGAGATTCATTTTCTTGTGGGCATACTCAATAAATCCATAATAGAATAATAACTATGATAGAATCAATGAAAGACCCCACCAACTGGGCGTTCAACCAGAGTGCAAAAGACAACAAACTGTGCAAATACAAAAAGCTTGAACCAGTCTGGCCATTCTCCTCTGACCTCTCCCATTAACAAGGCGTTTTCACCCTCAGAACCACCACACACGGGATTTTTTTTTGTTTTTCGCACCATTCTCTGTAAACTCTAGAGACTGTTGTGCGTGAAAATCCCAGGAGACCTCTAGTTTCCGAACACTCAAAACACCCTTTCTAGCACCAACAATCACTCCATGGTCAATCACAAACAAGAGAAAATCTGCGGATGCTAGAAATCCAAAGCAACACACACAAAATGCTGGAGGAACTCAGCAGGCCAGGCAGCATCTATGGAAAAGAGTACAGTCGACGTTTCAGGCCAGGATCCTTTGGCAGGACTCACGGTCAAAGTCACTTAGATCACATTTTTTCCCCCATTCTGATGTTTGGTCTGAACAACAACTGAACCTTTTGACCACATCTGCCTGTTTTCATGCATTGAGTTTGCATTGTCTGCAGAGGTACGGGTGTAAAGTGGACACAGAGTGAATGAGAGAGCTATGGAGGACTATGTTCTGGGTGCAGGAAGGTGGGACTTGGCAGAAGACCAGACTAGATGGGTCAAAGGATATGTTCCTGTGGTTGAGCGCTCTATGACACTACAAAGGGATCCTTCTTTATGAAAAACACACTCAGAAATCTGTGCAAACTAACAAACACAATGAAGTGCAGAATACCCCAAGGAACAGCAATGTGCCAGTGAAAATCCTGGTCTTTCTTTTTAATTAGTGTTACCACTCGCTTGGGAAGTGGGTCTTTATAGAGTGCCAGGGTGGAGATACGTCTCTACCAAAGGAGGTGCTCCTTCCCTCCGCTAGCCTGCAGATCACCCTTGAGTAGGGTGTAGCACCTGCTTAGCACCCCCACCTGATCAGAGTCACGTGAAACCATGGGAGCAGGTGGTGGATGGTCGTACGAGCATCTGATGCATATCACAAGTTCTGGTGATGCGACCACTGATGCCAAGCAATCTCTGAAGAGTATTGATAATGGCTGGGGTCACCCGTCTTGTAAAGACACTGCCCAGAAGAAGGCAATGGCAAACCACTTCTGCTAAGAGCAATCACGGTCATAGACCATGATCACCCACGTCATACGACACGGCGCATAATAGTGACGGGAGCTACACAGCACAGAAAGAGGCCTTTCAACTCACTAAGTCCTCGCTGACCTTCCAGCACCCATCCACGCTAATCCCACATTACTCTCCCCTCATTCCATCAACTCTCCACAGAACCCACCCCTCATCTACACACCAGGGCTGGGTTACAATGGCCAGTTAACCTACCGGCCGACGCGCTTGGGATGTAGGGGGAATTCGGAGCACCCATAATCACAGGTGGAACGTGCAGACTCTGCACAGATAGCGCCCGAGGTCGGGATTGAACCTGGGATCTCTGGAGCTGTGAGACAGCAGCTCTGTCCACTGCGCCATTCTTTAGATATCTCATCGCAGTGATCAAACACACCCTGCTGAATGGTGCTGGACCTCGGTGATAGGGAGGAAGGATTAAGTAACCGGGTCCTCGGTGTAGAGCAAGGTGCAGGAGTGCCCACAGTGATGGTGAGACAACCATTAATTTGTGGGACATGCCATTCCGGGTCTTGGGCTAAACATGTGGGTTTTTTTTTGCATGGCTGGTTTTTGTTTGCCTGCTATTTTGAACATGCTGTGTATGGTTTGCACCTTGGCCTCAGAACGCTGTTTCGTTCCGCTGTATCCATGTTTAGCTGAATGATACTTAAACTGGAATTTGATTTGATTCCAGGCAAATGGCAGAGATGTCCGAGATACCCGACAGACCGCAGAGCGAAGTCAGCCAGGGCTCCAGCATCGGCAACATCTCCTCCCTCTCCACCCCTCTGGGCTCAAAGGTTAGCGAGTGTTGGGAACAAAATGGCTCTCTCCTCCTCCACAAACCCTCCCCACCCTTCCTCCTCTTGCCCCACACCTCGTTGGCCATCTTCACTCCCCCCCCCCCGGACTGATAATCCCTCCTCCAGATCCCCAACGAGCAGGACGAGATGATTTAGCCCCTCAGTATCAATTCCACATCTGATTCTCTTCCAACATCCCGATGGATTTGCCATTGAAATTCCAAGCGACTGATTTTTCAGGGGATTTCCCAATTTCAACCTCCACTCCGTCAAACTTTGTCATAGAGTCATACAGGTGGAAATCAGGCCCCTCGGTCCAACTGGACCGTACTGATCAAGATTCCCATCCAAAACTGGCCCCATTTTCCATAACCCTCTAAAGCAGGAGCTTCCTAGCCCAATCTGGGGAGAAACTGACCATGGCACGAAAAAGGCTGGGAACGCCTACTCTATGTCTAAACCTGTCCTGCCAATGTCCCTGTTTTAAGTGTTGTTAATGTACCTGCCTCAGCCGATTCCTCCAGCAGCTCATTCCAGATACGGACCACCCCCTGGGTGAAAAGGTTGTCTCTCCCCTCACAGCTTGACAATGTTACTCATAAGGGCCACCTTATTAGGCAAGTGTCTGTCTCTGAATCAGTGCTCCGGATTCTACAACTACAGTGCTCTTGTGGGAATCTGGAGGAGCGGTTGGGGGATGCCGGAGGTTGGTATCGAACCCGGGCCTCCGGCACCGGGAGGCAGCGACTCTACCGGTTGCGCTACTGTGCCTCCCCCGCCCCCCCCCCCCCCCCCCGCTTCAGGGGGAAATGTCTTCTGGAGTTGCCGAGTGACGAGCCTCGGCTGTTCTTCCACTGGTGACACTCTGGGGCTGTGGGACACATCTCGGGGTTCCTAGCCCCATGGCGTGACCCTTACGGGGAGCTGATGAAGACCCTCTTGAACTGGGTCTCTGGCTCTGTCAGCGATCCTAAACCCTGTCTGTGTCCCGTGCAGCCGATCAGACCGATGAAGAAAGTGCACACCTTCGGCAAGCGGGAACAGGCGATCAGACGGGACCCCAACTCCGTCACTGTGATCCGGGGCTGGCTCTACAAGCAGGTAGAGGACGAGGGGAGGGGAGGCGCGGCTGGAGGAGGGGAGGTGGGGAGGGAAAGGGGTGGGTAGAGAGATGAGCACGAGGTGAGGGAAGGAGCAGGAGTGGAATGGAGGGGAGTGCAGGCCGGGATATCGTTGGACGTGCACAGGCAGGGAGCAGAGATCTGGAGCTGACTGTTCCAGTTCCAGGGTGGAAACAGCTTCTACCTGCGACGTGTTCGACAGGTGATTTGAGACCCCGGCACAGGGGCGACGGTCAATAGAACTGCTCCACGGTCATTCCAAATGTGGAGCATTAGCTCCCTCTGGTGGGAGAGACGTTCCGGTGCAACCTCGAGTTCAGAGATTCCGGGGTCGGGAATAGAGGCCAGATCACTGCCCCCATAGTCCCGGGAAACAACCATGGGAACCGTACCTCAGGGAGACTCAGTACACCGAGGAGAGTCAACACCTTCCTCAGTGACTCTACCCAACAGATTCACACCTTCAGGGACTGTACCCCAGGGAGAGTCTATGTCTCAGGGACTGTACCCCAGGGAGAGTCTGTCTCAGGGATTGTACCCCAGGGACAGTCTATGTCTCAGGGACTATACCCCAGGGAGATTTGCTACTTCAGGGATTGTACCCCAGGGAGAGTCTATGTCTCAGGGACCATACTCTGGGAAGAGTCTATGTCTCAGGGACCATACCCCAGGGAGAGTCTATGTCTCAGGGACCATACCCCAGGGAGAGTCTATGTCACAGGGACTGTACCCTAGGGAGAGTTGTTATTTCAGGGACTGTACCCCAAGGGAAGCTCCCCTCCACCTCTCGCTGAGACATGTTGTTTCTCTCAACATTTCAGGACAGCTCTGGGCTGAAGCTGTGGAAGAGAAGATGGTTTGTCCTGTCCGATTTCTGTCTCTTCTATTACCGAGGTAACTGAACCTGGAAACTGCTCCCCGCCCCTCTCTTCCTCAGGCCGTCCCTCGAGGTCGAGGTTGACTGACTTCCCCTCCAGTTTTGAGGGGGGGAGGACGTCTGTGTGGTTTCTTTAACCTAGGGTGGCTGGTTTACACCTGGTGTCACTTAGTGCTGGTTCAACAGCGAGTAAGTGCAAGACTACAGGGGACGAAACTTTGCAACATCACACACACACACACACACACACAGTCCTGATGAAGTGATGAAGGGTCTCGGCCTTAAACGTCTACTGTTTACTCTTTTCCATAGATGCTGCCTGACCTGCTGAGTTCCTCCAGTGTTGTGTGTATGTTGCCCTTCAGCGTTCATGCTTGCTGCTTATTCTAGCATCTGCCCCCTTCCTTTCCGGTCCTGATAAAGGATTGTGGCCCAAAATGTTAACTCTTTATTCCTCTCCATGGATGCTGCCTGATGTGCTGAGTTTCTCCAGCATTTTGTGTGTGGTACAGTGTATCTACAGGAAATAGACAATAGACAATAGGTGCAGGAGTAGGCCATTTGGCCCGTTGAGCCAGCACCGCCATTCACTGTGATCATGGCTGATCATCCACAATCTGTATCCAGTTCCTGCGTTCTCCCCATAACCTTTGATTCCACTATCTTTAAGAGCTCTATCCATCTCTTTTTTGAAAGCATCCAGAGACTTGGCCTCCACAGCCTTCTGGGGCAGAGCATTCCATATATCCACCACTCTCTGGGTGAAAAAGTTTTTCCTGAACTCTGTTCTAAATGGCCTACCCCTAATTCTTAAACTATGGCCTCTGGTTCTGGACTCACCCATCAGCGGGAACATTTTTTCTGCCTCCAGCGTGTCCAATCCCTTAATAATCTTATATGTTTCAATAAGATCCCCTCTCAGCCTTCTAAATTCCAGAGTATACAAGCCCAGTTGCTCCAATCTTTCGACATATGACAGTCCCGCCATCCCAGGAATTAACCTTGTGAACCTATGCTGCACTCTCTTGATAGCAAGAATGTCCTTCCTCAAATTTGGAGACCAAAACTGCACACAGTACTCCAGGTGTGGTCTCACCAGGGCCCTGTACAGCTGCAGAAGGACCTCTTTGCTCTTATACTCAATTCCCCTTGTTATGAAGGCCAGCATGCCATTAGCTTTCTTCACTGCCTGCTGTACCTGAATGCTTACTTTCAGTGACTGATGTACAAGAACACCCAGATCTGGTTGTGCTATTGCATTACAGGTTACACAAATTCAGCCTCACAGAATCCACAAATCACCATGAAAATCTGGGACATGGGATTTAGGAAAAATTATGATTTTATGAAAATAAACTTTTTTCTCAACCATGCCTTGACGCACGCGGATTCGCGTTGGGCAAGTTGCGATAGACTGTTTTCTAGAAACGCAATGCTCTGTAACACAGAAATTGTCTGCACAATGTACATGCACACACACATCACATGGACCCTCTCTCAAACCAGCCACCTAAACCCCCTCCTTCTCTCAGTCTCCACTCACTGCTTGTTTCTCTCCTTCCCCCACTCGCCTCCTGCCACTCCCACCCCTCCTTTACCACCCCCCTCACGCCTTGCCTCCCACCGCAACCCCAAGAATGCTGCTTGCCTGCCATCCCAGCCCACTCCCCGCTCGTCCTCCCTCCTCCGACTTGCCCCCCAACTCACCAGACCCTCCTGAAGGGGCGTCCAGCGGGAGTTGGCCATGCGGTCAGCCAGAGCCCTGAGACTGGACGGTTGTTCTTGCCGGCCGTCTTCGCTCTGTGCAGCAGGTACAGCAGTGGCCTCACAGCCCAAGGCACGTGGGTTCGATCCCGACCTTCGGTGCTGTCTGTGTGGAATTTGCACGTTTCCACCCCGCTCCCCCTGTGACCGTGTGGGTTTCCTCCTGCATCCCAATGGTGGATAATTGGGGGGGGGGTTGAGGGGAGAATCGGGTGGGGGGGGTGTTGATAGGACTGTGGGGAGATTAAAGTGAGTCAGGCAGGACCAGTGAGACTGGCACGAACTTGATGGGCCAAAGGGCCTGTTTGAGTGTAGTACCTCTGAATGCATTCTGTGGGGGGAGAAGGGTCTCAGATGCCTGTTGTACTGTGGCCAGGACTTTGTTCCGCAGTCCTGTCCGCGCACAACGTGAATATCCACTGCCCTGGAGGATATCCCCAGGAGCTACAAACACACAAAACGCTGGAGAAACCCAGCAGGCCGGGCAGCATCTATGGAGGGAAATGAACAGTCGCTGTTTCGGGCCAAGAGCCGTCATCAGGACTGGAAAGGAAGCCAGGATGTGGGGAGGGGGAGGGAGAGGAGTACTGGCTGGCGGGTGATAGGTGAGACCAGCAAGGGAGACGGTGGGTGGCGGCGGGGGGGAGAGATTTGCAGGAAAGCCAGTGGCCAATCTATGCACAGCAAGCTCCCACCGTCAGCAAGTGTTGAGGAAGGACCTGCAGCTGCTGATTCCCTGATCTTTGTGCTCCACAGACAGTCGGGAGGAACGCATTTTGGGGAGTATTCTGATGCCGAGCTATACCATCTCTGCTATTGATCCGCAGGACCGGAAGGCCCGGAAGTTTGCCTTTAAGGTGCAGACCGATTGGGAATTTGGTTTGTATTTGGAAACGCGGTCGGTGTTGGGTAGTTGGCCGGGTTATAGGGTGCTGGCCGATGGATCGGGTCCCCTCCTCATTCACCACCCTCCAGGAACTGAGTGTCTATGTAACCAGGGCCAATCTGAAACAACCCTCCCTATTTCGGGGATGTGGAGGGGGGGGGGGTCCCAAAATTCCCCATCACTTTCACCCCAGCAACGTTTGAACCATCTCAGAGACGCCCCTCCTGATTCCAGATCTCTCAGCGAGTGGGATGAGTTGTTGCTACTTAGTATTTCTGCTTCCCGGATTTTACACATTCCCGACGGACCAAGTCCAAGTCCTACCTCATTTATTCCCATTCCACAGAATCCCACCGGATTGAACCTTGTTCTGTTCACCCAATGCTCTCGGTAAAACCCAATTCCATTCACCCTCCTTCTTCAAAATCCAAATAGTCCAACCCTCACCTCATTCATCCCCAGTTTACAAAAATCCTGATCATTCCTTGTGTACAGAATCCCTTTTCTGTACACCCCCATTCCATGGAATCCTTCTGATCCACTCCCCCCCTCCATGTTTAAAGGATTCAAAGTACATTTATTATCAAAGAATGTATAAATTATACACCTTCAAATTTGTCTGCTTACAGGCAGCCACAAAGCAAGAAACCTGAAAGAACCCAATAAAAAAAGAAAGACCAACCCCCAATGCACAGAGAAAAAGGGAAAACAAAACAAAATCATGCAAACAACAGCATTCCGAACAAAATTCCAAAGACCTGAATCCCAGAGCAGCCGGAGTAGGCCCAAATCCTCAGTCTCAAGCACATCATGTCATGGGGCAATAAGGGTCCCATTTTGCAGATTCCTGATGGACCAAACCCCATCCCATTCCATAGAATCCCTCCAGATTGAGTTGGAGTTTGGACCTCCTGTGGGAGAGGGTCCCAATAACTCCTACGGACAGGTACCGGGATTACAGAGCAGTGCGGAGCAGATCCCACCAGTGGGAATTTATTTTTTTTTACTGAGAGTTTTTCGCTCGGTGGGCAGAGACGATGCAGAGAGCTGATCCCAGCCAATCGCCCTCCAAGCTAGAAGTGGCGATAGAACGCGGGGACGTGGCAAGGGCGGCGAGTAGGAGGGAGGTTTGATTTGTGATTTGCTCCTGTCTCCAGGCCGAGCATCCAGGAATGAGGACGTACTACTTCAGTGCTGACACGCAGGAGGACATGAACGGTTGGATGAGGGCCATGAGCCAGTCAGCACGAGCAGAATCTGAGTTCGCTAGGTAAGGAGAAAGACACTGTAAGCACCGGAAAGGTCCCAAATCTGTCCTGTCACTGTAGTCTTGACACAATGCCAAAGGATCAAACCACATCCTGTTAATTCCCATGGTACTCAATCCCTCTGGATTAAACTGTTCCCTTTACTAGGATTTCCTGGAATCTATCTGGATGAAATCCCATTCCTTTTACTGCCCTTGTCCAGAATCCAAATAGACCAAGCCTCTTCCTGCCCATTTCCATTGTCCAGAATCCAAATAGTCCAAGCCTCTTCCCGCCCATTCCCATTGTCCAAAATCCAAACAGACCAAGTCTCTTCCCATCCATTTGCATTGTTCAGATTCCAAGCCCCTTTCCATCCATCCCCATTGTCCAGAATCCAAATAGACCAAGCCTCTTCCCTTTCATTCCCATTGTCCAGAATCCAAATAGATCAAGCCTCTTCCCTTTCATTCCCATTGTCCAGAATCCAAATAGACCAAGCCTCTTCCTGTTCATTCCCATTGTTCAGATTCCAAGCCTCTTCCTGTTCATTCCCATTGTTCAGATTCTAAGTCTCTTCCCGTTCATTCCCATTGTCCAGAATCCAAATAGACTAAGCCTCTTCCTGCCCGTTCCTGGTATACAATCCCATCACATTCACCCCTGCGTACAGAATCCTTGTTCCGTCTAAACTATCTGGACAAAACCCACTACTCTCACTCCCACCATACAGAATCCCGGTTCCCCCTGTCCAGACCACACCCTTTCATTGTACACACAATAAAAAAAACCAGGAGCAGGAGTAGGCCATTTGGCCCATTGAGTCTGTTCCACCATTGGTAAAGCTCTTATCTCAGGCATTGAAATGTAGTCCGATCCTAAAGGGCTTGACAGGAGGGGGGATTTTCCTGACGTCCAGAATAGGTGGGCAGGGTCATTTACTCTCCCCATTGTACATCCTCCACATTCCTTTAATCCTTAGAGATCTGATTTCTGCCTTGAATGTTACCAGTTACGGTCTCCATACCCCTCCTGAGTAAGGAATTCCAACAGCTCACTATGCTGGCTGACGGAAGAAATCTCTTCTCCTTTCCATCTTAAGTACCCCCACCCACCAATTCTGGACTTCTCTGAAACACTCCCCCCCCCCCCGCATCTACCTGTAAATCCTTTTGGTGTACACCTCAATACCATCTCCTCTCATTCTTGTAGAGACCGTGGAGAATGGAGACTTGCATTCACCAGTCTCTCTCTCCTCTGCTGACAGAGTTGCCCTCCCCACCCCCCAGGAGCTGATCCGGTAAAATCTTCACTGCACCAGGGGTTCCCAATCTTTTTTACGCCATGGACCCCCGCCATTAACCGAGGGGCCCGTGGACACCAGGTTGCTCCACACAAAGTATTATTTTCAGGAAAGCACGTCAACGCTGTACACAGTCCAAGATGTCCCCACACACAACCCTGAGATTCATCTTCCTGTGGGCATTACTGAGCAAATCAATAGAATAGTAATTGTCGGCAGGATCAATGAACAATCAACCAGAACGCAGAAGACAACAAACGGTGTAAATGCCAGTATAAATAAACAGCAATGAGTAGTGAGAACATGGGATAATGAGATAAAGAGGCCTTAAAGTGAGATCATTAGTTGTGGGAACATCTCAATAATTGAGTATATATTTGTTCAAGAGCCTGATGGTTGTGGGGTGGTAACTGTTCCTGAACCTGGTGGGGCGAATCCTGAGGCTCCTGTACCTTCTACCTGACGGCAGCAGCGAGAAGTGAGCATGGCCTGGGTGGTGGGGATCTCTGGTGGTGGTATTCTGACTGCCACCCCCTCTACACTTTCCTCCCATCATCTTAAAATTATGCCCCCTGGTATTAACCATTTATATAACCATATAACAATTACAGCACGGAAACAGGCCAATTTGGCCCTTCTAGTTCCTGCCGAACTCCTATTCCATTCCATCTATTCCTCTTATCACCTTGTACACCTCCATCAAGTCAGCTCTCATCTTCCTTCGCTCCAGAGAAGCGCCAGCTCGCTCAGTCAATCCTTGTATAAGACATGCACACGCATTCTTTAAGAGTGGTGAGGGGCTGTTGCAAACATCTAGTAATTTTTGTTGTCGCCATGAACTTATTCACGCTCTTGTTTGGAATCTCCTTGCAGCACCTGTTTGGCCAAGTCCTCGAAGCCCGCTCCCCAGGACCGCCGGTACTCTAGCTACAAGGACCTGACCGAGCCCGGCCTCCAGCAGTACACCGGTGCCCAAAGCGCCGAGTCGCTGGAAATCGCGAACCTCTCGCAGCCGGACCCCTGGGACAAGATGCAGGAGAAGGAACCGGAGCCGGGCCGACTGGAGCCCCAGGTTCCTGCCGACCGGCACAAGGCGGCCCCGTCCTTGACCATCTCGCTGGACCGGGTGACCCCTCCCGCTCGGAACGGCGCCGTCCCGCCCCCCACTCCCACCAGTGCGTTCCAGAGCATGGTCTTCGGATTCGAAGGGAACTCCAGGCCCGAGGACGGCGCCGTGGAGCCACTGAGGAAGACCTCGCTGTCTCACGTCGAGCAGTGGGTTCAGTCCCAGAAGGAGGAACTAGCGGCAGGAGACGAGGAGGAGTAAGTAGACGATAAAACTCGCTGAACTCCAAGTTCAGAGTTCAAGCACTATTCAGTATATGTCCCTGGTCTCGGTCGGTTAAAACTAGAAGTTAACTAACAAACTCTTCCCGGGTTTCCAGCCGGGTACTGTACCGCTCTTGACTTTAACCGATGTTCCGATGACAAACTTCGCCATCTTCGTGAAGATGAAAATGTTTGTCATTGAAAATCGACACCTGTACCCGGCTGAAAGCCCGGGAAGAGTTCATTCGTCGTATACACCGGGAAAGCGCCAGATCCTTTTCCAAAAGTTAACTAACTGCTCCCGGGACACTGAGAGTCCCGGTCGGAGATGAACTGATTGGGTCGGCGCTAAATTGATGACAGTGCAAAACAGTAGAGTCCAGCAGAGGCCATTCGGCCCACAATGACTGTGCTGAGCATGATGTCAGATTAAATTAAATCCTCCTGCCTGCACGTGATACATATCCCTTAGTTTGGGTGTCTGACCGATTTTTAAACATCACACACACAATGCCGGAGGAACTCAGCAGTCCAGGCAGTATCTGTGGGAAAGAGTCGACAGTTGACGTTTTCGGACCGAGACCCTTCATCGGGACCAGCGAGATGGTCAAAGTCGTGGCTGCCTGGTGACGATAGCCAGGAACCTGGGGGCTCCCGTCGGCCCGGTTCCTTCTCCCGGTGAGGAACCTCGGCCCGGAACCCGACTGTTCGCTCGTTTCTGTAGATGCTGCCTGGCCTGCTGATTTCCTCCGGCATTGTGTGTGTGTGTGTGTCTGCGTGTGAGTCTGTGTGTGTGTGTCTGTGTGTGTCAGTGTGTGAGAGTGTGTGTGAATGAGAGGGTGAGTGTGTGTGTCAGCGTGTGAGTCTGTGTGTGTGTCAGTTTGTGTGTGTGTGTCAGTGTGAGTGTGTGTGAGAGAGAGTGTATGCGTGTGTGAGAGAGTGTATGTGTGTGTGAGAGTGTGTGAGTGAGTGTGTGTGTGTGCGTGAGAGAGTGTGTGTGTGTCAGTGTGTGAGTGTGTGTGTGAGAGAGAGAGTGTATGTGTGTGTGTGAGTGTGTGAGTGTGTGTGTGTGAGAGAGAGAGAGAAGAGAATGAGTGTGTGTGTGTGTGTGTGTGTGTGTGTGTGTGTGTGTGTGTGTTGCTTTGGCTTTCCAGCATCTGCAGATTTCTCGTGCCTGAGATCCTTAAACATTTCCTTTGTGTCTACCCCCAGCAACCCGTTCCATGCACCCGAGACTTTCTGTCTGACGGAGCTTGACCCCACGTGTCTCCTTTACCTTTCCCCTACCACGTGAAATGGGACCTCTGGCTTTCTACCTGGCTTTAAAAAAAAATTCTCGCTCCCCTGTCTATTGCCTCGGCTCTCTTTAGCTTTACCAGCTGTCCCGTTGGGTTGATGCTCCTGAAAAAACAACCCTAGTTTCTCCAAACTCTCTTCACAGCTCGTGCCCTCTGACCCAGTCAGCAAAGTCGGACGGGACTTGAGGGTGCGGAGTACAGGGGAAGGTGCAAGCCAGTGTCAGTGATATCCTGAAAGTGAGATTGGAGATTGGAGATTGCAGACGACCTGAGAGTTCCCGGTGGCCTGACATGCAGATCTCAGTGTGTTAACAGCTGCGAATTGTGTAGTCAGGGCGGGGCCGTCTAGAGCCAACCCCCTCCCACCCAACCCCACCGCCATTTTCCCGTCCGCTGCCCCCTGGCAGAAACTCCGCCTGTCCCGACTCGGTGACGCGGCCTCCACAGCTCTCAAGGGTGGAGACCCCAGAGATCCACGCAGCTTACTCCGTCTGTGGTCTCAGGGCTCACCGCGGTTGTAGCAGGACTTCCCGCCGCTGACTGTAGGTGTATACAGACAAATGAAACAGCTTTCTTCCGGACCACAGTGCACCCAGGCAACAAATATCACACACAGCCCATAAACCACAATGTTATATTATAAATAAATTAACAAAATATAATTCGAGTAAGATAATAAAATATAACACAAGGGGGCATAGTTTTGAGGTGCTTGGAAGTAGGTACAGGGGATGTCAGAGGTTAGTTTTTCACACAGAGAGCGGTGGGTGTGTGGAATGCGCTGCCAGTGGTGGTGATAGAGGCAGATACAATAGGGTCTTTTCAGAGACTCTTAGATACATTGAGTTTAGTGAAATAGAGGGTTATGCAGTAGGGAAATTCTAGGCAGTTTCTAGAGTAGGTTATATGGTCAGTACAACATTGTGGGCCGAAGGGCCTGTAATGTGCTGTAGATTTCTGAAACAAAAATAATTCTGTACACTATAGAACATAGGACAGCCGACCGTTTAGATCAAACTAACTCTTCCCTCCCTCTAGCCCTCCATGTGCCCGTCTGCTGTTGTTCCTGTTCGCGCCCTGTGGCGCATCAGGTGGCACTTTTGCCATCTTCTTGGTGTTTGCCCTGTTTCTATGAGGTCAAGTTGCTAGCCCGAGGCCCAGCCCAGCACGGATGGAAAGTGTGCAAGGAGCCGGCCGGATTCGAACCCGGGATCATTTGCCTCGAGGTCCGGTGTGGACGCCGCGACATCAGCGGCCGGCGAATGTGCCTGTGCCTATTTCAGAGTCTCTTAAATGCCCTTAATGTATCTGCCTCCACCACCATGCCTGGTAATGCATTCCAGGTATTCACTACTCTGTGTATATAAAAAAAACCTCTGACATAATTCTCCCCCCCCTTACTTTTCCCTCTTTATTAACCATTTCTGCCCTGGTAATCTACTCTATCAGTACCTCTGTACCTCTTCTCAACTTATAGTCAAGTCACCTCTCTCATCCTCCTTCGCTTTGAAGAGAAAAGCCCTGATTTGCTTATAAAGGCCTGACAAAGACCAACTTTCCATTTGCCTTCCTGATGACTCACTGTGCCGGTCCGCTGACTCGGCTTCAAGTACACGGACATTTTGCAATTGTTGTCCATCCTTTGCGTTTGTAGTCTTCCCGCCGGCGTGGAGAACCTCGCATTTATATGGGGCGCAGATCAGTATGGCACAGGAACAGTTTCGGGAGCAGTTTGGGGCCCTTTATCGGGGAGGAGATGTGCTGGCGTTGGGAAGGGCCCAGAAGAGGTTAACAAGAATGATCCGGAGATGGACAGGATTGACGTACCGGGGAGTGTTTAATGGCTTACAGCAGGGATGAGGAGGAATTTCTTTAGCCAGAGCGTAGTGAAGAAAAGGAAGAGAGGCGACTTTGGAAGTGTCAGCAAACTGGAGCGCGCAGGAGGAAACCCTCACGGTCACAGGGAGAAGGTGCGAGTTCCAGATTCGCAGCCGGGTCTCCGGGGCCGTGGGGCAGCGGCTCTCCCCGCCGCGCCAGCCCTCTGTTGGTATCTGGGACGGAGGCGCATGGCATCGCAGGAGACTAAAGGGCGGTTTCTGAGCCTTGTTTGTAAACAGCGCACAACGTGTGCCAGCGGGCCCTGTAAACAGTGAGGGCTAATTGGTTACCCGGTTCACTGAACTGTGATGGCTCCCGGTCAATCATTAAGGTAGCGGTCGGTCTGGGAGAGCGGAGAGTGGGGAACAAGGTCACTATTAACCCGGAGGAACTGCTGACTGATCAGCACCCGCAGTAACCATTAACACTGGCACTTGGCCACGTCTCGACAGGGCAGGGTGCACGATGTTCCAGCGAGTTCACCTGTCCCGGGGAATTCCTAACGCACAGCCCTTCCCCGAAAACCGAGGGACAGGGTTCCGTGGTTGGATGTTGGGGGAGGGTGAACAAAAGATGATGAGGGAGCGGGATTGAGGGGCGAGGGGAGTGGGTTTGAGCGATGTGGAGTGGGGGAGATGAGAGGGTGGGAAGGATAAGGAGTGGGGACGAGGGATGATGAAGCAGGGTGAGGGGTCGCAGGGAAACACAAGAGTGATCCTCGGAGTGAAAGGGTTAACGTGCAAGGACCATCCAATGGGTCTGAGGCTGTGCTCGCCGCAGTTCAGAAGAGCCGGTACCTCGTTGAAACTCACTGAATACTGAAACTCGAGAAAATGTGCGGATGCTGGGAATCCAAAGGAACACACACAGAACGCTGGGGGAACTCAGCAGGTCAGGCAGCGTCTGTGGAAAAGAGTCAACAGTCGGCGTTTCGGGCCGAGACCCTTCAGCAGGACTGGGAAAAAAAGATGAGAATTTCGAGCAAGAAGTTGGGGAGGGGGGAGGAAGAAGTGGTAGGTGAAACCAGCAGAGGTGAAGTAAAGGGCTGGGAAGTTGATAGGTGAGAGAGATAAAGGGCTGGAGAAGGGGAGGGTAGAAAACCATGGAAGAAAGGGAAGGGTAGGTAATGGAATGGGGAAATGGTGTACAGGAGGACAGTTACCAAAAGTTTGAGAAATTGATGTTCATGCCATCAGATTGGAGGCTACCCAGACGGAATACAAGGTGTTGCTCCTCCAACTTGAGTGTGGCCTCATCGTGACAATAGTGGAGGCCGTGGACTGACGAGACAGAATGGGAATGGGAAGTAGAATTGAATTGGACGGTCACCAGGAGATGCCACTTTTCCTGGTGGACAGAGTGGGTGCTTGGCGAAGTGGTCTCACCGATGTACAGGAGGCCACACCGGGAGCACCGGACACGGTACACGACCCCAGCAGACTCACAGGTGAAGTGTCGACTCTGCTGGAAGGGCTGTTTGGGGCCCTGGATGGCAGTGAAGGGGGAGGTGTGGCACTCGTTCTGCTTGCAAGGATAAGTACCAGGAGGGAGATTAGTGGGGAGGGATGAACGGACAAGGGAGTCACGTAGGGAGCGATCCCTGTGGAGAGGAATGGAGGGCGAGGAAGCAGGGTGGTATAACAGCAGGTGTAGAGCCACACCACCTTCATAGTCATAGTCATACTTTATTGATCCCGGGGGAAATTGGTTTTCATTACAGTTGCACCATAAATAATAAATAGTAATAGAACCATAAATAGTTAAATAGTAATATGTAAATTATGCCAGGAAATAAGTCCAGGACCAGCCTATTGGCTCAGGGTGTCTGACCCTCCAAGGGAGAAGTTGTAAAGTTTGATGGCCACAGGCAGGAATGACTTCCTATGACGCTCTGTGTTGCATCTCGGTGGAATGAGTCTCTGGCTGAATGTACTCCTGTGCCCAACCAGTACATTATGTAGTGGATGGGAGACATTGACCAAGATGGCATGCAACTTAGACAGCATCCTCTTTTCAGACACCACCGTGAGAGAGTCCAGTTCCATCCCCGCAACATCACTGGCCTTACGAATGAGTTTGTTGATTCTGTTGGTGTCTGCTACCTCAGCCTGCTGCCCCAGCACACAACAGCAAACGGGATAGCACTGGCCGCCACAGACTCGTAGAACATCCTCAGCATCGTCCGGCAGATGTTAAAGGACCTCAGTCTCCTTAGGAAATAGAGACAGCTCTGACCCTTCTTGTAGACAGCCTCAGTGTTCTTTGACCAGTCCAGTTTATTGTCAATTCGTATCCCCAGGTATTTGTAATCCTCCACCATGTCCACACTGACCCCCTGGATGGAAACAGGGGTCACCGGTACCTTAGCTTCCTTGGTGTACCTGGGTTCTGACGTATTCTGACTGAAGTTTACTGACCAGTGGTGTTCCACAGGGATCTGTTCTGGGACGCCTACACTTTATGATTTTCAAAAAGTGACTTGAACAAGGAAGTGGAAGGCTGGGTGAGTAAGTTTGCAGAAGGCGTGAAGGCGGTGGAGTTGTGGGTAGTGTAGGTTATTGCGGGTTACAGTGGGACATAGAGTGCAGAGCTGGGCTGAGAAGTGGTGGTCAGAGTTGAATTGGGAAAGATTGAAGTGATTCACTTCCAAAGATCAAACTTTAAGACAGAGCACAGGGTTAATGGCAGAATTCTTAGCATTGTGGAATAACAAAGAGATCAAGCCTGAGAATTGCTGTGCAGGTTAAGAAGGTATAATAGGTGTTGACATTCGTTAGTCGAGGGACTGAGTTCAAGAGCCACAAAGCAATGCTGCTGCTCTATAAAACTCTGGTTGGACCAGACTTGGAGAATTGTGTTCAGTTCTGATCGCCTCATTATAGGAAGGATGTAGAAACTTTAGAGGCTGCAGAGGAGATTTCCCAAGGTGTTACTCACGGGTTAGAGAGCATGTCCTGTGAGGAACAGTTGAACGCACTAGGGCTTTTCTCTTCGGAGCGAAGGAAGATAAGGGGTGACCTGACAGAGGTGTATAAGATTATAAGAGGCATGGATCGAGTGGACAGCTAACACCTTTATCCCTGGGCAGCAATGGCCAGTACCAGAGGAAATCCTTTTATGGTGAGTGGCGGAAAGTTTAGGAGAGGTATCCAAGGTAGGTTTTTTTTTCCACACATTGAGTGGCGAGTTCCTGGTGGTTGACGCTGATTTGTTAGCGTTATTTTTGAGATTCTTAGATGAAAGAAATAAGTAGGGTTATGTGCTCTGTAGGATGAAGGGACTATATTGATCATGGAATAGGTTTGTATAAGTTGGCACAGCACTTTGCTGTACTGTTCTATGTTCTATCTATCTTGGGAGACACATAGACCACAGATTCTGGAATCTGGACCAACAAACAGCTGGAGGAACACACACAAAATGGCACAGAAACTCAGCAGGCCAGGCAGCATCTGAGGAAAAGAGTAAACAGTTGGTGTTTCGGGCCGAGACCTTTTGTCAGGACAGCTGGAGGAACTCGGCAGGCCAGGCGGCGTCCGTGGATGAAAACCGACAATCGACGTTTTAGGTCAAGCTCTTCCTCTGGATGGTTGGAGGGCTGACTCTCCAGTTCCCTGCCTATTGACCAACTGAGTTCCTCCGGCTTCGCGTTTTTAGCTCCAGTCGGCTCGGGTGCAATTTCCACGCGGCAGCTGAGGGTCACGGACAGAGCGTGGTCACGGCTGGTTTGCCGGTGCTCACTGCCCAATATGAGCAGCAGAACCGGAAGCAGAAGAAGCCTGGGATACTCAGCAAGGCAGGCAGCGTCTGTGGAGAGGAAGCAATATTGTGGGCATCGGAAAGGTCATTAAATCTGCTTCTCTCTGCTGACACCCTGCCTGAGTTTCCCAGCATTTTCTGTTTCCATTTCAGATTTCCCTGCATCTGCAGTTTATTTACGTAGTGATACAGCACAGAATAAGCCCTCCTGGCCCTTCGAGCCACACCACCCCAGCAATCCCAAAACCCAATTATCCCTAACCTAATCGAGGGACAATTTACAATGTGCGATTAACCTCCCCGGTACATCTTTGGACTGTGGGAGGAAACCAGAGCTCCAGGGGGAAATCCACGCATTCCATAGGGAGGAGACTCCTTACAGACGGCGCCAGATTTGAACTCCGAACTCTGGAATGCCCCGAGCTACAATAGCGTCAAGCTAACTGCTACGTGAGCTGGTTCGACCGGTGTAAGTGGCTTGTTCCCGCTGACTGGCCACCAAATGATATAACTAAATGGTTTGCAGCTGATTAACGGATGGATAAATCGGACAGAACTGTCTCTACACTTGCTGTACAGCGTGAGACCTTGTTGCCCACAGGGTCTGATGGTTGAGTGACAACTTCTGAATGGTTAAAGTATTGAGGGCTTTACGTTGGTGATCTTCGCAGAGTGTTGACTCCAGTCCCTGTCCTCCAGTGACACCAAGTTTTGACCTTACCTGTGTTGCACCCTACGCTGACTTCTGGCTGGCAACTCCTGTGCTGGACTCTCAAAGTTCAATCGCTTGAGGGCTTTGCTCAAGCGGCCACTTCACACGTATCCATGGGCTACAAGGGACAACAGGAGACGTGTCCCATAAGATGTTCGTTACGAGTTTGAGGAGAACGTCACCAAAAGACTCTAGCAAATTTCTACAGATGGACAGTGGAGAGCATTCTGACTGGCCGCAACACCGCCTGGTGAGGTGCCAATGCCCAGGGTTGAAAGAGGCTGCAGATCCAACAGGGGCCCTTACCACCATGGAGGACATCTTCAAAAAGTGGCGCCTCAAGAAGGCGGCATTCATCAGTAAAGACCCTCACCAGCCATGTCAACCCCTCTTCTCATTACAGTCATCAGAGAGCTGTTACCTGAAGATCCACATTCAATGGTTTAGGAACAGCTTCTACCCCTCTGCCATCAGATTTCTGAACAGTAGATGAAATCTGCCTTGTTATTTCTCTTTTTCACAATCTATTATTTTAATTGTAACTTTTTTGTTCATAATTAGAAGAGAAAGAAGGTTCGGAGTGATCAAGGTGATACAGTTTTGCTAAACTGCAGTCATTAGTGTCGTGCTGCTTGGTTCAAGAACTGAATGGTTGAAGGGAAGCAGCTGTTCTCAAATCTGGTGGTGTGGGACGTCACACCTCTGTACCTCCTGCTTGTGGGAAAATGGAGATGAAGATGGCCTGTGGGGATTTTTGAAGATGATCTTTGATGCCTTCTCGAGGCAGCACCTCCTGCAGATAGATACTGCCGATGGTGGGGAGGGACGTGCCCGTGATCCCTGCAGCTTCTTGTCCCCGAGCACTCGCGTTGTCATACCAGACTCTGATACAACTCGTCAGGAAACTTTCAACAACATCTGTGGAAGTTTGTCAGTGACATGCTGAACCTCCTAAGAAAGTAAAGACACTGGCGAGCCTTCCTTACGATTGCATTTACGTGCGGGGCTCCATCACTGGGTCGGAGGTCAGTGACTCATGGTGTTTCGCAGGGATCTGTCCTGGGACCCCTCCCTCACTCTTTGTGACTTGGATGAGGAAGGGGAAGAGCGGCTGAGGAAGGTGCCACAAAGGGGGTGTCGTGTGGACAGTGTAGAAGTTTGTCATAGGTTACAACAGGACATTGTTAGGATACAGAGCTGGGCTGAGAAGAGGCAGCTGGAGTTCAATCCAGAGAAGTGTGAAGTGATATACTTTGGAACGCTGGACTTGAAGGCAGAATACAGGGTGAGAGGCAGGATTCTTCGCAGTGTGTAGAAACAGTGGGATCTTCAAATCCGTATCCATAGATTCCCCCGAAGTTGCTGTGCAAATTAGTAAGGTGTTGTGGTGTGGTGGAATTCATTAGTTGGCAAATTGTGTTCAAGCGCCACGAGGTAATTTTGCAGCTCTATAAATCTCTGATTAGACCACACTTGGAGTATTATGTTCAGTTTTGGTTGCCTCAGTTCAGTTTGGTGCTGCTGTTGCTGTTTTCTTTTGCGAGGGAGGGTGTCGGGGGCCTGGGATTTTCGATGGTCTGGCTGCCGTCTTACAGGTGGGCAATCTGTTGGTTTTTGTGCAAGGGAGGGGTTTGGTGTTCTGGCTGCCATTTTCTGTGTGGGCGATCTGTTTTTTTTTGTGGGAGGGAGGAGATGGGGGTGGTTTGGGATATGCAAGTTTAGTTTCTTTTTCCTTTTCATGCAGGGAGGGGAGTTGATGTCTTTCCTATCAATGACCCCCATGGTTTTTTCTGTATTTCGTGGCTATCTGGAGAAGGCGAATATCAGAGTTAGACTGTACATGCATGCTTTAACAATAAAGTGAACCTTTCAACTTTTTTTTACATTATAGGAAGAATATGGCAGATTTAGGGAGGGTGCAGAGGAGATTCACCTGGATGCTGCCTGCTTCAGAGAACATGTTTCATGAAGATAGGTTGAGCGAGCTAGGCCTTTTTTCTCTGGAGTGAAAGAGAATGAGAGGTGACCTGATAGAGGTGTATAAAATTATTAGAAGCATAGATAGAGTGGACAGCCAAAGCCTTTATCCCAGGGTGGTAATGCCTAATCCTTTTAAGGTGAGAGGAGGAAATTTTAGGGAGATATCGAGGGTGATTTTTTAACATCATGTTAAATGTGTGGAATGTGCTGCCAGGGGTGGTGGTAGGGGCAGGCACATCAGGGATTATTAGAGACTCTTAGGCACACGGATGAAAGAGAAAATGGAAGGCCACGTTGGAGGGAAGGGTTAGATTGATCTTGGTTACAGTGTCGGCACAACATCGTGGGCCAAATGGCCAGTACCAGGTAGCGGATACAGCCCAGTCCATCATGGGTAACACCCTCCCCGCCATCCAGCACATCTACACGGAGCGCTGCCTCAGGAAAGCAGTGTCCAACACCAGGGACTCCCATCACCCATCAGGAAGGAGGTACAGGAGCCTCAGGACCCACACCACCAGGTTCAGGAGCAGTTATCACCCCTCAACTCTCAGGCTTGAGCCAGAGAGGATAACTTCACTCACTCCACCAGTGACCTGTTCCCACAACCTACAGATTCACTTCTCCATCTCTTGTTCTTGTTTGCTTATTTACTCTTTTATGTTTTACACATTGGTTGTTTGTCCGTCCTGTTGGGTCTCACAACCAAGGGAAGATCTGAAGATGCTGGAAATCGGAGCAACACACACAAAATGCTGGGGGACGCTGCAATTTACCCAAAACTCTCTCCATAGACGCTGCCTGCCCTGCTGAGTTCCTCCAGCATTGTGTGTGCGTGTTGTTGGGTGAGGCCCTTCACTGATTCCATTATGGGTCTTGAATTTACTGAGTATGCCCGCAAGAAAATGAATCTCTGGTGGCATAGGTGTACTTTGTTAATAATATTTACTTTGAGCGTTGAAGAATACGGAGCGGTACTGCTCTGTGTTCGGTGTGATGCTGGCCAGCCCGTGGGCATCACGGAGACGGTTCTCAAGCGCTTGTGTTGTGTGTTGGAACAGGCAATACCTGGTGACGACCCAGTCCGGCCACGTGTACGAGTGTCTGATCGACGGATACCCGATATCGTCTGTCAACTCCCAGCTGCACCCCGGACGCTCCACGCCGATCGGCAGCAGCCGGCAGCGGGTGCCCAGCGAGGCGGGTCTGGGGCAGGGGGAGAAAGTGGGCGGCTGGTCGGGGGAGGAGAGAGGGTGGCAGCCGGTGCCCGCGGCAGCCAGCCCCAGCCCGGAGGTCGGCTGCCGCCAGTCCATCACCTCCTACCGGTCGAACTCCCTCCCGGCCACTTCCGAGACCCCCCGGTACCAGGTCCTGCACCGGACACTCACGCCCGATGACCGGTACACGATCCTGTTGGCGGGGCAGCGCGGCCGACGCTTAGCAGGCGGCCCGTCTGAGAGGGCATCCCGGGGCTCGCTGGAGCGCTCGGCCTCCCCCCTGTCTCCGCCGGCCTCTCTGAGCCCCCTGCCCGGGTGGTCGGCGAGGGGCCGGGACACTCTGGAGGTGGTGGAGGCCAGCTCTCCGGACGAGTTCTACCACTCCGCCCTGTCTCACTCCTCCCACCGATCCGTGACCAGGCCTCACACCCCCGTGGGGAGGATCGATGTGCTGCCGTCCCAGCTGCCGGTGGGAAACGGCTACCTCCAGATCCCGCAGCTGATGGCAGGAACCCTCAGACCCCCGCCCTCGCCTGCCGGGGACCGTCCCTGGGACCACTACATGGCCGCCTCTCCCGCCAGCATCCGGGGACAAGCCCAGAGCAGACACCCCTCGAGGCCCCAGACTCCGGCCGGCCGGTTCGACGTGCTGCCCAGCGAGGACCATTTCGCCTTCCCCTCGGGAAGACCTCACAGCGCATTCAGGAGCCAGCAGAGGTCCCCAGGGCCGGTGGATAGGATGACCCTGGGGGCTCCAGAGGAGCGGGACCATGAAGGTCTGACGGCCACCTTGCCCAGCCGGTGTTACAGACCCAGCCCGAGGCCGCTCTACAGATCCCACAGCCCCGTGGACAGAGCCGCCATTCTGCCCAGGGACCACTCCAGCGACAGGTCTCTGTGTCGACTCCGGGTAAGGAAGTAGATGAATCGTTCGTCACGAGTTTAGAATTTGCTTAGACTCAGCTCATCACCTACTGAATAAATCACCATTTCTCTCTCCTTCTCTCTGTCATCGTCTGTCTGTCCCTCTCTGTCTCCCTTCTTCACCCCAACCCCTACGATTCCATCTCTCTCTCCCCCTCTCTTCCTCTCTTCCTCTCTCTCTCCCCCTCTCCCCCTTTCTTCCTCTCTCTCTCCCCCTCTCCCCCTCTCTTCCTCTCTCCTCTCTCCTCTCTCTCTCTTCCCCTCTCCTCTCTCCTCCTCTCTCCCTCCCCCCTCCCCCCCCCCTCTCTCTCTCTCTCTCTATCTCTCTCTCTCTCCCTCTCTTTCTCTCTCTCACTCTCCCTCCCTGCACCCACTGTCTGTCTCCTGCTTTCTCTCCACCTTGCTTGGACACCCACGCCTCTGTCGAACCCTGTGCCCCCCTCTTCTTGCTCTCCCTGACGCGACGCGAGGCAGCCTCCGCCCCACCGGGCCAGGTACCCTCCACCTCTGCCGGTGGGCTCGGGTTTGGGCAGCACTCTGAGACTGTCGGCTGCGAGGGTGAGTCGGAAGGATTCGGTCTGCGGACGTTGAGGCCAGAGCTGCGGGGGGGGGGGGGGGGCAGGGGCTGGTACTGAGGGGCAGAGACCGAGGCAGGATAGAAGGTGCTGGGAGGCAGAGACTGGGGAATTTGACCCCTGGGGGGGGGAGCCCCAGAGGCGGGACTTCTGGACCCCCTGGAGAGCGAGCTGGGGTGGGGGGAGGGGCCAGAGCCTAGTCCTTGACCCATGGAGTGGACCCTGTGTAATGAGTGACCTTCTGGAGGGTGAAGCCTGTGGACTTTTACCCGGGAGAGGTCAAAGTAAGGACTTTGACCCTTGGAGGGCAGAGCCTCAGGACATTGACTCCCTGGAGGGCGGGGCCTGGGGTCTGAGTGTCAATTTGGAGGTGGGGCCTCTGTGCTGTGACCCCCCTGGGGGTGGAGCCTCAGGGCATTGACCCCTGGAGGGCAGGGCCTGGGGTCTGAGTGACAAGTTGGGGGTGGGGCCTGGGTGCTGTGATCCCCTTGAGGGCGGAGCCTGGGGTCTGAGTGACAAGTTGGAGATGAGGCCTGGGTGCTGTTTTCCCCTGAAGTCGGAGCCTAGGGACTGAGTAACCAGTTGAGGATGGGGCCTGGGGGACTTTGATCCTCGGGGGTGAAGCCTAGGGACTGAGTGACCACCAGAGGGGCAGGCTCTGGGGGCTGTGGCCCCTCTGAGGGTGGAGCCTGTAGACTGTGACCCTCTGGAGGAACAGCCCGTGGACTGAGTAATCTCCAGTGGTGGGTCCAGGAAAGAGAGTGACCAAGACATGTGAGGGGGAAGCCAAGGCAGGCAAGGACACTGCAGGTCAAAGCGTCGCGTTTTATAGGAAGAGCGAGAGGTATCGAGAGCAGTAAGTTTCTCCTGAGGAGCCTCCGTTTATGTCTGCCACTCCGTTGTGGCGCTCTCTCAGTGAGTTCCCTCAATTTCCCACTTTGCCTCCTACAGGGAACCAGTTCGAGCTACTCCCAGCTTCCTCCTCGACCTCCGCCCTCACCCCGAGCCTGCCTCTCGCCCCTGGTGCCGTCAGTCAGGAGACTGTCCATCGCTCACTCCATCAACGTAAGCACACTGCCGGGTCAAAGGAGTGACGGTGGGGGGAGAGTGGGGGGGGGCACTGTGGGACAGTGGGGAGGAGGATAGGAGGGAGGGAGTGGGAGGTGGAGGGAATGTTTGAGGGATGGAGAAGAAAATAGTTGGCACTCCAGGAAGCACATCTCAGAATGATTCTAGAGCTGCTCTATATATTTGGGATTTCTCTCAAAGTCCAAAATAAATTTATTATCAAGTGCATATGTGTCACCAAACACAACCCTGAGATTCACAGTAAGTGCACAGAAACACCATGGAATTAGTGAAAGACCTCACCCAACAAGACAGACAAACACCAACGTGCAAAAGACAACAAACTGGTCAAGTACAAAAATAATAATAATAAATAAGCAATAAATATCGAGAACCTGAGATGGAGAGTCCTTGAAAGCGAGTCTGTCGGTTGTGGGAACAGTTCAGTGTTGGGGTGAGTGAAGTTCAGAATCAGAATCAGGTTTATTATCACCGGCATGTGACGTGAAATTTGTTAACTTAGCAGCAGCAGTTCAATCTAGCAGAGAGAGAGAGAGAGAAAAAAATAGTTAAAATAAAACATAATAATAAACAAACAAGTAAATCAATTATGTATATTGAATAGATTTTTAATGTGCAAAAACAGAAAAACTGTATATTAAAGAAGTGAGGTAGTGTCCAAGGGTTCAACGTCCATTTAGGAATCGGATGGCAGAGGGGAAGGAGCTGTTCCTGAATCACTGAGTGTGTGCCTTCAGGCTTCTGTACCTCCTACCTGATGGTAACAGTGAGAAAAGGGCATGCCCTGGGCACTGGAGGTCCTTAATAATGGACACTGCCTTTCTGAGACACCGCTCACTGAAGATGTCCTGGTACTTTGTAGGCTAGTGCCCAAGATGGAGCTGACTAGATTTACAACCTTCTGCAGCTTCTTTCGGTCCTGTGCAGTAGCCCCTCCATACCAGACAGTGATGCAGCCTGTCAGGATGCTCTCCACTGTACCTCTATAGAAGTTTTTGAGTGTATTTGTTGACATGCCTCTCGGGTTCAAGAGCCTGATGATAAAGGGGTAATAACTCTTCCTGGAGCTGGTGGTATGGGTCCTGAGGCTCTTGTTTCTTCTTCCTGATGGCAGCATTGAGAAGAGACGTGGCCTAGACAGTTGGGGGGGGGGGGGGTCCTTGATGATGGATGCTGTTTTACTGCGACAGCGCTCCAAGTGGATGTGCTCAATGTTGGGGACAGCTTTACCCGTGATGGACAGGGGCTGCATCCACCACTTTTTGTAGGCTTTAAAGGGTATTGGTGTTTCCATATTGGCTGTGATGTAATCAGACTTACACTCTCCACTGCGCATCTATAGAAGTTAGCCAACATTTTAGATGACATATTGGGCTCGTGGCCATGTGGTTAAGGCGTTCGTCTAGTGATCTGAAGGTCGCTAGTTCGAGCCTCAGCTGTGGCAGCGTGTTTGTGCCCTTGAGCAAGGCACTTAATCACACATTGCTCTAGTCTGTGCGAGGAGTGGCGCCCCACACAGACTTCCAGTCTGCGCTTTGTAAGGCATGAAAATGCCCGACACAGGCCCCTCATGGTCTGAGTCGACGTTCCCTCCCCTTTAAATGACATGCAAACTTCTAAGAAACTGGTTTTGCTGCCGTGCTTTCTTCATAATTGGACTTGCATGCTAGACCCACGACAGGTCCTCAGAAACGTTAACACCAGGAAATTTAAAGTTGCTGACCCTCTCTACCTCTGATCCCCTGATGAGAACTGCCTCATGGACCTCTGGTTTCCCCCTTCTCAAGTCAATAATCAGCTCCTTGGTCCTGCTGACACTGAGTGAGAGGCTGTTGTGGTGGCACCTCTCAGCAGATTTTCAGTCTCTCTCCTATAAGCTGATTCGTCACCACCTGTGATACGGCCCACAACACTGGTGTCGTCAGCAAACCTAAATATGGCATTGGAACTGTGCTTAGTTTTAAGTATAAAGCGAGTAGAGCAGGGGCTAAGCACACAGCCTTGTGGTGTACCTGTGCTGGTGGAGATTGTGGGTTACCAGGCTGAACTGACTGGGATCTGCAAGTGAGGATATTGAGGATCCAATTGCTCAAGGAGGCCTTGTAGCCTGTTGAATAGTTTTCTCTAGGATGAGAAAAAGAAGAGACATCTGGGATGGGTTGGGGCTGGGAGGGGTACGTGGTTACCATGGGGAGGTGGGGACCAAACCTTGGGCAGAGTTTTGGGGAGGGGCCACTGGGATGGTTAGAACAGTAGAAAATCAACAGAAAAATATCGAGCAACATTGCATCAAAGTTGCTGGTGAACGCAGCAGGCCAGGCAACATCTATAGGAAGAGGTACAGTCGACGTTTCAGGCCGAGACTCTTCTGTCCTGATGAAGGTTCTTGGCCTGAAACGTCGACTGTACCTCTTCCTATAGATGTTGCCTGGCCTGCTGCGTTCACCAGCAACTTTGATGTGTGTTGCTTGAATTTCCAGCATCTGCAGAATTCCTGTTGTTCGAGCAACATTACTTTAGGTTTTCCACGGCATGGTAGCACGTTGGCCAGTTTAACAGCTTACAGTGCCGGCAGTTGGAATTCTATTCCTGTTGCTGCCTGTCGAAGGTTTGTGCGTTCCCCTCGTGATGCGTATGTTCCCTCCGCGTGCCCCAGTTTCCTGCCACGTTCCAAAGATGGGTCAGTAGCGGTTAGTAAGCTGTGAGCATGTTACGGTGGCGTCGGAAACATAGTGACCCCTGCACGTCCTCGGGCTGTGTTGGCCAGTGACGCAAACAATGCTCGTCTCGATGGTCAAATGGTTTACCAAGTTCAATTTAACATTGGAGAATGTGTACAGTATACAATCTGGAATTCTTACTCTTCACAGACATCCACGAAACATGAAACCCAAAGAATGAATCAGATCCCCGAATCCTCCTCCCCCTCCCACGTACAAGCAGTGGCAGAACCATCGGCCTTCTCCTACCCACCCCCCCCCGTCACTTGCACAAGTGGGTGCACTGCCGCCCCCCATCAGCAAGCAATAGCAAAAGCCCCCAAAGAGAGTTTGATCCAGCACTTTGGTATCTCAGACAGGCTCTCTCTCACCAGCGATAACGACAGCCGGAGACTAGCAGCTCGCTGCATCCAATGTCACAATCTTCCGCGTCACTTCTCCAAGCTCCTGGACCCGGGGACCGGCAGGGTCTCGCCCTCCATTAAGGGAGGGAGAGAGGGGTCGCCGGAGTACAGCAGCCTCCTGCCGACAGCAACGCACACCGTCCGCGGCCCCAGTGTCCCACAACACTTCAGTCGGCAAAATCGGCGAGGAACTGCTCCCTGAAGATGCACGTCTTCCAGTCCGCACCTGGAGATATCGAAGTGCTACCCCTCGTGGTCAATGCGCAAACCCGCGGCTCGCGGAGAACCGTAGTTTGAGCTGTAGCTGTAGATCACGGACTGCTGCAGAACCCCAGCCACCGTGTTTCGATGTGCATGTGACAAATAAAGCCAGCCTTTTAGAGGGGCGATGAGATTAAAGGTGGCACGGAAGCTCAGAGTACGGTGTGCAGACCAGTGAGAGCTGTAAAGTAATTTGCTCGGTGTGAGCGGAACCGGATCAGGGTGAGAGAGTGAGACACTGACGGCAGCTCTTTCCTACAGGGAGGTGCTCCGGAGATCTTCCAGGAATTCCCAGCAGAACCTGTCAGAATGGCTGAAAGCGAAGTTGATGTAAGTAGTTTTTCAGCCTCCGGATTATCTCTTATTCCTTTGGGAATGTTCTTCACATCAACACATGAGAAAAACAAAACAGGTTCAAGATTATTCACAGATTTAATGGATGCAGGGTCACCACTGCATCCAGAATGAATCTCCTAATACTTTATTCCCAGAGGAGGAGCATCACACCTTTGGTACACAGTAAAGCTCTCACTACAATGTCCCATCAAAAGATTCCAGTACACTGTCACTTAAAATTCTCCCTCTACACTCTACCATAAAACTCTCCCTCTACAATCCTGTCAAACTCTCCCTCCACACTGTCCCGTCAAACTCTCCCTCCACTCTCCCCGTCAAACTCTCCCTCCGCACTGTCCCGTCAAACTCTCCCTCCACACTGTCCCGTCAAACTCTCCCTCCGCACTGTCCCGTCAAACTCTCCCTCCGCACTGACCCACAAAACTCTCCCTCCGCACTGTCCCGTCAAACTCTCCCTCCGCACTGTCCCGTCAAACTCTCCCTCCGCACTGTCCCGTCAAACTCTCCCTCCGCACTGTCCCGTCAAACTCTCCCTCCGCACTGTCCGTCAAACTCTCCCTCTGCACTGTCCCGTCAAACTCTCCCTCCGCACTGACCCACAAAACTCTCCCTCCGCACTGTCCTGTCAAACTCTCCCTCCGCACTGTCCCGTCAAACTCTCCCTCCGCACTGTCCCGTCAAACTCTCCCTCCGCACTGACCCACAAAACTCTCCCTCCGCACTGTCCCGTCAAACTCTCCCTCCGCACTGTCCCGTCAAACTCTCCCTCCACGCTCCCCCGTCAAACTCTCCCTCCGCACTGTCCGTCAAACTCTCCCTCTGCACTGTCCCATCAAACACACCCTCCGCACTGTCCCATCAGGGAGTCCCAGCGAAGGGACATCGCCTGCTCCATAGGCTGTCCGTTAGTCCTGGAGACGGGCAGTGGAGGGTTCTGACCAGGCGGATGCCAGACAGTGTTTAGGGCGTGTGTTCATGCCCAGGTCGCTGTTGAAAGGGGACACACAGCAGCCACAGGGACCATGGCATTGTTTCGGGACCATTGGGCACCGCAGGGGTTAAATACCATCCTCGATAAGGATGGGAACGTATTAGTTTAATGTATATTAATTGTGATTTGTCTGGTTTTCTGTTTTGTAACATGATCGCACATTTGTGCAGTGGTTTGAACTTGTAATAAAAGTAGTTTTGTCAGAGAAGAGAAGGGACAGTGATGCTCAGGGGATACGTCCACGCCTGGGTAACCACGGAGTAGGAAGCTGCTGTGTCCACAGGTACGACGGAGGTGTTTCGGGACTGATGGCCATTGCAGAGGATAAGTTCCATCCTTAACAGAGATGGGAATATTTTAATCGAGTTTAGTTTGTATTATCACTGTCATAGTCCTTGTGTTTGTTGTAATATTTTGTAGCATTGTGGAATGTGGTCTGTAGTAAAGGTATTTCTGCAAAATAAAAGGGGAGGCTTAAATAGAGTCAATCTTCCTTCTAAACTGTCCTCACTGAAAGGACAGGGTCAGTATGAATTGGACAGGTACGTTATTCTGTAGATTCTGGACTTGATATTCTGCACATTGTGTCCTCAGGTGCTGTTGACCCGGTTGTGTGGGCAGGACAGAATTCTCCAGGGCCTTGTAGCTGAAGCGACCCCACTCAAAGCGGAGAAGGTACGTAACAAGTCCCCACCAGTCTGACCTGCAGTCTGACGTTGGCTCCTCCCAAACGATTGGACCGCCCCTCCCCACTTCCTCCCTCCACCAGAAAGTAAGTGAGAGCGGATTAGGCCAGGAGGATATTCAATGTACTGGCACCTGCAGACTGTATTGATACAGCTCTGGTGAAACCTCACAGGGTATTTTCGTTAAAGTGTTCAGAATCAGGCATATGTCGTGAAATTTGTTCTTTTGTGGCAGCAGTACATTGAAATACAGTAGTGTGCAAAAGCACTGTGCATAAGGTGCCTAAGACTTTTGCACACTACTGTGGTAATTTTATGTACTGTCGCAAAACAAACCAACAAACCTCATGACATGTGTGAGTGATGATAAACCTGATTCTGATATGGGTCTCTATTGTGGACTGAGAGTGGGAAGGGGGCAGGGAGAGGGGAATCATGGCTGGGAAAAGGGGAAAGGGGAGGGGAGGGAGTGGGAAGCACCAGAGAGACATTCTGTAATGATCAATAAACCAATTGTTCAGAATCAAATCATCTTGCCTGGTGTCTCAGGGCTGGGTGTGTCTGCACCTGCACCACCCCCATCCCGGCACTCCTCTGCCACCTGCCCCACACTCCTCCCGAGGCACTCCACCCTCACCATTCCCAACGTCCTTTGCTCCTGTCAGATTTACAAACTCGCTCCCCACTCCACGTTGACAAGTACAGTACCGTGCAAAAGTCTTAGGCACCCTAGCTATAGAAATATGCCTAAAATGTCTGCACAGTGCTGCATGTTTTGATATGCACGTGATAAATAAAATGAATCTGAATCGAGGGAAGAGATTGCAGAGAGGGTTAGCAGCAGAATAAAGTTTTAAAGTTGGGGAATAAGGGCTGGGTAAGTTTACAGAGATGTGGGGGTGGAGAGACTGGAGATTGGGAGGGTGTAGGGGTTGGGAGTGTTTACAGGGGAGGTGCGGGAACTGGAGGAAAGTCTGCGTTACGGGTGCTGGGTGGGGTCACAGAGGAAATGAGGTCTCCAGGGTCTGGAGGAGGGTACAGGTAGAAGAGGTGGCGTCCTGGCTGGCAGAAGTAATGGAAGAAATTCTGTAGGGGTTGGAGGGAGTTCTGTGGGAGGGGTGTAGGGGCTGGAGGAGCTTACAGAGGGACAGAGGGGTGAAGGGGAAGGAGGAGTTTGCAGAGGGATGGAGGGGAGTAGGGGAAAGGAGATTATAGAGGGACGGAGGGGTGTAGGGGCAGAGGAGCTCACAAAGGGATGAAGGGGTGTAGGGGAAGCAGGAGTTTACTGAGGGATGGAGGGTGTAGGGGAGGGAGGAGTTTACTGAGGGACGGAGGGGTGTAGAGGAGGGAGGAGTTTACTGAGAGATGGAGGGTGTAGGGGAGGGAGGAGTTTACTGAGGGACGGAGGGGTGTAGGGGAGGGAGGAGTTTACTGAGGGACGCAGGGGTGTAGGGGAGGGAGGAGTTTACTGAGGGACAGAGGGGTGTAGGGGAGGGAGGAGTTTACTGAGGGACGGAGGGGTGTAGGGGAGGGAGGAGACTGTGGAGGAAGGAGAAATGCCCAGTACAACCCCACTCAGCTGGTAACAGGGACAGCGAGCTGTGACGTGCACACTGACCTTTCTCCAGGACAGGCTGGAGAGAGCTCTGGACGCCATCCGCTGCCAGCTGCTGGATTTCGGGGGACAGCAGGCCATGGCCAAGAAACTGACGTGCCAGCAGCGGATTCTGCAGGAGGAGCTGATCCAGACCCGGGCCAGGCTCTGCGACCTCTCCCTGGTAAACGGCACAGGCGGGCTCGCCGATGGCGTTCGCGGCGCAGGATCTGAAGGGTGGGAGATGGCGCAGCCCCCCCCCCCCAACAGCCTGGGCTTGGCTGGCTGGTCGGGGCTCCTTTCCCCTCCTTTCACCCCGATGTTCAGGACCCACTCCAAACGCTGAGGGGCGTCGGGAGCCTTGGCCCCTGGCCGCAGAGGGAGTCGATCGATGGTCCTTCCCCCCCCCCCCCACCACCCCACTGTTCAGACAACTGTTGCCAATCCCAGTATCCGATCAGGGAGAAATGATACATTCAACACCCACAGTGCAGTGACAGTTCATCACTTCTCCGGGAAGCGTAGAATGGAGAATTTCTTCCACAAACCTTCTGACCGAGTCAGAGAGGCAAATGATGAAAAGTGTCTGATACAGATGAAACCCCCTGGTTTCCATGGCTATGTATGTCGAGGGAAAACACACTCCGGTCCGCCAAACTCAGAGATTGAGATGGCTCAACCATCCCAAACCCCAGTGTGTGTGGACGCTGTGTAATTTGCTGCCCTGTTACATCTCAGTGCCATGAAATTACAGACAGCACACTGCATACAATTAAAGGAATTATGTTTATGAATCTTAACTACAGGGTTAGTAAAGAAAACCAAAAAGGAAAGGGCCTATTTTAATTAAATAGTCAAAAGTGCACAAGTTGGAGCTCATTGTTTCACTCATCCTCGCTCGATCTCGGCACCTGGCTCCATCGAATCACGGTCCCGCGCCGGGTCGAATCCTACGACCTGTTCTCTGCAGCGTCTTATCTCTTCCTCTCCCACCGAGCAAGACTCAAGCCCAACCGTAGTGTCCCTGACCAGGAAAAACTCCCCGCAGATCGCCATCCTAACCGGATGGTACACATCCCATATCTTCAACAAAAACCCAAACTGACCAAAAGCAGAACAGCCGGCTCTTACAGAGCTGTTAAATGAAATACCTACAGCACACCAGCAACATTGTGAACCAGGGCATTACACAGGGAAGATATTTACCACAGAGACAGTCTACAGCTCTCCTCAAGTTATACAACCAGTCTGAGCGATGGTTAGACCAAGCTGGCACGGCAGTGACTGGTGAGGGAGAATTCCTGGTGAGCTCTCACATGTCTCCGAGTCCCTCTCCGCAGAATAAGCCCCCTTCCCAGGGGGAACTCACGTGAAGCTGGACACCAGTTTCTAACTTTGGCTGAAGCACCCCAAACCCATTCCTGAATCCGGCCGCGATCCCAGAGCTGGGTAAGGGGGCTGTAAGAATGCCGAGGTGTAAAACCAGCCTCCCGTCTGCTGACTCCATCTACACTTCTCGCTGCCTCAGGAAAGCAGCCAACATAATCACCCCAGATATTCTCCCTTCTCCCTTCCAATGGGCAGAAGATACAAAAGGATGAAAGCAAAGGACTGCAGAAACTCTATTCTGCATTTAGTTTATTTTTTTAAAAAGTTATTTATTGAGACAGTGCAGAATAGGCCCTTCGATCTATGCCGTCCAGTAATCCCCCAATTTAATCCCAGCCTCATCACAGGACAATTTATATTGACCAGTTACCAACTGGTACGTCTTTAGATTGTGGGAGGAAACCCTCGGGGAGAACGTACAAACTCCTTATAGGCAGCGCCGGGAATTGAACCGGGATCGCCAGCACCGTATCTGCTAACCACTACGCTACTGTGCCGCCCAATTGGTGTACAGTGACCATGTTTGTCTAAGTATACACTTAGCTGCGTCCTGACACGTACGTACGTATGTTCATTCTCTCCCTCCCTCTCCCCCTCTCCCTCTCACTAATGATACTGAACCCTGTATCTGTTCGGGAACAGGAAATGGAACAGGCTTGGAGTGAGTATGAATTCCTGGAGAACGAGCTGGAGCGTCTCCGAGCCCCTCGAGAGCTGATGGGCAGGTGTGGGTCCCCGCAGGTACTTTGCACAATTAGTTTTTTTTTTCTTTTCTGTCCTCGGGGTTTGCTGATGGGTCCAGTGTGTCCTTATGTGTCTCGCCACAGATCCGTCCACAGTACAGACCATCACACGCACTGCACTGCAACCCTCTGCCGGCTTTAACCCTGCACACCACTTGGTCTGTTGATTTGAAGTGGTTCCCCTGGTTCAGTCATAAAGTGCTGAAACCCCACTTAGATACAGAGATAAAGACTCTGATAAAGATTCACACAGCACAGAAACGGGCCCTTCTCTTGGTGTTAGTTACCAAATACCCATCTGTACTGTTGTACTCAGAGACAAACACGTCCACACATACAAAAACATACATGTTCAATTCAATTCAACTTTCATTGTCATTCAACCATACATGAATACCCATGAATACAGCCAAAGGAGTTGCTCCAGGGCCAAGGTGCAGAACACAGTACCAACAGTCACACACAGCACAAAGTACCTGTAAGATAGCAAGCACATAAGGATATCAGTAAGATAATAGTCCAGACCCCAGCTATGAATGCCACAGCAATCTGCGGTTGGCAGCAATAGAGCTTGTCTTCTGCCAAGTGAACACTGGGGGGCAGCACTGATTCCAGTCTGGACGCCACGCCACACTGCCCCCGGTGGAGTGCACCGGCTCCAACGCCTCTCTCCTGGCAGCACCGCAGCTTGCGGCCTAGTCCGCACTATGCTGGAGGCCCAAGCAGCTCCACTGCTCCCCGCCAATAAATCAGTGAATCGAACTTGTGGCATTCTACGTTAACAATAACCAAAAGGGTCTCACGATCACATGGAAAGTGACCAAGGCGGTCACTTGCTATTAGCCTGTACGCCTCCTTCAACGCAGACAGCAGCACAGTGCACAGCAGCTTAATTTTCTCTGCCAGCGAGCAACTTGCTGATGGGGTAGATCTGCAGTACTTCCTTAATGTCCAGCAGGTTCTTACGATCATAAAACATATGTTTAAAAAGGACAATGGCACACCTTGTTGACCCCGTAGAAGCCACTGCATCGAACGTGCCACTGTCTTACTTGGCAAAGGCACACTGAGGCACAAGTACGTATCCCGCATCAAACAGACAAACTGTACACCCAGTGGCCATTTTATTAGGTACACCTGCACACCTGCTCATTAATGCAATTATCTAATCAGCCAATCATGTGGCAGCAACTCAATTTATAAAAGCACGCAGACATGGTTAAGAGATTCAGTTGTTGTTCAGAGCAAACATCAGAATGGGGGGTGGGGGAAATGTGATCTAAGTGACTTTGACTGTGAAATGATCGTTGGTGCCAGATGGGGTGGTTTGAGTATCTCACAGACTGCTGATCCCCTGGGATTTTCACACACACCAGCCTCTAGAGTTTACAGAGAATGGAGCAAAAAACAGAAAACATCCATCAAAGGGAAGTTCTGTGGGCGAAAATGCCTTGTTAATGAGAGAGGTCAGAGGAGAATGGCTTTCTGGTTCACGTTGACAGGAAGGCAACTGTATCTGAAATAAGCATGCATTACAACAGTGGTGTAAAAGAGCATCTCTGAACGCTCAACATGTTGAACCTTGAAGTGGATGGCTACAGCAGCAGAAGACCACAGAAGGTTTGACTGCTGTACCTAATAAAGTGGCCACTGATTGTGTGTGTGTGTGTGTGTGTGTGTGTGTGTGTGTGTGTGTATATACACACACTCACATACACACACACACACTCACTCACACACACACAGTCACTCACATAGACAGGCACATATGCACACACACTCTCACTCTCACTCACACACACACACACACACACACACACACACACACACAGTCACAGAGGTACAAGTATCTGGTAATCAGGCTGCCCTAAGTCTAGGAGAAAGTCCGAGGAAGATTTACATAGTTTATTGAACAGTATATTGAATTCACATAGTATATTGAACAGTATAGGAACAGGCTGCTTGGCTCACAACGCCTGCACTTGACCATAATGTTGAAATAAATTAAACCTCTTCTGCTTGCACATGATCCCTCTCCCTCTATTCCGTGATACTGTGTGTATCTAAAAGCCTGTGTGCTTCCACCACATACCCCTGAGAGCCCATTGCAGCACCCACCACCCTCTGTGTAAACCCTTACACTGCAAATCTCCTGTGTACTCCCCCCTCCCCACCATCTCCGCCGAAGATACATACTGTCTAATAAACTCTTCTCGGGCTTGCAGCCGGATAGAGGTATCGATTTTAACCGATGTTTCAATGACAGACTCTGCCACCTTCATCGGGGATGATGCCTGGGCATGTCTAGTCCGGTGGTATTTATACCCCATCGTCCGTCCCTCCTGATTGGTTAGTCCTTGTCCAATCAGGTTTCTGCTGCCCGGCCTTGTTTACAATCGAATTCTAGTTCTTGCACACATGTTGTCTACCACTTGACATTGCTACCCAGGGAGAAATCCACTCTGTCTATGCCTCTCATAATCTTATAAACTTCACTTAGAATCTGTGATAAATCTCCAGTAGAGGAATATGATTGTAAAAGCAACTGTAACAAATGTGGACAAGACTACATTGAATAGAATGAATCCTTACCTCTGGAGGATTGGCGAGGGGCAGTGGGATTGAATGGACAGGGGATCACCTGGTGGATGGTGGGTGGGTGATGGTTATTTGGATGGACAGGGTGACCGCGTGTGTCTGTACAGGAGCGAGGAGAGGCTCAGCGGGACCTGTCGATGATGCAGGATGTGATGCTCGGGCTCCTCAACAACAAGAAGAACTTCCAGGTTGCAATAGAGTCGACTCGGCACCCAGGTAACAACAAAACACAGCAACTGTTCCTGGGGGAGAGAGACAGGGTGGTCACAAACTGACCCACTCAAACCAAGGTGATCACCAACTTGTCCATGTGGAGACTGACCACACAAACCCAGACTGGTTCCAGTACAGTCCCACAGGGGTGATATTTACTGGAGTCTGGGATCTACAGACAGTGACATGCATAACAGCAGAGTTTCCACTAACTCACACTGTGGGCCAGGACACTGACCCTCACTGGGGGAACAGGTCACACACACACACTGACCCTTACTGGGGGACGGTCCCACACACACTGACACTCACTGGTCCTACAAACCTTCAAATCCTGCCTTTAAGATTATTTCTCATCTGTTGAACTTGTCTACTGCAGGTAGTGATGGTCTTACTTGAGGTTTGCGAGTTTGCACCTGCATTGTGGAGTACAGAATTTTAAACATTGACCCACAGTGGCCAAGTGGTTAAGGCGTTCGTCTAGTGATCTCAATGTTGCTAGTTTGAGCCTCAGCTGTGGGCAGCGTGTTTGTGTCCTTGAGCAAGGCACTTAACCACACATTGCTCTAGTGTCTGTGCGAGGAGTGGCGCCCCACACAGACTTCCAATCTGCGCCTTGTAAGGCATGAAAATGCCCGAAACAGGCCTCTAATGGTCTGAGTCGACATTCCCTCCCCTCCCTCCCCACAGTGGAGGCCTGTTCTGTAGACACAGATTTTAATTGGGACGCAGGTCGTATTTACCTGCCTAGATTGTGTTTCACTGAATGCGGTGCCAAGACCCTGTGACAGCCCACGTCGTAAATGTCCACGGTCTGCAATCCCAATCCTTTGCCCTTTCTGAGCAACACACGCAAAATGCTGGAGGTCAGTGGAGGGGAATAAACTGTCAACGTCTTGGGCCGAGACCCCTCATCAAACAAGAGTCTTGGACTGAGACATCAACGGGTAAGACGCTGCCAGGCCTGCGGAGTTCCTCCAGCATTAGGTGTGTGCTACTCCGGATTTCCGGCATCTGCAGAATCTCCTGTGTTTAGGTTATGCCGGGTCTGTTCCGCTGCATTTCCTTATCCTGGAGCCTCTCTCAAGTTGGGTTTTAAACGATGTCTTGTCAATCCCTGTCCTCCAGCAGCCTCGTTTTCAGCTTCCCCCGTCCTGGATCATCGACTGGAGCTGCAACGAGACTCACCACGGCGTCTGACGCCACTGCCGTCTCCGAGCTCGAGGCAGCTGCCAGCCCTCTGCGCCTCCCCACCGGTGAGTGAGGTCCCACGGCCGGGCCAAAGGACCCGTGTTATCAACCTTCGCCTTCACCTGGTGGGGGGGGGGAGTCTTTGTGTACTGACAATGGTCTACTGGGGGGAGGTGAGTGGGGGCAGGGCACACGGAAAGGTAATGGATGGGTGTGATGAGAAAACACGGAGAGGAGAACGCGGTGTGGCAAGGGTAAAGTCACCGGGAGATGATTGGCGATGGAGGACGAGAGGAGCAGGTAGGTGGGTGGTTCTAATGATGGGAAAAGGGTTGGTAAGTGTGGGTGGGGGTATGGGGTAGAGGATGTTGGGTGGGCTTGTGGCCATGGAGAGGAGGTGATAGGTGGGACCATGGGATTGGGGGAGATGGTGGATGGGTCAGGGGCTGAGATGATGGTGGGTGGGGTCGGGGACACGGGAGAAGATAGTGGGTGGTGGGAAGTGCTGGGAAGGGGATTCAGGGAGTGGGAGGGAGATCATGGGTAGGGTCGAGGGGTGGGGACTGGGGAGAAGATGGTGGGGAGTGGTGGGAAGATGATGGGTGGATTTGGGAAGTGGGAGGAAGATCATGGGTAGGGTTGAGGGGTGGGGAGTAGATGGGGGTGGGCAGTGGGGATGAGATGATGGGTGGGTCAGATGCTGAAGAGATGTGGGTGGGGCTGGGAATGGGGATGGAGATGGTAGATGGGGAAGAGATGGTGGGAGTGTCAGGGAGTGAGAAGGCGATGGTGGGTGGGTCAGGGGTTGAAATGATGATGGGTGGGGTCAAGGACTGGGGGGAAAGATTGTGGGCAGTGGGGAGTGCTGGGAAGATGGGGGGTGGATTCAGGGAGTGGGAGGGAGATCATGGGTAGGGTTGAGGGGTGGGGAGTAGATTGAGGAATGGGGACTGGGGAGAAGATGGTGGGTGGTGGTGGGTTCTGGGCGGAGCTGGTGGATATGCTCAGGGTGGGGAAGGAGAGTCAGGGAGTGATGAAGAGATGGTGGATGGGTGAGTTGGAAGGAGATGGTGGGAAGGATTGGTGGGCAGGTGAAGAAAACAAAATGCAGAATGCTGATTCCTTCCTTTATCATTTGCTGGGAGTGCTGTAGGGAGAGGACGATGTGCCCTGCCGACCACCCCTTCCCCATATGCCCTATCACGAGGATCTCACTTCTGTACACGTCGGGCCTGAGGCTGCGTCACTGGTGACCCTGCGCGAGCACAAGCACCAGCCGAAAGATGTCCAGAGCGAGCCCGTGACCAACGGGAAGGTGAAGGTAACCCTCTCCGCACTTCCTCTGACCCTGCCCACCCTCTCCTGTGCCCGTTTCCCCTTTCAGAGGATACTCCGGAATTTGCTGCCGCTGCCCAAGGACTCTCCTTCCCCGTAAACCTTAGGACTCCCAGCACGTCCCCCGGAGACTCTCACCAACTTTTACAGATGCACCATTGAAAGCATCCTCCCCAGGTGCACAACGGCATAGTGTTGCCATTGCTTAGCGTCCCGAGGACGGCGAGAGATTGCAGAGTTACAAACGCAACCCAGTTCACATCACAAACCAGCCTCTCCTCCACTGACTCCGTCTACACTTCCTGCTGCCTTGGGAAAGCAGCCAACATAGTCAAGGACCATTCCCACTGTGATCCTTCGCCTCTCTCCCCTCCTCCCATCGGACAGAAAATATTCAATCCCTCCCCGTACAAACCACCAGGGCTCAAGGACAGTGTCTTCCCGCTGACGGGACCTCTCGTACTCGAAAAAGTGACATCGGAAGTTCTTGATCTATCTCGCCGTGGCTCTTACACTTCATCTCCACTCCTGCTCTGCACTTTCTCTGTAAATACTCCACCGTATTCCTCATTCTGTCTCCGTTTCACTATCAAAGTGTAATTATGTATGGCATATAGATGCCACACAAAGTACTTTGCCCTTCGCTGTACCTCAATACCTGTGGCGATAATGAACCAGTATCACCCTCTCAAGCAGCACCTTGCTGTGTAAACGGATTTCTCTTTACCTGACGCTGACTGTCTTCTACCTGTGGACTCTCCTGCCACTGTGAACACATTCCAACAAACTCCCGGAAGCTTTCAGCAGCCCTCCAACCCGAGAGTTGTTCTGATAGCCCCCAACCCGATGGCATAAACATCGGTTTCTCCAACCTCCGGTAATTTCTCTTCGCCCTCCCCTTCCCTATTTTTCCATCCCCCATTCTGGGTGTCCTCTCACCCCGTCTCCTCACTTGCCCATCCTCTCCTTCCCTCTCTCCCATGGTCCACTCTCCTCTCCTATCAGATTCCTTCCTCTCCGGCCCTTTACAGTACGTCTTCCACCTATCGCCTCCCAGCTTTTTACTTTGTCCGCCCTCCCCCCACCCACCCAGCTTCCCCTCAGCTGGTCTCACCTACGTATCAGCCGCCAACACACATCAAAGTTGCTGGTGAACGCAGCAGGCCAGGCAGCATCTCTAGGGAGAGGTACAGTCGACGTTTCGGGCCGAGACCCTTCGTCAGGACAGAAACGTCGACTGTACCTCTCCCTAGAGATGCTGCCTGGCCTGCTGCGTTCACCAGCAACTTTGATGTGTGTTGCTTGAATTTCCAGCATCTACAGAATTCCTCGTGTATCACCCACCAGTTTGTTCTCCTCCCCCTCCCTCCATCGCTACCGCTGCCCTCCCTTTTCCTTTCTAGTTGTGATGAAGGACCTCAGCCTGAATATTCTCCTCCACAGGTGCTGACTGACATGCTGAGACCTCCAGCAGTTTGTCTGTGTTCTCTCCTTTTATCCTTATTCCCAGCCACCCCACCGGAATAATATTTACTTTAAAAAGCAGATGGCGAATTACCAGATTCCCCCACCCCACCCCCCGCTACCGCCATGAGGTTTGAAAAGATGTGAATTGTCCTCCGTAACGATTTATCTTTATGCCGCCAGGGGGATCTTGCGCCGACAACCGGGGGCACAGGCCGGAGAGGAAAGATGAGTGCAGAGGAGCAGAAGGAGAGGATGAAGAGGCACCTTCAAGCACGGGGTCAGGACCGGGCCAAGACGGGCCGAATGGCCCAGAGGGGCGTGGTCGTGTCGCCAGTTGTGGTGGGTGAAGCCTCGCTTCCGGCCGTCTCTGTAGGGTGACCGTGGACACTCTCCACTGGCACTGTCTGTGTCCCATTACACACAAACCACTCACTGAGATAGTGATCTCTGTGTCACACACCACCTCAGTGAGATAGTCATCTCTGTGTTACACACACCCTCACTGAGATAGTCATCTCTGTGTTACACACCCCCGTCACTGAGATGGTAATCTCTGTGTTACACACACCCACACTGAGATAGTAATCTCGGTTGTTACACACCCCCCCGTCACTGAGATGGTAATCTCTGTGTTACACACAACCCCCTCACTGCGATGGTAATCTCTGTGTTACACACCCCCTCACTGAGATGGTAATCTCTGTGATACACCCCCCCCTCACTGAGGTAGTAATCTCTGTGTTACACACCCACTCACTGAGATGGTAAACTCTGTGTTACACAACCCCCCTCACTGAGATGGTAATCTCTGTGTTACACGCCCCCTCACTGAGATGGTAATCTCTGTGTTACACACACCCTCACTGAGATAGTAATCTCTGTGTTACACACCCCCCTCACTGCGATGGTAATCTCTGTGTTACACCCCCCCCCACTGAGATGGTAATCTCTGTGTTACACACCCCCCTCACTGAGATGGTAATCTCTGTGTTACACACCCCCCCTCACTGAGATGGTAATCTCTGTGTTACACACAAACCCCTCACTGCGATGGTAATCTCTGTATTCCACACAACCCCCTCACTGCGATGGTAATCTCTGTGTTACACACCCCCCTCACTGAGATGGTAATCTCTGTGTTACACACACCCTCACTGAGATGGTAATATATGTGTTACACACAACCTCCTCACTGAGATGGTAATCTCTGTGTTACACACACCCCCAACTGAGATGGTAATCTCTGTGTTACACACACCCCCTCACTGAGATGTTAATCTCTGTGTTACACACCCCCCCTCACTGAGATGTTAATCTCTGTGTTACACACCCCCCCTCACTGAGATGGTAATCTCTGTGTTACACACCCCCCCTCACTGAGATGGTAATCTCTGTGTTGCACACCCCCTCACTCAAATGGTAATCTCTGTGTTACACACCTCCCTCACTGAGATGGTAATCTCTGTGTTACACACCCCCCCTCACTGAGATGGTAATCTCTGTGTTACACCCCCCCCCTCACTGAGATGGTAATCTCGGTGTTACACAGACCCCCTCACGGTGATGGTAATCTCTGTTTTACACACCCCCTCACTGAGATGGTCATCTCTGTGTTACATACCCCCCCGTCACTGAGATAGTGATCTCTGTGTTACACACACCCCCCTCACTGAGATGGTAATCTCTGTGTTACACATCCCCCTTACTGAGATGGTAATCTCTGTGTTACACACAAGCCCCTCACTGCGATGGTAATCTCTGTATTCCACACAACCCCCTCACTGCGATGGTAATCTCTGTGTTACACACCCCCCTCACTGAGATGATAATCTCAGTGTTACACACTCCCTTACTGAGAGAGTGATCACTGTGTTACACACACCCCCTCACTGAGATGGTAATCTCTGTGTTCCATACAACCACTTCACTGCGATGGTAATCTCTGTGTTACACACACCCCCCTCACTGAGATGGTAATCTCTGTGTTACACACACCCCCCTCACTGAGATGGTAATCTCTGTGTTACACACAAACCCCTCGCTGCGATGGTAATCTCTGTGTTACACACCCCCTCACTGAGATGGTAATCTCTGTGTTACACACCCTCCTCACTGAGATGGTAATCTCTCTGTTACACACCCTCCTCACTGAGATGATAATCTCAGTGTTACACACTCCCTCACTGAGATGATAATCTCAGTGTTACACACTCCCTCACTGAGATAGTGATCTCTGTGTTACACCCCCCCTCACTGAGATGGTAATCTCTGTGTTACACACCCCCTCACTGAGTTAGTAATCTCTGTTTTACACCCCCCCCTCACTGAGATAATAATCTCTGTGTTACACACCCCCCCTCACTGAGATGGTAATCTCTGTGTTGCACACCCCCTCACTAAAATGGTAATCTCTGTGTTACACACCTCCCTCACTGAGATGGTAATCTCTGTGTTACACACCCCCCCTCACTGAGATGGTAATCTCTGTGTTACACCCCCCCCCTCACTGAGATGGTAATCTCGGTGTTACACAGACCCCCTCACGGTGATGGTAATCTCTGTTTTACACACTCCCTCACTGAGATGGTCATCTCTGTGTTACATACCCCCCCGTCACTGAGATAGTGATCTCTGTGTTACACACACCCCCCTCACTGAGATGGTAATCTCTGTGTTACACACTCCACCTAACTGAGATGGTAATCTCTGTGTTACGCACAACCTCCTCACTGAGATGGTAATCTCTGTGTTACACATCCCCCTTACTGAGATGGTAATCTCTGTGTTACACACCCTCCCTCACTGAGATGGTAATCTCTGTGTTACACACAAACCCCTCACTGCGATGGTAATCTCTGTATTCCACACAACCCCCTCACTGCGATGGTAATCTCTGTGTTACACACCCCCCTCACTGAGATGATAATCTCAGTGTTACACACTCCCTTACTGAGAGAGTGATCACTGTGTTACACACACCCCCTCACTGAGATGGTAATCTCTGTGTTACACACCCCACCTCACTGAGATGGTAATCTCTGTGTTCCATACAACCACTTCACTGCGATGGTAATCTCTGTGTTACACACACCCCCCTCACTGAGATGGTAATCTCTGTGTTACACACAAACCCCTCGCTGCGATGGTAATCTCTGTGTTGCACACCCCCTCACTGAGATGGTAATCTCTGTGTTACACACCCTCCTCACTGAGATGATAATCTCAGTGTTACACACTCCCTCACTGAGATAGTGATCTCTGTGTTACACAGCCCCCTCACTACGATGGTAATCTCTGTGTTACACACCCCCTCACTGAGTTAGTAATCTCTGTTTTACAGCCCCCCTCACTGAGATGATAATCTCTGTGTTACACCCCCCCTCACTGAGATGGTAATCTCTGTATTACACACCCCCTCACTGAGATAGTGATCTCTGTGTTACACCCCCCCCTCACTGAGATGGTAATCTCTGTGTTACACATCGCCCTCACTGAGATGGTAATCTCTGTGTTACACACCCCCCCTCACTTAGATGTGAATCTCTGTGTTACACACCCCCCCCCCACTGAGATGGTAATCTCTGTGTTACACCCCCCCCCTTACTGAGATGATAATCTCTGTGTTACACACCCCCTCACTAAAATGGTAATCGCTGTGTTACACACCCCCCTCACTGAGATGGTAATCTCTGTGTTACACACCCCCCTCACTGAGATGGTAATCTCTGTGTTACACACCCCCCCTCACTGAGATTGTAATCTCTGTGTTACACAGACCCCCTCACTGTGATGGTAATCTCTGTGTTACACACCCCCCCTCACTGAAATGGTGATCTCTGCGTTCCACACACCCCTCATTGTGATGTTAATCTCTGTGTTACACACAACCCCCTCACTGTGATGGTAATCTCTGTTTTACACACCCCCTCACTGAGATGGTCATCTCTGTGTTACATACCCCCCTCACTGAGATGGTAATCTCTGTGTTACTCACCCCCCCTCACTGAGATTGTAATCTCTGTGTTACACCACCCCTCACTGAGATGGTAATCTCTGTGTTACACCACCCCTCACTGAGTTAGTAATCTCTCTTTTACACCCACCCTCACTGAGATGATAATCTCTGTGTTACACCCCCTCTCACTGAGATGGTAATGTCTGTATTACACACCCCCTCACTGAGATAGTGATCTCTGTGTTACACACTCCACCTAACTGAGATGGTAATCTCTGTGTTACACATCCCCCTCACTGAGATGGTAATCTTTGTGTTACACACCCCCTCACTAAAATGGTAATCTCTGTGTTACACACCTCCCTCACTGAGATGGTAATCTCTGTGTTACATACACCCCCCTCACTGAATAATAATCTCTCTGTTATACACCTCCCTCACTGAGATGGTAATCTCTGTGTTACACACCCCCCCTCACTGAGATGTGAATCTCTGTGTTACACACCCACCCCTCACTGAGATGGTAATCTCTTTGTTACACCCCCCTCTCACTGAGATGGTAATATCTGTGTTACACACCCCCCCTCACTGAGATGGGAATCTCTGTGTTACACACCCCCTCACTAAAATGATAATCTCTGTGTTACACACCTCCCTCACTGAGATGGTAATCTCTGTGTTACACACCCCCCCTCACTGAGATGGCAATCTCTGTGTTACACACCCCCCCTCACTGAGATGGTAATCTCTGTGTTACACACACCCTCACTGAGATTGTAATCTCTGTGTTACACACCCCCCTCACTGCGATGGTAATCACTGTGTTACACACACCCTCACTGAGATAGTAATCTCTATGTTACACGCCCCCTCACTGAGATGGTAATCTCTGTGTTACACCCCCCCTCACTGAGTTAGTAATCTCTGTGTTACACCCCCCTTCACTGAGATGATAATCTCTGTGTTACATCCCCCCTTCACTGAGATGGTAATCTCTGTATTACACACCCCCTCACTGAGATAGTGATCTCTGTGTTACACACCCCCCCTCACTGAGATGGTAATCTCTGTGTTACACAGACCCCCTCACTGTGATCGTAATCTCTGTGTTACACACCCCCCCTCACTGAGACGGTGATCTCTGTGTTACACACACCCCTCACTGTGATGGTAATCTCTGCGTTACACACAACCCCTTCATTGCGATGGTAATCTCTGTGTTACACACCCCCTCACTGAGATGGTCATCTCTGTGTCACATACCCCCTTCACTGAGATAGCGAACTCTGTGTTACACACCCACCCCTCACTGAGATGGTAATCTCTGTGTTACACACACCCCCTCACTGAGATGGTAATCTCTGTGTTACACACCCCCCCTCACTGAGATGTGAATCTCTGTGTTACACACCCACCCCTCACTGAGATGGTAATCTCTGTGTTACACCCCCCCCTCACTGAGATGGTGATCTCTGTGTTACACACCCCCCCCTCACTGAGATGGTAATCTCTGTGTTACACACCCCCTCACTAAAATGGTAATCTCTGTGTTACACACCTCCCTCACTGAGATGGTAATCTCTGTGTTACACACCCCCCTCACTGAGATGGCAATCTCTGTGTTACACAGACCCCCTCACTGTGATGGTAATCTCTGTGTTACACAGACCCCCTCACTGTGATGGTAATCTCTGTTACACACCCCCTCACTGAGATGGTCATCTCTGTGTCACATACCCCTCTTCACTAAGATAGCGAACTCTGTGTTACATACACCCCCCCTCACTGAATAGTAATCTCTGATACACCCCCCCTCACTGAGATAGTGATCTCTGTGTTACACACTCCACCTAACTGAGATGGTAATCTCTGTGTTACACATCCCCCCACTGAGATGGTCATCTCTGTGTTACACACCCACCCCTCACTGAGATGGTAATCTCTGTGTTACACCCCCCCCCTCACTGAGATGGTAATCTCTGTGTTACACACCCCCTCACTGTGATGGTAATCTCTGTGTTACACACCTCCCTCACTGAGATGGTAATCTCTGTGTTACACACCCCCCCCCCTCACTGAGATGGCAATCTCTGTGTTACACACCCCCCCTCACTGAGATGGCAATCTCTGTTACACACCCCCTCACTGAGATGGTCATCTCTGTGTCACATACCCCCCATCACTGAGATAGCGAATTCTGTGTTACATACACCCCCCCCTCACTGAATAGTAATCTCTGTGATACACCCCCCTCACTGAGATAGTGATCTCTGTGTTACACACTCCACCTAACTGAGATGGTAATCTCTGTGTTACACACCCCCCTCACTGAGATGGTAATCTCTGTGTTACACACCCCCCCTCACTGATATGTGAATCTCTTTGTTACACACCCACCCCTCACTGAGATGGTAATCTCTGTGTTACAACCCCCCCCCCTCACTGAGATGGTAATCTCTGTGTTACACACCCCCCTCACTGTGATCGTAATCTCTGTGTTACACCCCCCCCCTCACTGAGATGGTGATCTCTGTGTTACACACACCCCTCACTGTGATGGTAATCACTGTGTTACACACCTCCCTCACTGAGATGGTAATCTCTGTGTTACACACCTCCCTCACTGAGATGGTAATCTCTGTGTTACACCCCCCCTCACTGAGTTAGTAATCTCTGTGTTACACCCCCCTTCAGTAAGATGATAATCTCTGTGTTACATCCCCCCTTCACTGAGATGGTAATCTCTGTATTACACACCCCCTCACTGAGATAGTGATCTCTGTGTTACACACACCCCCTCACTGAGATGGTAATCTCTGTGTTACACAGACCCCCTCACTGTGATCGTAATCTCTGTGTTACACACCCCCCCTCACTGAGATGGTGATCTCTGTGTTACACACAACCCTCACTGTGATGGTAATCTCTGCGTTACACACAACCCCTTCACTGCGATGGTAATCTCTGTGTTACACACCCCCTCACTGAGATGGTCATCTCTGTGTCACATACCCCCTTCACTGAGATAGCGAACTCTGTGTTACATACACCCCCCTCACTGAATAGTAATCTCTCTGTTACACACCCCCCTCACTGAGATGGTAATCTCTGTGTTACACACCCCCCCCTCACTGAGATGTGAATCTCTGTGTTACACACCCACCCCTCACTGAGATGGTAATCTCTGTGTTACACCCCCCCCCCCCTCACTGAGATGGTAATCTCTGTGTTACACACCCCCTCACTGTGATGGTAATCTCTGTGTTACACACCTCCCTCACTGAGATGGTAATCTCTGTGTTACACACCCCCCCCCCTCACTGAGATGGCAATCTCTGTGTTACACACCCCCCCTCACTGAGATGGCAATCTCTGTTACACACCCCCTCACTGAGATGGTCATCTCTGTGTCACATACCCCCCATCACTGAGATAGCGAATTCTGTGTTACATACACCCCCCCCTCACTGAATAGTAATCTCTGTGATACACCCCCCTCACTGAGATAGTGATCTCTGTGTTACACACTCCACCTAACTGAGATGGTAATCTCTGTGTTACACACCCCCCTCACTGAGATGGTAATCTCTGTGTTACACACCCCCCCTCACTGATATGTGAATCTCTTTGTTACACACCCACCCCTCACTGAGATGGTAATCTCTGTGTTACAACCCCCCCCTCACTGAGATGGTAATCTCTGTGTTACACACCCCCCTCACTGTGATCGTAATCTCTGTGTTACACCCCCCCCTCACTGAGATGGTGATCTCTGTGTTACACACACCCCTCACTGTGATGGTAATCACTGTGTTACACACCTCCCTCACTGAGATGGTAATCTCTGTGTTACACACCTCCCTCACTGAGATGGTAATCTCTGTGTTACACCCCCCCTCACTGAGTTAGTAATCTCTGTGTTACACCCCCCTTCAGTAAAATGATAATCTCTGTGTTACATCCCCCCTTCACTGAGATGGTAATCTCTGTATTACACACCCCCTCACTGAGATAGTGATCTCTGTGTTACACACCCCCCTCACTGAGATGGTAATCTCTGTGTTACACAGACCCCCTCACTGTGATCGTAATCTGTGTGTTACACACCCCCCCTCACTGAGATGGTGATCTCTGTGTTACACACACCCCTCACTGTGATGGTAATCTCTGCGTTACACACCCACCCCTCACTGAGATGCTAATCTCTGTGTTACACCTCCCCCCCTCACTGAGATGGTAATCTCTGTGTTACACACCCCCCCTCACTGAGATGGTAATCTCTGTGTTACACACCCCCTCACTAAAATGGTAATCTCTGTGTTAGACACCTCCCTCACTGAGATGGTAATCTCTGTGTTACACACCCCCCTTCACTGAGATGGCAATCTCTGTGTTACACACCCCCCCTCACTGAGATGGTAATCTCTGTGTTACACAGACCCCCTCACTGTGATGGTAATCTCTGTTACACACCCCCTCACTGAGATGGTCATCTCTGTGTCACATACCCCCCTCACTGATATGTGAATCTCTTTGTTACACACCCACCCCTCACTGAGATGGTAATCTCTGTGTTACACCCCCCCATCACTGAGATGATAATCTCTGTGTTACACACCCCCCTCACTGTGATCGTAATCTCTGTGTTACACACCCCCCCTCACTGAGATGGTAATCTCTGTGTCACATACCCCCTTCACTGAGATAGCAAACTCTGTGTTACATACACCCCCCTCACTGAATAGTAATCTCTCTGTTATACACCCCCCTCACTGAGATGGTAATCTCTGTGTTACACACCCCCCCCTCACTGAGATGTGAATCTCTGTGTTACACACCCACCCCTCACTGAGATGGTAATCTCTGTGTTCCACCCCCCTCACTGAGATGGTAATCTCTGTGTTACACACACCCCCTCACTGAGATGGTAATCTCTGTGTTACACACCCCCTCACTAAAATGATAATCTCTGTGTTACACACCCCCCTCACTGAGATGGTAATCTCTGTGTTACACACCCCCCTCACTGAGATGATAATCTCAGTGTTACACACTCCCTCACTGAGATAGTGATCTCAGTGTTACACACACCCCCTTCACTGAGATGGTAATCTCTGTGTTACACACACCCTCACTGAGATCGTAATCTCTGTGTTACACACCCCCCTCACTGAGATGGTCATCTCTGTGTTACACACCCTTTTCACTGAGATGGTAATCTTTGTGTTACACCTCCCCTCACTGAGATGGTAATCTCTGTGTTACACACCCCCCCTCACTGCTATGGTAATCTCTGTTTTACACACACCCTCACTGAGATAGTAATCTCTGTGTTACACACCCCCGCTCACTGAGTCAGCGATCTCTGTGTTACACCCCCCCCCCACTGAGATGGTAATCTCTGTGTTACACCCCCCCTCACTGAGATGGTAATCTCTGTGTTACACACCCCCTCACTGAGGAGGTATCTCTGTGTTACACACCCGCCTTTACTGAGATGGTAATCTCTGTGTTACACACACCCCCTCACTGAGATGGCAATCTCTGTGTTACACACGCCCTCACTGAGATAGTAATCTCTGTGTTACACACCCTCCCTCACTGAGATGGTAATCTCTGTGTTACACACACCCTCACTGAGGTCGTAATCTCTGTGTTACACACCCCCCTCACTGAGATGGTCATCTCTGTGTTACACACCCTCTTCACTGAGATGGTAATCTTTGTGTTACACCTCCCCTCACTGAGATGGTAATCTCTGTGTTACACACCCCCCCTCACTGAGATGGTAATCTCTGTGTTACACACCCCCTCACTGAGAAGGTATCTCTGTGTTACACACCCCCCTTTACTGAGATGGTAATCTCTGTGTTACACACCCCCGCTCACTGAGTCAGTGATCTCTGTGTTACACACACCCCCTCACTGAGATAGTAATCTCTGTGTTACACACAACCCCCTCACTGCGATGGTAATCTTTGTGTTACACACAACCCCCTCACTGAGATGGTAATCTCTGTGTTACACACAACCCTCTCACTGAGATAGTGATCTCTGTGTTACACACACCCCTCTCACTGAGATGGTAATCTCTGTGTTACACACCCTCCCTCACTGAGATGGTAATCTCTGTGTTACACACACCCTCACTGAGGTCGTAATCTCTGTGTTACACACCCCCCTCACTGAGATGGTCATCTCTGTGTTACACACCCTCTTCACTGAGATGGTAATCTTTGTGTTACACCTCCCCTCACTGAGATGGTAATCTCTGTGTTACACACCCCCCCTCACTGCTATGGTAATCTCTGTTTTACACACACCCTCAGTGAGATAGTAATCTCTGTGTTACACACCCCCGCTCACTGAGTCAGTGATCTCTGTGTTACACACACCCCCTCACTGATGGTAATCTCTTTGTTACACCCCCCCCCACTGAGATGGTAATCTCTGTGTTACACACCCCCCCTCACTGAGATGGTAATCTCTGTGTTACACACCCCCTCACTGAGAAGGTATCTCTGTGTTACACACCCCCCTTTACTGAGATGGTAATCTCTGTGTTACACACACCCCCTCACTGAGATGGTAATCTCTGTGTTACACACCCCCTCACTGAGAAGGTATCTCTGTGTTACACACCCCCGCTCACTGAGTCAGTGATCTCTGTGTTACACACACCCCCTCACTGAGATAGTAATCTCTGTGTTACACACAACCCCCTCACTGCGATGGTAATCTCTGTGTTACACACAACCCCCTCACTGAGATGGTAATCTCTGTGTTACACACAACCCTCTCACTGAGATAGTGATCTCTGTGTTACACACCCCCCCTCACTGAGATGGTAATCTCTGTGTTACACACCCTCCCTCACTGAGATGGTAATCTCTGTGTTACACACACCCTCACTGAGGTCGTAATCTCTGTGTTACACACCCCCCTCACTGAGATGGTCATCTCTGTGTTACACACCCTCTTCACTGAGATGGTAATCTTTGTGTTACACCTCCCCTCACTGAGATGGTAATCTCTGTTTTACACACACCCTCAGTGAGATAGTAATCTCTGTGTTACACACCCCCGCTCACTGAGTCAGTGATCTCTGTGTTACACACACCCCCTCACTGAGATGGTAATCTCTTTGTTACACAGCCCCCCCTCACTGAGATAGTAATCTCTGTGTTACAGCCCCCCCCCACTGAGATGGTAATCTCTATGTTACACACCCCCCCTCATTGAGATGGTAATCTCTGTGTTACACACCCCCTCACTGAGAAGGTATCTCTGTGTTACACACCCCCTTTACTGAGATGGTAATCTCTGTGTTACACACCCCCGCTCACTGAGTCAGTGATCTCTGTGTTACACACACCCCCTCACTGAGATAGTAATCTCTGTGTTACACACAACCCCCTCACTGCGATGGTAATCTCTGTGTTACACACAACCCCCTCACTGAGATAGTGATCTCTGTGTTACACACACCCCCTCACTGAGATGGTAATCTCTGTGTTACACACAACCCACTCACTGAGATAGTGATCTCTGTGTTACACACACCCCCTCACTGAGATGGTAATCTCTGTGTTACACCCTCCTCACTGAGATGGTAATCTCTGTGTTACACACCCCCCCTCACTGAGATAGTGATCTCTGTGTTACATACAACCCCCCCACTGATATAGAGGCAGCTGATAGAGCCACTGAGCTCGATCCTCACCTCTGGTCGTGGCTGTGTGGACCTTACTTGATCCGCCCCTGACTGTGTGTCCCCCCTGCCCCACAACTCCAACTTCAGTCAACACCTCACTGCGGCCACTGTAAATTTCCCTCCGTTTCGGTGGCCGGTAAGAGGACGGGAGGGCGGGTGTGTAAATGAGCATGACTGAGAGAATCGGTTACCGTGGAGCTCAGTGGGAGGACGGGATTACTCTTGGAACCACATATATTTGATGGGCCGAATGCCCCCCTTTCGACATTGTATGGGAATGTGTGAGGAAAAGAAACCCGCAAAGGAGGAGCAAGGTGCAATTGCCTTGGGCTGTCATACCCAATGGAATCTGCATTGGGATTCTGCCACGAGCTAACGTCCGGTTGGGAGCTGCAGTGATGAGTGCCAGGGACATTACACTGGAGCTGTGAAATGGAAAGTGAGACACGATGTGCCTTTGCTTTGAGGAGACCCTCTAGGCAACATTCAACCTGATGGGTAGCAACACTGGCTTCACATTCAGAGGGCGTCTGTTCACTTTGCAGAGGGCACCACTGACAGAGCAGAAGGCAGGAGCCCCAGGACTCCAGTCCAGGACCCCTCTGACCAAAAGACCGCAGACCAGCCACGTGTCCGGGGCCCAGCTCGCTACCAGCGTGCTGACGCCGCGATCCAGCCCGAGGCAGTCTCCAATAGCCATTGCGCAGGCAGCGGCAATGGAGACGGCAGGAACGCCGAACGTGGTCACGTCGAGCAAGCTGGTGACGAAGATATCGGCCCCTCCCGCGAGGGTGGACAGCCAGGAAAGAGAAAACAGCCGTGTGATTCGGAGGGAGGTAAGATCTCACACCAGATTCTGCTGGTGCTGGAGGAAGTCAGCAGGTAGCGTCTGTGGGGGAGGGGGGGAATAACCAGTCAATGAAGGGTCTTGGCCCGGAACCCCCAGCTGTGTGATCCTCTCCACAGACGCTGCCTGATCTGCTGAGTTCCTCCAGCATTTTGTGAGTGTTGCTTTGGATCACGCCTGCAGGCAAGGGCGTTCGGAAATAATACAGCCCGCATTGCTTTAATTTTTAATTAACAGCCAAGTTATGTTGCATTTGTGGCCAGTAATTTATCTAATTTTGAAGATGATAAACCCATAAATTCTTCCTCTCAATCTAACATTTCCTTTCACCTCTGTATCAGCCCGAACGACAATATTGTTGCCTAAAGACACACACAACACAAGGTGTACATTTAGAACCACTCCTGCTTTTCTTGTCTCAATACTCACACCACCATTTTGGTCTGTTTGCTACATTTAATTAAATTGTGTCTTCCTAAATGTCAAGACTTCTTTGTCTTCTAAACCAACTTGTTACTCTGCTTCTGCACAATAAATGTAAGGACAATTAAAATCCCATACTGTTCCTTCTCCATGACATTGTGCTTCTCAGCAATATATAATAGACACTGGTTCTTTCATCTGTCTGTCTATCTATCTGTCTGTCCGTCTATCTGTCTATTTGTCGGTCTGTCTGTCTGTCTATCTGTCGGTCTGTCTCTGTCTATCTACCTATGTGTCTGTCTGTCTGTCTATCTATCTATGTGTCTGTCTATCTATCCATCTGTCTATCTATCTGTCCATCTGTCTATCTATCTGTCTGTTTTTCTGTCTATCTGTCTGTCTGCCTGTCTGTCTATCTGTCTATCTATCTGTCCGTCTGTCGATCTACGTGTCTATCTATGTGTCTGTCTATCTGTCTATCTATCTATCTGACTATCTGTCTGTCTACCTATCTGTCTGTCTGTATGTCTATCTTTCTGTCTGTCTGTCTGTCCGTCTACCTATCTGTCTGTCTGTCTATGTGTCTGTCTATCTATCTATCTGTCTGTCTGTCTGTCTGTCTATCTATTTGTCCATCTATCTATCTATTTATCATTTGTTTATTTAGAGATACAGTGTGGACATGGACTGGGCCCTCTCAGACCAATCAGCCACACTGCCCATCAACCCATCCGTTCAACCCTAGCCTAATCACGGGACAATTTACAGTGAGCGGCTAACCTACTAACTGGCACGTCTCTGGACTGATTGCTGGCTTATTCCCCACTCCAACTCCAGTGTCCTTGTTTAGTAGTCTGCCCAAAACATCAACGCTCCTGACCACTGGGATTGTTGGCTGCTGACTGCTCAGCGTTGGGGGCGGGGTAGTCACTGTACAGTGCCGGCTGCGAAGGTTGGTGCTTGACTCGCACCGCTGTCTGTGGGGAGTTTGCACGTTCTCCCTGTGACCGCGTGGGGTTTCTTCCGGGAGATCTGATTTCCTCCCACAGTCCAGAGACATGTGGATTAGGGTCAGTGGGTCACGGGCACCAGAAACTTGGTAACACTTGCGGGCTGCCCAGTGCAATCCTCGCTGATTTGATTTGACGCAAACAATGCATTTCACTATGTTTGCAACGCACATGTGGCAAATAAAGCCAGTCTTGGGCATCTAATCGTAACTCCCATTTATCTCCTGGAAATCTGGTAACCAAATACTGGCCTGCCATTCCGACCCACCTGGAAGGCATATTCCAGTAAGGAGAAACTCCATAGATGCTGCAGGTCCAAAGAAACACGCACAAAATGCTGGAGGAACTCAACAGTGAGTCCTGAAGAAGGGTCTCGGCCCAAAACGTCGACTGTTTACTCTTTAATGTTGATGCTGCCGGGCCTGCTGAATTCCTCCAGGCATTTTGTGTGTGTGTTGCTTTGTATTCTAATAAAGATGTCTCATTCCCACTTATCTGCCTGTCCCCTTGCACCAACGTACACCCTCAGGCGTTGGATCGGAATAAGGTTTATTATCACTGATATGTCTCGTGAAATTTGTTGTTTTGCCATATGTAAAAATGTTACTATCAATTCCAACAAGAAATATATACAGGACTGTGCAGAAATTTTAGGTACATCTACACAGCTGGGTGCCAAGCCCCTTGCACGGTATCGTACTTGTCAGCGTGGAGCGGAGAACGAGTTTCTAAATCTGGTGGGAGCAGAGGATGTTGGTTATGGCGAGGGTGGGGCTTCCTGGGAGGGATGTGGGACAGGTGGTAGAGGAGTGCAAGGGGAGAGGATGTGGTGTGGGTGCACACTGAGACAACAGGCAAGGTCACTTGATTCCAAACAGTTAGTTTACTAATCATTACAGAATGTCTCTCCAGTGCTTCCTGCTCCCTCCCCTCTCCGTTTCCCTTTTCCCAACCATGATTCCCCTCTCCCTGCCCCCTTCCCGCTCTCAGTCCACAATAGAGACCCACATCAGAATCAGGTTTGTCATCACTCACATATGCTATGAAGTTTTGTTTTTGCGACAGCAGTACAGTGCAATACATAAAATTACTACAGTACTGTGCAAAAGTCTTAGACTATTGTACTGTAAAAATGTGAATTAATAATAAAAAAGAACAGAAAGAGAGCAAAAGAAGTGAGCTGGTGCTCATGGGTTTGATGTCCATTCGGAAATCGGATGGCAGAGGGGAGGAAGCTGTTCCTGAAACACAGAGTGTGTGCCTCCAGGGTCTTGTATCTCCTCTCTGGTGGGGGTTTTTAATGACGGGTGCCGCCTTTTTGAGACTTCACCTTTTGAAACTGTCCTCAGTGCTGGGGCGGCTAGTACTTACAACCCTATGCGGCCTTTTCCAATCCTATGGAGTGGAGCCTCCATACCAGACGGTGGTGCAACTAGTTAGAATGCCCTCCACATTAAAGTAAAGGCATCCGTTAGTCTTGCGAGACCATGGATCTGCGCCTGGAAAGTCTTCACTCTCCAGGGCGCAGGCCTGGGCAAGGTTGTACGGAAGAGCAGCAGTTGCCCATGCTGCAAGTCTCCCCTCTCCACGACATCAATGTTGTCCAAGGGAAGGGCATTAGGACCCATACAGCTTGGCACCAGTGTCACCACAGAGCAATGTGTGATTAAGTGCCTTGCTCAAGGACACAACACGTTCCCTCAGCTGGGGCTCGAACTCACGACCTTCAGGCAGCTAGCCCGACGCCTTAACCACTTGGCCACGTGTCCACACTACGTCTATAGAAACTTACTAGAGTCTTGAGTCTCCTCAAATGCCCAATGAAACTCCTAATCGGCTGCCAGATCCCTTGGTTATTTGTTTCATTCTGTTTCCCAGCTTCTGAACAAACTTTCCAGCCCCCTAACTTTGTCTCCCTCCCCTTGGGATCTGCAGTCGGGTTCCCATCCTCGTGTTCCCCAGGGTGTAAGCGGCTGGTGGGACAGAACGGGAAGGAATGCGTGGAAGAGAGTGAATGTGGAAGTAGAGGAGTGCGGGGGAAGGATAGGAATGGGGGTAAAACTCCAAAGGAGTAAGTAAGTGTGGACGGCCCCTTACCAACAGATACAACTTTATTTTCAGTGCAAGGTCGCCATGGCTTCACGGTACATTCATGCGGACCCTGACCCGCCACAGAGCCCAGAGCAACGGCAAGGGAAGCAACAGACACAGGAGACGGTCAAGACTGTGATCACAAAGACCAGGTGAGGAGCACAGCAACGTGGAGTGTGAAGGAGGTCGTTCAGCCCATCCTGCCTGTACTGGCCCTTCGAAATAACGCAGTAATGAACCCCATTCTTCATTCTTTTCCCAAAGCCCCATATTTCAGGTACACATTCCAGTGCTTCTCTGAAAAGTATCACTGAATGTGCTCCCACTGCCCTTGACACTGTCTGCTGCGAGGAGGACAATCCCTGGGACTTCCTGAGATCCCTGGGCAGTGCCAAGGCCGGGTTGATGCATGGCCCCTGTATCAGACAAAAGCCAGGGTCGGTTCATGCCCCCAGTAACCATGCAGTCTGTTTAACTGTGTGCCCATGTGCTAAAGGTGTCAGCAACATATTGTGTTTGAAAGTATGGTGGGATGAGGAGAGATGCTGGCACTTATGGGTCAAATTCAAGTTTAATTAAGATTCAGACATACACACGTATACAGCTAAATGAAACAGCGTTCCTCTGGGCTCAAAGTGCAAAACACAGTACATACAGTCACTCACATCACATACAGTCACTCACATCACATACAGTCACACACATCACATACAGTCACTCACATCACATACAGTCACATACATCACGTACAATCACTCACATCACATACAGTCACTCACATCACATACAGTCACACACATCACATACAGTCACACACATCACATACAGTCACTCACATCACATACAGTCACATCACATACAGTCACACACATCACATACAGTCACTCACATCACATACAGTCACTCACATCACATACAGTCACACACATCACATACAGTCACTCACATCACATACAGTCACTCACATCACATACAGTCACACACATCACATACAGTCACACACATCACATACAGTCACTCACATCACATACAGTCACACACATCACATACAGTCACTCACATCACATACAGTCACTCACATCACATACAGTCACACACATCACATACAGTCACTCACATCACATACAGTCACACACATCACATACAGTCACTCACATCACATACAGTCACTCACATCACATACAGTCACTCACATCACATACAGCCACACACATCACGTACAATCACTCACATCACATACAGTCACTCACATCACATACAGTCACACACATCACATACAGTCACACACATCACATACAGTCACTCACATCACATACAGTCACACACATCACATACAGTCACACACGGTACATACAGTCACACACATCACATATAACTGTATAACAATTACAGCACAGAAACAGGCCATCTTGGCCCTTCTAGTCCGTGCCGAATGCTTACTCTCACCTAGTCCCACCAACCTGCACTCAGCCCATAACCCTCCATTCCTTTCCTGTCCATATATCTATCCAATTTAACTTTAAATTACAACATCAAACCTGCCTCAACCACTTCTGCTGGAAGCTCGTTCCACACAGCTACCACTCTCTGAGTAAAGAAGTTCCCCCTCATGTTACCCCTAAACTTTTGCCCTTTAACTCTCAACTCATGTTCTCTTGTCTGAATCTCCCCTACTCTCAATGGAAAAAGCCTATCCACGTCAACTCTATCAATCCCCCTCATAAATTTAAATACCTCTATCAAGTCCCCCCTCAACCTTCTACGCTCCAAACAATAAAGACCTAACTTGTTCAACCTACAGACACAGACATCACATACAGTCACACATGGTATATACAGACACACATGTCACATACGGTCACACACATCACAATCACACATGGTACGTACAGTCACACACATCACATACAGTCACACACCTCACATACAGTCACACACTCTACATATACTTACAACAGCATGTCCAGTCACAGAGTGACATTAGCACAAGCACCTGGGTGGCATGGCCTGGACATTGATGGTGTACGGGATGGTGCAGTGGAGCCATGTTTCTGTAAGAAAAAGCACACAGCAGTTCCCCATCTCCCACAGCCGCAGATAAAGGCAATCCAGGGAGTGAACACTAGAGAACACGGGGGGGGGGGGGGGGGGCAGGGGTTAGCCAGAAAAGATTCCAGCATGCCCTCTGCGTCCCTGCTCTCTCCCACACTGCCTCTGCCCAAGTGGCTGCTACAGGCAACAAGATGGAATGACGCCCTGGTCCACGAAACAGCCGAGTGAGTGAGCGGAGCCACCTTTAATGCATTTCTGCCTTATCACCTGCTTCAAAGGAACATCTCTAATATTTTTCCAAAGTTATTGATTTCAGGCAAAAGTCCAATTTGGCCTTGTTTGTGTTCCATTTCAGTTTGACCTTCTTCCCTAGTAAATAAATTACTCTTCCCCCTAATCTAATGAATTAATTAATATCTCAGTCTGGCTTTTGGTGGAGTTCTAGAAACAGAGAAAGTTCATTTTCAAACACTCAACAGTGTCTACACACTATACACACCTCCACAGAATTAAGATTTCAGATTCAGATTTAATTATCATGTGTATCAAAAACATTCTGTGAATGGCACTCTTTGCGTTAAGAGGATGCGCTGGGGGCAGGCCGCAAGTGTCGCCACACATTCCGGGGCCAACGTAACATGCCCACCGTGCTCGGCAGAACTACGCAGAGCACACCCAGTGACAAAGCAACAACAGCAAAGCAGGTCCTGTTCCTCCCTCCCGCCTACCCACGCGCAAACACAGTCCAATAACCCCAGGAAGGGCCGCTTTCGGCCTCCAGCCCCCAGCGGACGTGGGTTTGCGGGCATTGCGCCTTCGACTTCCCCAGCAGCCTTGCAGAGACTTGCAGACTCGGGGATCTCCAGCCATTGGACCTCGACTTCTGGACTTCAATCGACCGCTGGGCTCCAGTTGACCTCAGGGCTTTGATTGCCTTCCGGACTCCAGTCGAACTCCGGACAACAATCGACCTTTAGGCTTTGATCTTCAACGCTGATAGAATCAATGGAGGCTCCCTGATCAACCCACACAACATGCTGGAGGAATTCAAAGGGCCAGGCAGCATCCATAGAGGAGAATAACCAGTCAACGTTTCCGGCCGAAACTCCCTGCTGCTGCTCTGCGCTTCATGTTTCCAATGCTAACTCCCTTACCCTGTCCTCTCGGAGAATGTCTGCCACGGAGTATTAGTTGTTTCTGTGCTTGGAGTGGCCCCTGTACCCATTGTCACTGATGGCCAGAGTGGGTTAATGTGCCTGGTGTTTGGGGTGGGGTCATGTGCTGATTGTTAGTGACGTTTAAGGTGTTTCCTGTACTGGGTTTTATATTGGATTCTGTTCGCTGTGAGGTGGAGTCAATACCAGGGCAACCCCTCATCTAAGGTTTCCCCCTCATCCCAGCTCCATACCCAAGGGCAGCCCTTTTCAGAGAGGAGCTCACCTCAAGTCCATGACTATCTCTTTGTAATTTTAGTCCTGGGGTAGCGGGGAGCTGGCCCCCCAGTGACCGAGCCACACACCTGGGAGAAGGAGAGAGGCATCGGATTGTTAGCCTGTCCTTCGCTCTCGCCACTGAAGCCTGCCAGCGCAGAAAAGTTATGGCAGGTAAAATGTGTAGAACTAACAGACAAACTCACCAGCTTCTGGTAAACGGTTACCACTAACCGGCTTCTGTTAACTGGTGACCACTAACCAGCTTCTGCTAACTGGTTACTACTAACCAGCTTCTGCTAACTGGTTACCACTAACCGGCTTCTGTTAACTGGTGACCACTAACTAGCTTCCGACAACTGGTTCCCCCCTGATTGGCTTCTGCTAAACTGATTCCAGCTAACCAGCTTCTGTTAACTGGTTTCAGCCAGTCAATTTCGGTTAACTGGTTTTAGCTAACTGACAGTTTTGTAACCAGCATCCACTAACTGGGTTTCCACCGGCCTGTTTCTGGGGGGGTGACCCTTCTCTCCAACATCTCGCTGTGACTGAGCGAGCAGTGGCCCAGAGTGGACAAGGTGCCCAAGTTGTGTGGCTGAAAGCGTGTTAGCATCCTCGTTCTCTGAAAGATCCAAGGACTTGGAATATGAGAACGTGTTGAGTCTGGTTACACACAGCCTTTGCGATCCTGCGCGCAGGGGCGGCCTGGCCTTACTGAGTTGATGAGTCCAGTCACTGATTAAAATCCTTTCCAACAAAAACACAAGACCATAGACACAGGAGCAGAACGAGGTCATTCAGCCCATCGAATCTGAGCATGACTTGATTTATTTTCCCTCTCAACCCCATTCTCTTGCCTTCTCCCCGTAACTTTGACTAATCAAGAACTTGTTGGCCTCTGCTTTAAATATACCTAGTGATTTGGCCTCCACAACTGTCTACGGTAATGAATTCCGTCCGGCTAAAGAAATTTCGCCCCCGATCTCTGTTCTAAAGGGACATCCTTCCACTCTGAGGTTGTGCCTTCTGGTCCTAGACTCTCCATTGTAGGAAACACCTTCTCCACGTCCACTCTATCTAGGCCTTTCAATATCTAATAGGCTTCAACAAAATCCCCCCCTCCCCATTCTTCTAAACCAACGAGTAGAGGTCCAGAGCCATCAAACGCTCCTCGTAATTAACCCTTTCGTTCCCGGGATTATGAGGTTGATTCCGGCAGGTCACTAAGTACAAGGTAGAAAGCAGCAGAAGATGACGACGGGATAAGTGGGGGTAAAAAGGTAGTGAGTGGGTTTTGGAGGCTGTGAGTGGAAGGGAAGAATCAAACGAGATGTGACGTAGGGGCAAATAGTTTATTTGTGCTCATGTTCCAATTCAGTCTAACGTGATGTACCTCATTTTCCTTCCAGCTAAAACTTTAGCTGAGCTGCAGAAGTGGGATGAGGTGACGGAAAGCCAGAGGGTGACGAACAGAAGGCAGTCCGACAATGGCGAGTCTGATTGGAAAACGCCGGAAAATGTCCTCATTTTAGCGCAGCACAAAGCGACAGCCAATCCAAACTCAGGGTGCCGCCAAGAATCGGCCAATCCAAATTCAGGACAGGAGGCCGTTGTTCAGGGAGACAAACAAGCCCCACCAATCCAAGAGCAGCACATGAGAGGGGGCGGGATCTCAGCCTGGGAGAATGGAACAGCTCTCCGGTCAGTCTGAACTGGAGCGCAACAGGCGGAATATTCAATAACCCTCAATCCATTTGTGGTGTAGGCTGTTGTCCTGGCCAGGAGAAACTGGTTGGAGAGCAAGCAGCCTAGAAAGCAAGGCCGCAAATAGCCGGGCTGCGCCGAGGGTGGGCAAGACCATTATTAAGGCTAACACACCTCACTGAATCTGCAAGGGACTAATTGAATCGCCAGCATCAGGCTCTTCATTGCTTGCTTGTTCTGTTAATCCGCTGCAGGCCGGGCCACCGCCCAAGGTGGATGACACGGCATTAGATCAGCGACGGGAGAGCGCGAAGGGCATCCGACTCACCCTGAGAGTCAGGACGATGTGGGACTGGAATCGAACATCACGGTGTTATTTCTGATTTACATCCCACGGTGATGGAGCAGAGATTAGAACAGCCTGGATTCGGGAGAAGGTCTGGAGGTCATCTCTGCTTCTGAGAACACTCTTCTCCAGATGTCCTGTTGCTGAATTAAGTTGGAATCCGTCCAGTGCTGTCACTCTCCCACTCTGGGCTCCCTGTCCAGCAATACCTACAAACAGGGGGTATTACCTTGTACAATCTTCCACCACCTCCTTAACCACCCTACTGCCCCCACAGTGGGCAATCACTAACCCTTCACTTCTGGCAGTTTGTGGGGACCGCTGGAGGATCACTGATCCTGAAACCCCTCTGCACCCAACTAGCCAGAGGTTAGAACTAATTTTACACTAAGCTGGAATTTAAAACAAAAAAAAAATCAATATATTTGAATTAACAGAGAACTAAACTCTTTAAACAGAAAACGGCGGAGATCCTGTGGGAAGAGGGAAAGAGGAGTTTGTGTTTTGGGTTGAGGGCTTTGCGTTGGAATTGGGAAATGTGTGAGATTAAAGAGCACAGGCCAGGTTAAAGAAGGTGAGCAGAGTGTGAAAAGCTAAATGGAGGGGGAGCTTAGGTGAGATTAAGTGACTTTGAAAGATTTGTGTAAAGCGAGGGAGGGTGACAATGGGATAAGTGGGAGGGTCGCGGATAGGAACAGAGGAATCGTTACCAGCATTGGTAATCTGAGAAACCATCAAACATAGGAGCTGAATTAGGACATTCAGCCCATCAGGTCTGCTCCTCCATTTCATCATGGCTGATTTCTGAACTCCATTCTCCTGCCTTCTCCTTGTAACCTTTGACCCCCTTGCTAATCAAGAAAGTAATAAGACAAGAGCAACGTTACAGTAAATACAAAATCGTTGAGTCTGTAACAGTGTAATGCTCATTACTAGCCAGGCCTTTGCTGAGTTCCTCTTCAAGTTTAGATTCTGTTTCTAAGGTGGGAGAATGGGAAGCTACAATAACAGACAAACATCGGGGTACAGATGGGGAAAACGGGGTACTGATAGGGAGAATGCATGCGATCTGTTTACCAGGGGTGTGGAATCGAGAACTAGGCGGCACAAGTTTAAGTTGACGGCGGGGGGGGGGGGGAGTTTAATAAGGAGGGCAACAGTTTCTCCCAGAGGATGGTCTGAAGTAAACTCGCAGTAGGCAAAGCAATAACTGGTGTTCTGAAGATTTAGCTCTAATGCGAAAGGAAACTTAGAGGCAAGGCGTAGTACTAGTGATGAAGACGGAGAAAGTGTCGGGGCAATGTGGCTGCCTCGTTCTTTCCAGAGGAAGTGGCTGAGGCAGGTACATGGACAACATTGAAAAGTTACTTAGACAGGTACATGGACAGGGGTTCCCAACCTGGGGTGCATGGACCCCTTGCTTAATGGCATTGGTCCATGGAATTAAAAAAAAAGGTTGGGAACCCCTGGTTTAGAGAGATATGGGTCAAACACAGGCCCATATACCAGAGGGCATGCATTGAAGATGAGAGGGGGTAGGTTCAAAGGGGGTGTGAGGGGTAAGTTTTTCACTCAGATAGTGGTGGATGCCTGGAACGCGCTGCCTGCTATGGTGGAGGCAAATACTATAGAGGCTTTTATGAGATGTTTGGATAGGCACATGGTTATAAGGAGGATAGAGGGATATGGACATTATGTAGGTAGGAGGGATTGGTGTTTGGGTGTTTTTGATTTGCTTTTTAGCTGGTTCAGCATAACATTGTGGGCCGAATGGCCTGTTCCTGTGCTGCACTGGTCTATGTTCTAAGTCTGACTATCTCAAACGGGCGTCTTGGCCAGCAGGAATGAGATGGGCCGAAGGGTCTGTTTCTGCGCCGTATGGCTGTTACCCTAAATGAAGCAGATCGTCAGTTTAGGATGCTGCCTTGTTTCTCTCTTCAGTTGTTGCCTTAGGGAATGCCTTCCTGAGCTGCCGGTCATGTTTTTAAAGAGAGTGCTGTTTGACGGGGTTGTGCCGGGAGCTGCTGACAGTGACAGTGACGGGGCAGCAATATACTGTACTGTATTACTGCAGGATAGGGGAACCTGCGAGCGGGCCACCTGCTGCCCCCTGCTGCTTGCGGGTAGGAGTTGCAGGTTTGGGAGGTTCAAAAAGCAGCAGCCAGTGACACCAGTGTATCTGCGTTGCTGGAGAAGACTGAACGGATTGGAGAGCTGACTTTGTGTTTTTAGGAATGCTTTCTATAAGATGATGAGCAGGAGGTGTAGACACCTGGTTGGGTTCTGTAACAGAGCAGACTATAGCAATAATAAAGTATCCTGCAGGTGCTGGAAATCCAGAACAACACACGCACACGACACTGGAAGAACTCAGCAGGTTAGGCATGAGGGGAGATAAACAGTCGACGTTTCGGGCTGTGATCCTTCATCAGGACCGGAAATGAAGGGGGAAGAAGCCAGAATAAGGTGGTGGGAGGAGGGAAAGGCTGCAGGCCAAGGGGTGTTAGGTGAAGTCAGGTGAGGGGGAAGGTGGGTGGGTGGGGGAGAGGGAATGAAGTGAGAATCTGGGAGTTGATAGGTGGAAGAGGTAAGGGGCTGACGAAGAAGAACACTGATAGGAACGGTGAGTGGTAGTAATACGTTAATTGGCAATAGAAGGTGATTAATAGGCAGACAAGGGGGTGGAGTTGAAAATATCCAGGGCTTGAGTTGGAAGGAAATGTTTTTGGTAAGTTTGCAGTCCAATGCAATGAGACAGCAGGATGATAGTGAATAGTTGGGAGAGTTTGAGAATATGTTAGGGATCATGAAGCTGATATTGCAGGAAATGCCAACTAATTTCTCAGGGATATTTTCCAAAGGTATTTTGAGTTCAGTTCAATGAGGCTTTTACTATTCTTTAGGGTTAGAAATTGGGTTGTGACATAGGGGTATAACATTAATGCTTTAAAGGAAAGAATTTTGAGTAGGCCCTGTTCTTTTGGCTAAACCTACCTTTCCATTGACTAATTTTGACCAGAGGTCCTTGGGTACAACCCCTTACCATGGCTAAGTATTGGGGCAAAAGGCTTCCTGTTTCACAGCCAAAGGGTTGTCCTTCATGCCTGGTACGTGTGGGGCCTCTTTTCTCCCTCTGCCAGCCCCCAGCCCAAGTAATTACCCTGGGAAGATTGTGGAGCAGCCCATGTTATAGGGCTCTTTCTAGGCTGAAGGGGCTGAAGTCAGTTTCACTCCCAACCACCCGATATCCCTTAATACTGAACACAGCACCAATCTGGAGAAAATGATGCAAAGAGTGGAATGAAATAGAGATATTTGACTTCAGAGTTCATCGTAAGATCTGTACATTGTATTAAAGAAACTTCTGCTTCACCTCCTGGACAATTTTTAATGTTTGCTCTGTTAGTGTGGGTGAAAATTCAAAGGTTTAAGGTTCAAAACACATTTATTATCAAAGAATGTATAAATTATACAACCTTGAGATTTGTCTGCTTACAGGCAGTCACAAAACAAGAAACCCAAAAGAACCCAATTTTTAAAAAAATACCAACCCCAGTGAGCAGAGAAAGTGAAAAAAAAACACAAATCTTGTAAACAACAGAAGCGAGCAACTATATGAAATCCTTACAACACTTACCACTATACCAATCTTGGTGAATTATTTATTCTTAACATTTGCTTTTGCTCTTACTTCTTCTGTTAAACGTTTGCTCTTGGGAAGGGGAAGATATTGAAAGGGTGCAATGCCTAGTACTGTACATTCCTAGTCACCAAGGTGATAATGGTAGGGCTGCACTTTGCACTTGTCCATTCCATTGACAGGCAAAATATCAAGTTGGCAACGACAGGACATTAACCCAAGAGCAATGAAGACCAGAGATATATAACTTGCATTCTTGAGGTTTCTTTTTATAGTTTAAGATCATGTATTTGTGTATTATTTATTTAGAGATATGGCATGGTAACATTTGTGATGCAGAATTATCTTTGGGAATCAAAGCAAAAGACAGTAGACAGCAACTGTTCCTGCTATTTCCTATGCAGAGTCACTAGATCAGGGTTTTATGCCATGGACCAATACCATTAAGTTGGGAACCCCTGGCCTAGAATATGGAGGCTGGAGAGCAGCTTCATATGAGGTACAATGTTTGCCAGTTCAACCACATACAGTGAAACACGTCGTAGGTAGAAGGCTGAGCTTAAACACAAGAAAATGTGCAGTTGCTGGAAATCCAGAGCAACACTCACAAAATGCTGGAGGAACGCAGTAAGTCAGGCAGCTTCTTCAAGATTGGAAAGGAAGTGGGGGGAGGGTGGAGAGAGGACAGGGAGGATCGCTAGAAGGTGATAGGTGAAGCCAGGTGGGTAGGGAAGAAGGGCTGGAGAGGAAGGAATCTGATAGGAGAGGGAGAAAGGGAAGGAGGAGGGGACTGGGCTGGGTTGGGGGGGTGATAGACAAGTGGGAAAAGGTAAGAGGGTAGAGTGGGGTTGAAGGCTGAGTATGCTTCAACCCTGAAAACAGGTCCAATCTCTAGTGAAGAGTCTGAGAAACATCTTCTACACGGTATATGTTCCTTCCTTTTCTCTCTAAAAGGTCACTTCCCTCCTGATCATCACTTTCTCTGCAGTTTCCCTCATTCTTGGGTTCCGACACCCCCGTTCTCTTTCCATTTCCACCCCAGAGCCCCCGCCAACCATTTCTCAACCCTCTTCTCACTTCACCAGGGTTCACTGCTTCACCTGGGCAGCCCACGCCCTTTTATCTACCCTTGCTCCAAGGCATTGATCCTCTCTGCAAACCCCACAGTCCTCCGAAACCTCACTTCAAAACCAAACCACAACGCCTGCTCTCAGTTCCACAATCTATTCCCCGGCGTCTCTGTTCTCCATTGGAAATGCTACTGATTCTTAACTTCATGGATAGTAGATGATTTGATCTTGGGCACTATTTTTCGTCAGTTAGTGATAGAAAAACATAGAAAATAGGTGCAGGAGTAGGCCATTTGGCCCTTCGAGTCTGCACCGCCATTTAGTATGATCATGGCTGATCATCCAACTCAGAACCCTCTACCTGCCTTCTCTCCATACCCCTGATCCCTTTAGCCACAAGGGCCATACCTAACTCCCTCTTAAATATAGCCAATGAACTGGCCTCAACTGTTTCCTGTGGCAGAGAATTCCACAGATTCACCACTCTCTGTGTGAAGAAGTTTTTCCTCATCTCAGTCCCAAAAGGCTTCCCCTTTATCCTCAAACTGTGACCCCCTCGTTCTGGACTTCCCCAACATCCGGAACAATCTTCCTGTATCTAGCCTGTCCAATCCCTTTAGAATTTTATACATTTCTATAAGATCCCCCCCCCCTCAATCTTCTAAATTCCAACGAATATAAGCCTAGTCGATCCAGTCTTTCATCATATGAAAGTCCTGCCATCCCAGAAATCAATCTGGTGAACCTTCTTTGTACTCCCTCTATGGCAAGGATGTCTTTCCTCAGATTAGGACACCAAAACTGCACACAATACTCCAGGTGTGGTCTCACCAAGGCCTTGTACAACTGCAGTAGTACCTCCCTGCTCCTGTACTCGAATCCTCTTGCTATGAATGCCAGCAGACCATTCGCCTTTTTCACCGCCTGCTGTACCTGCATGCCCACTTTCAATGACTGGTGTACAATGACACCCAGGTCTTGTTGCACCTCCCCTTTTTCTAATTGGCCACCATTCAGATAATAATCTGTTTTCTTGTTCTTGCCACCAAAGTGGATAATCTCACATTTATCCACATCAAGTTGCATCTGCCATGAAATTGCCCACTCACCTAACCTATCCAAGTCACCCTGCATCCTCTTAGCATCCTCCTCACAGTTAACACTGCCGCCCAGCTTCATGTCATCCGCAAGCTTGGAGATGCTGCATTTAATTCCCTCATCCAAGTCATTAATATATATTGTAAACAACTGGGGTCCCAGCACTGAGCCTTGCGGTACCCCACTAGTCACTGCCTGCCATTCTGAAAAGGTCCCGTTTATTCCCACTCTTTGCTTCCTGTCTGCCAACCAATTCTCTATCCACATCAATACCTTACCCCCAATACAGTGTGCTTTAAGTTTGCACACTAATCTCCTGTGTGGGACCTTGTCAAAAGCCTTTTGAAAATCAAAGGTGCGGTAACAGGCCCTTCCAGCCCAACGAACCTGTGCCGCCCAATTACATCCATGTGACCCGTACATCTCTGAAATGTGGGAAGAAACCGGTGCACCTGGAGGAAACCGACGTGGTCACGGGGAGAACACGTGAACTCATTTCAGGCAGTGGTGGGGATTGAACCTGGGTCGTTGGCGCTGTAATAGTGTTAGACTAAATGCTACGCTACAGCAGCGGGACGTGACAGTCCCATTTGCCATGAGACAGGCTAAGTTTATGGGCCATCCTGGTCTGGATCTGAATCAAACGGGACGCAGCTACTTGCTACGGTCTTGTAATAGAGCTCGCAGACAAGAACTCATTAAAGACTGGTAAACGCAAGAAGTACTCAGATGCTGTAAACCCAGAACAAATGCTGGAGGAACTCAGAAGGTCAGACAGCATTTCCGGAGGAGCATCAACAACCGAAATTTCGGACCAAGCCCCCTCTTCAGGACGGGGGAAGAAGCCAGACAAGGTGGAGGGAAGGGAAGGAGTACAAGCTGGCAGGTGATAGGTGAGACCAGGTGGTGCTGGGGGGTGGGGAAGTGAAGTAAGAAGCTGGCAGGTGATAGGTGAGACCAGGTGGTGCTGGGGGTTGGGGGATGAAGTAAGAAACTGGCAGGAGATAGGTGAGACCAGGTGGTACTGGGCGGCGGGGGGGGGGGGTGTGAAGTAAGAAGCTGGTAGGTGATAGGTGAGACCAGGTGGTGGGAGAGGGTGAAGTAAGAAGCTGGCAGGTGATAGGTAGAAGAAGTAAAGGGCTGAGGAAGAAGGAAATTGATGGGAGAGGACAGTAGGCCATGGGGAAAGGGACAGAGGAGGGCACCAGGGGGAGGTGGTGGGCGGGTGAGGAGAGGTGTGTTAACTACAATGAAAGGTCACAAATCTCTTAAACTCCTTTGTACCAGATACTGTAATGTGAAACGGGGCTGCCCTCGTGTGTCTGTCCTTTACAGGTAGATGTGGAGTTTGCATCAGATTCCTGGCTCCCGTAGATGATAAACAGGGTTTGAATTGTCTTGGGGGCAGCTCCCACGCAAGGTGGGACAACTTTTCCTGCCAGTGCCACTCACCCCACAAACCCCCTCCATCTGTCTACCTGTAGCAACCAGCCTGACATCTTACACCCCTCCTCAGTCCATCAGTCGCTTCGAATTCCTTTCTCACCACTTTCCTTCCCTATGCTCGAAATCTCGCCTCTCCGCTCTGAGCCCCGATGTAGAGTTTCAACCTAAACATGTCGACACTCCCTTGCCTCCCAAAGATGGTGCTGGACGCGATGATTTCTTCAGGCGGGTTGTACGTTGTCCCAGGCTGCGGTGAACCTTGAAGTCTTCTTGTTTGCAACGTTCATTATCAGACACACCTCAGCACAGGCATCTGTGTCGTCCAAAAACATGCAAAGAGAACTAAGTTTACTTGTCGCGTGTACGTCAAAACATGCGATACCGAGAGCAAGCTGTCGCCTATGGAGCAAGGTCGCTCCGTCCACGTGTCTGATGAACGGCGGAGACCAATCCGGCTTGGAACCAGCAGCGACGCAGGAGTTGCCAGTCAGCGTTGAACTCAACGTAGGAACTCCTGAGAGGTTTACTCCCAAAGTTTTCCCCATGGGTGGGTATAGCCGCAAGGCAGTGGAGGTTTGAGATCAGAGTTTTCCTTCTCCTAGGTGAGCTGCCAACCACGGCCGAGGAGCCCCGTCTGCCCGAAGCGCCAGTAAGCCGCCTTTGCCCCTTCTCCTGTCAGTAGAAGCAGAACAGCTGGGCTTAGTAGCTAAACCACGCGTGAAGGTCGGGAGCTATTTGAGATGCACATTACTTTGAGCATTTAATAGGTAGTGGGAGTTTGTCCCCTTTACCACCCCCGACTATAACAGCCTTAAGGAACTAGGAAACCAGGAAAGGTATGAAGAGGGAAGGTAACCAGTCTTTTTCCCAGGGTAGAGATGTCAAATGCCAGAGAGCATAGCTTTGAGGTGGGAGGGGTGAAGTTTGAAGCAGGTTTGCACGGCAAGTTCTTATTGCACAGAGAGCGATAGGTGCCTGGAACGTCCTACCAGAGCGGGAATGGAAATAGACACGACAACAACATTTAAAGGGTGTGTAGATTGACACATGAACAGTAATGAAAGGATTTAGAGATAAAAGATACTGTTTTTATAAAAAAGGATTAGTTTTATTTGTGACATATGCATCGTTTAGGTTCACCAGATTGATTCCTGGGATGGCAGGACTTTCATATGAAGAAAGATTGGATGAACTGGGCTTGTACTCGTTGGAATTTAGAAGATTGAGGGGGGATCTGATTGAAACGTATAAGATCCTAAAGGGATTGGATAGGCTAGATGCAGGAAGATTGTTCCCGATGTTGGGGAAGTCCAGAACGAGGTGCCACAGTTTGAGGATAGAGGGGAAGCCTTTTAGGACCGAGATTAGGAAAAACTTCTTCACACAGAGAGTGGTGAATCTGTGGAATTCTCTGCCACAGGAAACAGTTGAGGCCAGTTCATTGGCTATATTTAAGAGGGAGTTAGATATGGCCCTTGTGGCTATGGGGGTCAGGAGGTATGGAGGGAGGGCTGGGGCGGGGTTCTGAGTTGGATGATCAGCCATGATCATAATAAATGGCGGTGCAGGCTCGAAGGGCCGAATGGCCTACTCCTGCACCTATTTTCTATGTTTCTATGTTTGCGTCAGGGAACCAGCGTGCTGTCGCAATTCAAGATTCAGGCCATGCTTCCCAGTGCCAAATCTCACTAACGTGACCGTCTTTGGACTGTGGGAGGAAACCGGCGCACCCGGAGGAAACTCACATGGTCATGGGGAGAATGTAGAAACCTCTTACAGACAGTGGTGGGAATTGAACCCAGGTCTGATTCCATTTACCCTATCTACACCCCTCATAACCTTTATCAAATCTCCTCCGAATCTTCTACGTTACAAGGAATAAAGTCCTAATTCATTCTTTCCTTATAACCAAGGATCTCCAGTCCAGCAACATCCTTGTAAATTTTCTCTGTACTCTTTCAACTGTCTTGACATCTTTCCTGTAGGTAGTTGACTAAATCTGCACAAATGCCAATGTCTTATACAACTTCAACATCCCATCTCCTGCATTTAGTACTTTGATTTAGGAAGGCCAACATGTCAAAAGCTTTTTTTGCAACCCTATCTTCCTGTGCCACCACTTTCAATGAACTGTGGACCTGTATTCCCTACACATTTTGCTTCAATGTCAGCTTCTAGGACTTTCCCCTTTGGGAAGGAATTGTTCCTATTCAACAAGAATCCTTGGAGATTTGAACACAATTTCAGGAAAGGGTTCCTTTGATCCACGTTTCAGTTCCTTTAAAACCTTGAAACCCCCCTGGTGCTGACCTTATGACCTGATGTAAGCCGTCATGGATAGGTTGAAAGAATGAATAAATCTCTAACTCACAAGATTCTGCAGATACTAGAAATCCAGGGCAACATTCTGCTTTATCTCCTGGTTTCTAACCAGACTGACCCCTGGACCCTGAGGTACATTCCACAGTCCATTGACACTTCATCTTACCAGCTAATGATCATTAGTCTTTTTAATATTCAATCACAGTACCTGTGTTGTTCTCATTTAATCAAGTTAATTTTTGCACCTTTAACTACCCTTGCACAGTCTGTTCTACAAACCTGTTAATTTGTGGGCGAAAGAATTCACAGTCTTGTGATTTCATGTTATGTTCACAAGGATGCTGTTGGTGTCTGCACATTTTTCCCTTTGTGTATGAGGGTTGTATATGGACAGTTCAGACCACAAGATTGAGCCTGTAACAGCAAATCAGGCATCAGGGAGACGGTGGACTTGATTTATAGCATCACAGTCTAGGATAGGTTTGGCATCTACACTCAGTAGGCACTTTATTAGGTACACCTGTTTCTTCATGCAAATCTCTAATCAGCCAATAATGTGGCAGCAACTCAGTGCATCAGAACATGCAGACATGGTCAAGAGGTCCAGTTGTTTTTCAGACCAAACAGCAAAATGGGGACAAAATGTGATCCAAGTGACCTTGACCATGGAATGATTGTTGGTTTGAGTAGCTCAGAAATTGCTGATACCCTGGAATTTTCACGCACAACAGTCTCTAGAGTTTACAGAGAATGGCATGAAATAGGAAAAAAAAAATTCAGTGAGCAGCAGTTCTGTGGGCAAAAACGCCCTATTGATGAGAGAGGTCAGAGGAGAATGACCAGACTGGTTCAAGCTAATAGGAAGGCGGTAGTAACTCGGGTAACCACGCATTACAATAGTGGTGTGCAGAGGAACATCTTTGAATGCATAACACATCAAACTTTGAAGTGGGTAGACTATTAAAGTGGCCACTGAGTGTATATTGGAAAGTCCATGAGGAAGTCATGCATTCTTTAAGTGGAGTTAATGAAGGGTAGATTTAGAAAGTTCTAAGGCTAGTTCACAATGATTCCGAAGGCTCCTGTGTAGGTCTTCCATTCAGGCCACAGCTTTCCACCTATTGGTGGTGGGATGGAACCTCACTTTGGGTAAAAGAAGTGTGTCACATGGGGGTGCTGGGAACTGACCCAAATGCAAGACACAGACACTGAAGTACAAGAAACAGGACTTGACTAGAGTAAAGACGTGACAGGATTCAGACCAGGAGTAGGGACAAGAATGCAGACTTGGGCTAGGGAAAGCAGGACCAGGACTAGGAACCATGGACTAGGAGACAAGGCTTGGACTCTGAGCCTGAGACTAGACAAGGACCCAGAACCTGGGTCTTGCCTCGGGCTCAGACACCAGAACCAGGCAAGGACATGACTTGGCTGCCAGCTGGAGTCTTGGGACTTGAGCTTGGCTTGAGGCTGGGGTCTTGGGTCTTGAGGCTTGGGTCTTGGGTCTTGAAGCTTGGCTTGAGGCTGGGGTCTTGGATCTTGAGGCTTGGCTTAAGGCTGGGGTCTTGGGTCTTGAGGCTTCGCTTGGGATCCTCAAGGCTTGGGGTCTTGGGTCTTGAGCTTGGCTTGGGATCCTCGAGGCTTGGGTTCTTGGAGTGGCGTAGGATCCTCGAGGCTTGGGTTCTTGCAGCTTGGCTTGGGATCTTCGTCTTGAAATGCAGAGGCTGACAACTTGGAGGCTGGAGCTGAGAGACAGACTGGGAACTGAACATCAACATAGAGCCGGGACTTATCCTTCGACAACCAGGACTCACCTTTAACACAACACTAACATGAGACAGGACAGAACATAGACATAGAGCCGGGATTTATCCTACGACAAGCCAGGACTCAATTTCATCTCCACACCAAGGTGGGACAGGTCCACCTGTTGGGTAACGGCAGGACAGCCAGACTTACCCAACAGAGGCAAAGACAAGACAAGACATGACCCCAACCCCCGCAGGGCAACGGCAAAACGGCCTGACTTACCCCACGGAGGCGAGGACAAGACAAGACAAGACATGACCTCGCGCGGGGCAACGGCAGAACAGCCTGACTTACCCCACAGAGGCGAGAACAAGAGGAGACAAACACCAAAGAACTACAGACAGTTCCATCTCTGCTCCGGGGTAGCTCCAAGTCTCAGTTCAGCCAGCAACCTCAGCTGGCTGCAGAAACAGCTGGATCCCTACCTAGCTCAGTGTGGCTGGTAGCCACTCAGCTGGCCCGGAAAACAGCCGAATCCATACCACAAAGACCACTCCAACAAGTGGCAACAAGGCTCCATGAAGCAGTGGTCATCCAACCAGGCCTAGAGATCACAAATGGTTTCATCAGCAGGTTGCTCCAAGGGGGACTGACAAGACAAACCAGCAGCCCACACTCAACCCCAAGGCTACTTATATTGCAAGCCCAAAGATGGGGATCAGGTGCCTATGATTAACTCAAACAAGGGTCAGCTGGAAGACCCGGAGTCCTGAGTCCACGGACCAGACCATGAACCAGAATGGGGACTTCACAACCAGACCATGACAAAGTGTTGCACTACTTCAGTCCTTCCATGGTGAGGCAACACTTCATCTGTGAATCTGAATCTGTTGGGGTCAACTCTCCTTTGCATTGGTGAAACCCGACCTAGACTGGGGGACCACTTTGTCAAGTACCTTCGTCCGTCCACAAAAAACAGGATTTCCTAGTAACCAACCATTTTAATTCCAGTTCTCATTCCATCCCAACATGTCGGTCCGTGGACTCCTCTACTGTCACTCTCGGGTTACAGGAGCAAGGCCTCATATTCTGTCCAGGTAGCTTCCAACTGGATGGCATGAACTTCTCTAACTTCTGGCAATTTTCCTCCTCCCCCTTCCATCTTCTTCCATTCCCCATTCTGGCTCCCCTTCACCTCTCCAAACCTGCCTATCATCTCTCTCTGATGCCCCTCCCTTCCTCCTTCCCTTTCTCCCCTGGCCCACTCTCCTCTCCTATCAGATTCCTTCTTCTCCAGCCCTTTACTATTTCCATCTATCACCTCCCTGCTTCTTACTTCACCTTCTTATTCTGGCTTCTTCCCATTCCTCCTCAGTCCTGATGAACACGTAGACTGTTCATTCATTTCCACAGATTCTGCCTGATCTGCTGAGTTCCTCCAACATTTTGTGTGTGTACTTAAATGAATGCCTAATTTGGAGTATTGTGTGCAGTAATACAATTTATTCAGCCAGGCTGGTTTCTGTTTAAACATTACAATTCTGTTAACGCTCACCTTCATTTCTGACTGCAACTTGATCGTGTCTGTCTGATGCTTCCACTGATACAGCTATTTCAACTGCTCTTTTAAATGTAAGTTGTACTTCAGTTAGGAGCCGTTTTTGAATGCTTTCTTGTTAGATTCCACAAACTAAGGGATCGCTCAGTGAATCATGAAGTCCATCATTGAACTGACAATGCTCATTCCCTTCAGTTCAGCTGCATATCATGAAATGGACTGCCCTTCCTTTTGACCAGTAAGATGGCAGTGCGTTTGGTCTTAGCAGCTTCTACAGGGCCAACAAGAGGTGCTACTATCCCACTTAAACTTACTTTTAATGATTGCAAGATCCTGCTATACGTCATGAACGACACCATCAGCCATCAGTGAGCTGCTCGCTGGCGGAGATGATGAAGGAGCCACACAGTGTGCTGCTGCCTGAGTTGATGGAGGCTTACACTCTATTGGTGAGTGGCCGCCATGGTCACTCTTCTTGTGATCGCAAGACCCTTATGGACATTGTCAACCTGGTATGCTGTAAGTTTGATTTGCTGATTTATTGGCTAAGAGCAGGAACGGATGGCAGGGCAGCCGTGTGGCCTTGGTGTCGCCTGTTTGCAGCGGCCAGAAAAGAAGCGTCGAAGCTGGTGCACTGTCTGGTGGGGGGGATGGACGTGGTGGCATGGCATCCAGGATTGAGTCTGTGCAAAGCACAGTGGACAGAAGACAAGTCCTAATGTGCTCAACTGCAGATTTTGGCGGCAGTCAAGGGACTCAGAGCCTCAGTTCACGGGGTTGCCTGCTTTACAGCTGCTAGGAGAGAGGCACCTGAGCCGGTGCACACCATCAAGGGGCAGCACGACGCAGCATCTGGGCTGCCCCAACAGTATTTGCTTGGCTGAAGACAAGCTCTTTTGTTGTCGACTGAAGGTTTCGATGTACTAAAGGTACCCAGGCTATATACGTGCATATTTTGTGTGGTTGTATTTTCACTGATATTCTTTATGGGTTACTTATCTCATATATGCAAGGACTGGGCCTCAAGCTGTGGTGCCACCTGAGGGGGTGGGGTGTTAGGGCAGGTGTGTTCCACTGGGAGTGTTGTGGTCAACTGAAGTTTTCAATAGATGGGGAGGGGGTCTGACTATATATTTTGTATTTTTACTGATATTCTATATGGGCTTGTGGTCTAGTATGTGCGAAGACTGGGCCTCAAGCTGCAGTGTTGCCTGGGGCAGTAGTGCTGGGGGTGGTGTCCAAACTGGAGGACTGTGTAGGACTATTGTGGTTGACTGTGGCTCGATGGCACGAGTTTTTGGCCTTTTTAATTACATGATTGTTATTTCATCTGTGCTTGCTATCTTGCTATGTGTGCTTTGTGCTGTGTATGACTGTTGTTACTGTGTTTTGCATCTTGACCCCAAAGTAACACCGTTTCGTTTGGCTGTATTCATGTACCGTTGAATGACAATTAAACTTGAATTGAATCGAAACCTTAAGCATTCTGCAATCAACGATAGTCTAGGCTCTAAAGGTTCCTGCATTACTTTCATGATATCAGTAAAGCTCATTTTGAGTGTCTTGGTTGGAGCAGTCAAACTCCGAAGCAAACTGTATGCTTTTCCACCCAATGCACTCTGCAAAATTGATACTTGTTTCTCATCGGCTATTCCATTTGCTTTAAAATATTGTTCGATCTGTTCCGTATACAAAATCCAGTTATCTGTTGTGCAATTGTAGCCAGCCATTTCTGCTTTTTTAAAAAATAGGATTATTATCATCTGCTATTCACTGTTTAAGAACCCGTGAACCCAGCCGTTTTCTGCCTTTTTATTAGCTCGACAGTTTCTTCCTTTCCAAAAGGCAGCTGCTGCGATTTTAACTCAAACGTCTCACTGCGCTTTTTTCAAAGCTCGATGATCTCGCTGCGCTGCAACGGGTAGGTAGCCGTCTCGGGTTTATTCAAAATGACCTCGTCACCATTGTTGTGTTTCGTTACTCCAAAACATCAAGTGGATTGTTCGATAAACAAGAACGCGAGGACAACTTTGTCTATAATGGCAGCGAGGCACGCGCCTATGACGTTAATGTCATGACGTATTCAAACACATACTTTTACATATAACCTATAACGCATCATTTTAAACAAAAGGCTTAATCTAACAATGTAGTTACAATATTACTGAAGTATTTTTCTTTTGCATTTACACAGTCGTTTATCTGTCCGGGGTGCGAACTTTCATTGATTCTATTGTGTTTCTCGGATTTATTGCAAGAAAACGAATCTTGCGGTTGTATATGGTGACACACATATATTTAGCTAATAAATTTGGTGTGACCCGGATGCTCCTTCATTCCAAAGTCGGTACCCGTGACTCGAGGTCGCTGATAGGTAGAATCTACACAGTTTAAACATTAATTCACGTCTGCTATTTGTGCTGACGGCACAGGCAGACCTTCCACCTCGATAAAAGCCAGCCGAGCACACAGGCGCCGGGAGCTTGCATCGAGCAGAGCACATGGCTACTCGCTGGGGAATCTGCAGCGCTGGCAGAATCAGCCACGATTTCGTGGTGGCTCTAAAGACCCTCCCGGACACGGACCACCAGGTCAAAAGAGGACGGACAGTAAAGCGAGTCTGGGGTTGTGGAGGGAGAACGTGGGGCGAAGGAAGAGGCAAAAAGGACGAGATGAAGATGTAAACAGGGAGAGAGACCAGGAAAGAAAAACAAGGGAGTTAGAGAGATGCACAGGCGAGAGTGGGCAAGAGAAAAGGATTGGAGGAAAGCAGGAAGTGGGGGAGATGGAATTGGGGAGTAAAATATCAGTCAGTCGTAGTGCACTTTCCTAAGTTTGACCCTTATCTCACTCAGTCCCGCCTCTCCATGTAGCAATCTTAAAAGCTGCTTCCACCTATGGCAGCTCATTGCATATACAGTACGTGCCAGTTTTAGGGACTGAAAGTGTTGGGAAGACTTGTCTGAGAAAGTTGCGGCGGACCGCCTAGTTCTGTGAAGGGGCTATTTGTTGCACGCGATGTGATTGGGAAGCACTTTGGGCCGCACACTATTGATTGTCCAGTAAACACGTAGCGATGCGATCGCAGAGACCACACCGGAGCACCGTGTGCACTTTGACTTTTGCGCTTGCCTTGGGGTGAGGTTAGTGGGGTGGAACGGGTCGGAATTCTCCAGAATGCAGCAAAGTATGAGGGTAAAGCCTTTGAAAGGTGCAAGACTTTGAGAGGAGTGACTGGAGTAGGGATTGTTGCAATGAACTGTTCTCTCCTCAGGCAGTTGTTGTGGCCAGCCGGGACCTTTCGCGATCTCGGGACTTTGCAGAGCGACACCAAATCCCGAAATACTACGGTTCGTACGAGGAGCTGGCGAACGACCCCAATGTAGGTAAGAAGTCCTGGGATCTGGGCCTTGTGCCTTACAGGGCGCTGGGGTTTAACGAGGTGTCGCCCCACATCCCATTCAGGACGGTTACGAAGGCTTGCTTTTATTAGGTCAGAAGGCTAGAGGTTACATTGCAACTTTTAAGGATGCGATTAGGCCGCATCTGGAGTAGTGCATCCAGTTCTGGGCACCCCACTGTAGGAAAGATGTTGAGGCTTTGGAGAGGGTGCAGAAGGGCCGCCACCTGGTTCACAGAGCATGGTTCATGAGAGGCTGGACAACTTTAGTTGTTTTCCCTGGAGCACAGGAGGCCGAGGGGAGATCTGACTGAGGTTTATAAGATTAAGAGACATAGACGGACAGCCAGTATCTTTTTCCCCAGGGTAGAAATGTCAGATACTAGAGGGCATGCACTGAAGGTGAGAGGAGGTACGTTCAGAGGGGATGTGAGGGGTAAATTATTCACTCACTAGTGCAGAGGCAAATACATTAGAGGCTTTTAATAGGCATATGGAGGGATAGGGACATTGTGTAGGTAGAAGGGATGAGTTTTTAGGGTTTTTGATATACTTTCAGCTGGTTCAGCACAACACTGTGGGCCAAAGGGCCTGTTTCTGTGCTGTACTGTTCTATCTTTGAGATACAAAGCTTGCTTAGTGGGCCTGCATTTATTGCCCCCTGCCCATGCAATGTTAGCATTCATTTCAGGGGGACTAGAAGCCAGAACATTGACGAAGCTAGGATGAAGAAACTGACCCATGCACATTGGAAATGTGTATGATCAATCACCATATCTTGATGGGTAGTTGAGGGCCCACAAGTGCGGCAGCTTTTTGAGAGACGACATAGTGCAAGCCATGGTGTGCCGGTGGTGGAAGAGACACTTGCAGGCTGGCGGAAGGGGTGCCAGTGACAATTTGTCCTGGGTGATGTTGAGTTTCTGGAGCCGGGGTTCCCAACCACTACTATGAACCAAGGGGCCTGTAGACCCCAGGATGGGAACCCCTGGTCTAGTGTTGAGCTTCACCCATTTAGGCAGACAGATGTTGCATCTTCAGTATAAAATAACCAGTGGGCAGACCTCATCCATGGGACTTTTACAGGCCTTGCCACTTGAAACTGCAGCCATTGGGACATTCTATATTGGTGTTCCTGCGCAGGTAGAATAACTTTAGCCTGCGGATTGGGAGGAAAAATGGTTTTATCCCCCACAAAGTAACAATGAATTGATTAACTAACAGATGTTGTCTACGTGGGGACCATTAACACGCAGCACCTGGACATGACTTTGCTCATGCTTCAGGCAGGGAAGAATGTTCTCTGTGAGAAGCCCATGGCCATGAATCTGAGAGACGTTCAAAAGCTGGTGTGTACGGCCCGAGCCTGCAACTGCTTCCTCATGGAGGTGAGTGCACTTCACGACAGTAACTGCTGATGTGAACAGACCGTATGGAGCTGGAAATTAAATTATTTCCTATTTCAGTTAGCGAGTGTCGGACATGTGTGAAGAAAAAGTGATACTATAATCTCCCAATAAACATTCCCAGCAGCAAAGTTAGATAATTATAGTCCCTTCCACACTGTCTAAATATAAGAAAGTTCAAAGTAGCAACAGACACAAAATGCTGGAGGAACTCAGCAGGCCAGGCAGCATTTTGTGTCTGTTGCTCAGAAGGACTTTGACAAGGTGCCACACATGAGGCTGCTTACCAAGTTAAGAGTTCATGGTATTACAGGGAAGTTACTAACACTGTTAGAGGATTGGCTGATTGGAAGGAGGCAGTGAGTAGGAGTAATAGGATCCTTGTCTGGTTGGCTGCCAGTGACTAGTGGTGTTCTGCAGGGGTAGGTGTTGGGAACACTTATTTTTATGCCGTATTTAAATGATTTGGAAGATGGAATAGATGGCTTTGTTGCCAAGTTTGCAGATGATACGAAGACTGGTGGAGGGGCAGGTACTGTTGAGGAAACAGATAAGATGCAGAAGGACTTGGATTAGGAGAATAGACAAGAAGTGGTAAATGAAATATAATGTTGGAAAATGCATGGTCATGCATTTTGGTAGTAGAAATAAACATGTGGACTATTTTCTAAACGGGGAGAAATTCCAGGAATCTGCAGAGGGATTTGGGAGTCCTTGTGCAGAACACCCTGAAGGTTAACTTGCAGGTTGAGGTAGTGGTGAGGAAGGTAAATGCTATGTTAGCATTCAATTCAAGAGGTCTAGAATACAAGAGCAAGGATGTGAAGCTGAGGCACTGATGAGGCCTCACCTTGAGTATTGTGAACAGTTTGGGGCCCCTCATCTTAGAAAAGATGTGCTGGGCATTGGAGAGGGTTCACAAGGATGATTCAGGAATGAAAGGGTTATCATACGAGGAATGTTTGGCTCTGGGTCCGTACTTGCTGGAATTCAGAAGGATGAGGGGGGATCTCACTGAAACCTTTCAAATGTTGAAAGGCCTAGACAGTAGATGTGGAAAGGATGTTTCCCATGGCGGGAGAGTCTAGGACAAGAGGGCACAGCCTCAGGATAGAGGGATGCCATCTCAAAACAGATGCGGAGATAATTCTTTAGCCAAAGGGTGGTGAATTTGTTGCCACATGCAGCTGTAGAGGCCAGGTCATTAAGGCAGAGATTGTTAAATTCTTGATTGGACATGGCATCAAAGGTTACAGGGAGAAAACTGAGAACTGGGGTTGAGATGATAGAAAAAAGGATCAGCCATGATTGAATGGCGCAGCAGACTCGATGGGCCAGATGGCCAAATTCTGCTCCTTCGTCTTATGGTCTTATCTCCAGCATCTGCAGATTTTCTCGTTTGTGAAAGTCCAAAGTGGATTTATTATCAATGTTTACATATAACTTTGAGACCCATCTCTATACAAGCAACCACAAAACGAAAAACTAAATAAACCCATTTTAAAAAAAGTGCCAAAAAAAAAAATTGTGCAAGCAAAAAACTCAGAACTGATGTTCACAAACATCGAGTCCACAGCCTCTCTCAGAACCAGTTACAGGCCACAGTTCAGAGACGAGTAAAGCTCACCAACTGTTCTGTCCCTCTCTTTTGGCCCTGACACCCTGACCTTCTCAATCTCATCTGGTGCTTAAATTGTTCAATCCTCGGGTTGTTCCTCACCCTCAGACCAAGGCCCTACTGATTCAATATGCTTTCAGCCTCACTCTCTGGCCCAAGCACTGTCACCTCACCTCAGTTACATATTAAAGCTCCCTCAATAGTAGTAAAACTATTTATGCCAAGCTCTGCATTTGCAACAGTCCTTTCATCATCCCAAATTGTGTTTAATATACATCTGCTTTGAACATAATATCCCAGAATGTTGCAAACTCCAAAGTGTCATCTTGGGATCCAAGAGGACTATGTACCCAAGGCACCTGACACTGTAGCTTTGGGCTCTAACTACATATTAAAATTTTAAGCAAACAATTTTACTGACTAAATTAAGATCACATTTATATATTTAAAAAAGCAACACATTGTGTAGGCCCTGGTCCTTTGACTTGTCAATTGTGTTTACAGGGTCTTTGGTCAAGGTTCTTCCCCGTCTATGACAAGATTCGAAGTCTACTATCTCGGAATCATGTGGGGGAGGTTAAAATGGTGAGAGCTGAATTTGGCACGTGGATGCTGGAGACACCACGAGTGGTGGAGAAAGAGCTGGGTGGAGGAGTACTCCTGGATATTGGCTGCTACTGTGTACAGTTTGCCTGCATGGTTTTCAATGGAGAGAAGCCAGATTCCATTCATGCTACAGGATTCCTCACGGAGAAAGGCAAGTGTGAACCATTCTATGAGAGACAGTCCCACACCCATCACTTCAGAAAGCCTCTACAAATGCCCCTTTCCTCATGATTCCTTGCTCTCCACTGAACTATCTCAAGTTCATCCATCCAATAAAGAGACATCTTTCCTCTTGTATTACTGCAGGTATTGATGAAACAGTGACCATCGTACTGAAGTACTCCAGGAAACGCATGGCTATATTAACTGTAACCATGGCAACACAGCTTCCTAACCAGGCAGTTATCAGTGGTACCAAGGGCATAATCACGGTAATTCTTTGCTCTTACCTTGCTTTCGATGATAGATCTGTGGTATTTTTACCCAATAGAGCCAGACAGCAGCCACTGTTGAGGTCTGACGTCCTTTCCTGCAGCCACCCTCAGCTCTAATCTGCTAATTAAACTTGCCGACGACACTACATTGATTAGCCTTATCTCAAACAATAACAAGGTGGCCTACAGGGAAGAAGTCATCTCTGACACAGTGTCAAGAAAACAACCTCTCCCTCAATGTCACAAAAACAAGGGAGCTGGTTGTGGATTACAGGAGGAATGGAGACGGGCTAACCACTATTGACATCAATGGATCTGGGGTCAAGAGGGTAAACAGCTTTAAGCTGCTCGGCAACCACATCACGAAGGACCTCACGTGGTCTGTACCCAACTGTGTGGTGAAAAAGGCACAACAGTGCCTCTTTCACCTCAGACAGCTGAGGAAATTTGGTATGGGTCCCCAAATCCTAAGAACTTTCTACAGGGGCACAGTTGAGAGCATCCTGACTGGCTGTATCACTGCCATTCACTGTTATCTTATTAGACCTCACACCAGTCAGTCATGTATAAAACTCCATAATGAACAGTCCCAAGCACAGCTGTGCAAGGAGGGTTGGGGGCTGGGCAGGGGGATAGCAACCGCATTCTGTAAATACCCAGTGCTACAGAAACACCAGCAGAAGCTCTGAATACCACCACTCTGGGACAGAGGACTTTCGCAAGTTACTGTTACCCCAGTAGGGGTGATGGGCTAAAGAATTGGGTTCCATTTACCATTGTCCTTCTCAGCTTGCTGCTCATTATTCTATAGTCCAACATGCTATCAACAAAACCAATTTTCATTGTTACATCCTGTCAATACCAGCAGGGTCACTGGCTTCCAGTCATTAAAGTAACCCTCATCCTCTTTGTCCCACTGCCAAACCAATATTGATCCCATTTGGCGACTTGTCTTGAATTTCTCCTAGGTTATCATCTTTTTAATCAGCCTTCCAATGTGGACCTTGTCAAAGATCTTACTGAATCCATGCAAGCTACATCAATACCTTGCGCTCATTAATATATTTAGTTGCCTCTTAAAATCATACAGGCGCTCTCCCCAACAAATGGTGCACTGACCAATCTTGCCTTTCCAATTTGATGTATTCTCCAAGAGAACATGATTGTTACACTATTCAAGCTGTATTCTGCTCAATGACATGTTTGTTCCAAGGTGCCAAGCCACATGTGGTGCCCCACAAGTCTCACAGTCAACGGAGTCATAGAGGAGTTCCCATTGCAAACTCCATCTCAGCCCCTCAACTTCACCAACAGTATTGGTCTAAGGTACGAGGCGGAGGAAGTACGGCAGTGCCTTCAGAAAGGTAAAGTAACGCATGCAAATACCACTTACCAGTTCCATGCAATATTCTACCCATCCTTCAGGATACCTAGTGAAACTAACTGCTGTAATGGGGAGGGGTATATTTATGGTCAGATCACCACTCCGGTGGTTTGATGGTAACAGTGGGGAGTGCGGTAGGATAACAAATCAATGTTATACCATGGGGAGCATTATCCATTGTCACTGAACACCCGACTGAGATAGCATTTGTTTTTGGCTGCAATCAGTGCTCCCTCTGGCTCACAGGAAGGAACATGAGTGCTATTTTGAAAGCAAGTCTTTCTGTTATTTCACTTGCAGGACTGAAGGAATGTTCCCGGCTGGCGCTGGCTGACAGTGAGCTGATGATGAGCATTTTGGATGAGGTTCGAAAGCAGCTTGGGGTGGAATACAGTTGAGATGCAGCTTGAAAATAAGAACCCTGACACCAGTGCCATTACAGAGCCACGTTTGAGTCAAACTGCACAGGAACCAGTGTTTGCACATGTGCACACTTGCGTCCATTACATAGATTTTTTTTGTCTTGAAATAGGCAACCAGATTGGAAAGATAGTATGATATAATCAAATTCAACACAATAAACTGTGCACCTGACATCTGAATATTGAGTCAATTCAATTGCCAACCCTATATTCCACAAGTAGCTCAGTTAATCTGGGGCCAGTCCCTCACCTTTCCCCAACACTAGCAGAATCTGTGGTTCAGTGAAATGCTGGCACCAAGTGACATATTTTCACAAAGACTTTATTGTAGATGATTTACATTACAACTACCCTTCAAAATTTCTGGAACTGTTTCTTGGCTCCTGCAGCCTTGGTGACTTTGAGGACGTTGAAACGCACGGTCTTACTGAGGGGTCGGCACTCTCCAACAGTCACACTGTCTCCATTCTGCACATCCCTGGAACAGGTGACACAGCAGTTAGAGTAGAGCAAATCTGCCCTGTTTGACAATACAAAAGCTCAGTGCCAGAATCAAATACCCGCCCATGAAAGAAATACCACTGTAGAAGAGCAGGTGGAGATACCGGGCCACTTGCTTGGCCATAATCTCACACCAGTAGGATCACCGGAGTAACTAAGGTATCACATCCCAACCCATGCAAACTCCATTTCCCCAAAAGCTGCCAACTTCCAGATTTATACCACCACCTGTGGTGCCAGCAAAAGATTTTTAATCAGCTCCCACACTGCCAAGTTTACATAGCTTCCCGATAGAACACTGAGCATGGGGGCTAAGAGAGAAAACAAAGGCAGTTGAGTTTGAGCTGATGGACCCTTTGGGTGACTGCACGGCAACTTGTGGTTGGTTAAAAACCAGCTGATACTAACATTCTTCTATGGTCTGTGGAATTAACATGATTCCTCTCAGCAATGGACCTCTCCTTCCATCAACCACTCCCAGTATGGAAGTGCCCTGAACACCTGACCAATAAACAAGGAGTAGTAGTTTAAACAAATTGGAGCGATAGAGCCAGAGAGAGCATCCCTCCTTGGATACTGATGTTAGCTCAAGCCATTTCTGTCCTCCCTCCTCCAAACATAAAGAGACAGCTTCCATACACAATTCAACTGTGTAGTACCTGAAGCAAGGCGATAAGTGCACAGACATGTTCTTGTGTCGCTTCTCAAAACGGTTGTATTTCCTGATGTAATGAAGGTAGTCTCTGCGAATAACAATGGTCCGTTGCATCTTCATTTTAGTTACAACACCTGGCAAAGAAAGCAGGAGATTATAGGCAAAGCATCCTTACAGAATCATACCACATACCCAGAACCCAAGAGTAGTGACTGACACAGGTGATACAAGCCAAAATTGCAAGACCAGAATTAGTTTGTACAACCTGTCAGACTTTTCTTTCCCAACCCAATGATGGAAAGAACAAAATTCCACTAAACAATCACCCTAGCTCTTCTCCACTAACATCAATCATTATTTATAATGCTGCAAAGTTGGATGAGATTTCACAAAAAAACTTTGAAACGCAAATATTCCAGAAAACATCCCCCACAATAGAAATACAAACCAATATAAAGAATACATTTGCACAGCACTTTTATATTTGTCCTTATTTGTATCCCACATTGTAACACCCAGCATCAGTGTGGGTCACAAGTGTAATCACCAAACCAGCAACTTCAACCAATCTGACCATTTCAAGCAGTCTCCTACCACGGCACAGTATCTACACCGTAAATCTTCCCAGATGCAAGCAATAATTCAGATCCCACAGTGAAGGACTGAAAGATGATCACCAAATAACTTCCCACACAAACCTCCTATTCCAATTGTCCTACTACAGGGCTTGCACTGTAGCATCTCATACACCCACTACTTCCTCAGCATACAACGAATAGATTTAACCAGATTGACATCCCTACCTGTGAGGATACGCCCTCGAATTGACACGTTCCCAGTAAATGGGCATTTCTTGTCAATGTAGGTTCCATCAATGGCCTAGGAACAAAAGATCACACATTACACAACTGGGTGATGTTGTTATGAAGTAAGTGTGTTAAGGAATCATAAACACAAGAGATTCTGTTATACAGATGCTAGAAATCAAGAGCAACACAAAATGCTCAGCACGTCAGGCAGCATCTAAGGAGAGGAATAACAAGGGAATCAGATGCTAATTTGTTCATCCAATATTTTGTAGCTTATGTTAAGATACATACTACCACTATCCTTGCCTCTTATACACCTCTATCAAGTTACTGGTCATCCTGCTACACTCCAAAGATAAAAGCTCTTGCTCACTCAACCTTTCCCCTTAAGACATGCGTTCTTATCCAGACATCATCCTGATAAATCTCAGTGCCATCTCTAAAGCTTTTGTGTGTTTCCTATAAAGAGACCAAAACTGAATTCAATACTCCAGGTCTGGTCTAACCAGAGCACCACCAACCGTCACACTATCTGCACAAGAGGAGCAGGTCTTGTGGCTCTTCATGACTTGTCATTTGATGAGATGATGGCTGGTGTTTTAATTCACTGCTGTTTTGTGCAGTTCTATGTTTGGCAGAATATATGCTTAGTGCAAGTCATGATGTTTACTCAAAGCTTATTGAAGGACTATAACTTTTGAACCAGAACTGTATCTAAAATTTATGCAGTAATATATTAATGAATAGGATGAAGGCACCAAAGGCACGAATGCCAAATTTGTTAATACATAGGTAGGAAAGCACACAACAAGAATATAGATAAAGTGATGGGTTAAATAGGAAGATAAAAGAACTGCTAAATAGAGTCAAAATTAGTGGGTAGTGGCAGCAGGGCTCGAAGAGCCAAAAGGGCCTATTCCACACTGGATCATTAAATAAAAATAAAAACTAAGTAACAAAAAGTTTGTTACAAAACATTAGAAGTAAATGGCAAAAGATGAACTCCAGGCTGCAGATGCATGTAGATTTGCAAAAGGCTGGTATGCAAATTACTACATAAAGTTAAAAAAGATACTACTTATTGAGAGGAATTGAACAAAACAGTAGCAAGAATATTCTTCAGTTATACAGAAAATTAGTGAAGTCACATTTAGATCACTGTCTTTGAAACTCTTTCAAAGGACGGATGACATAATCTTTGAATATTTAAGCCGTAGAGATTTTTGATAGCAAGGGCTAAGAGGTGTTGCAATTACAGTCAGGTCACCCAGCAATGTATTTGATGGCGAAACATGCATCTCACCCCTCTCCCCATCATGTTATAAATGAGGGGATGCACTTCCTCGAAACAGACATCCCGGCTTTTAGATTTCAGTTTTGAAGACACAAGCAGGTTTGAAGCAACGAGATCCAGGAGGTTTCTGAAGGGTGGATCTAGGCTCAGAGCGCTACCCCAGTATCTTTGTGTAAGAGAGTGCAGAGAGGCGCATCAGTGAAGCCATTAGGCAGTGTCTTCAGCATCCCGGAGAGATTCGGAAGACCATCGTGAGAATGACCATCATTTGCAGCCCGGCACCTCAGCTTTAGCCTCTCCCGATCCTCCCCCCTTCCCCCCGCCCAAAAACAGAGCCACAAGCCCAGGGTGCTCACCTCCCGCGGGGTCTTGAAGCCTAGGCCCACATTGCGGTGGTAGCGCGGCAGCTTCTCCTTGGCGCCTTCAGCCGCTAACACGCGCTTCTTATTCTGGAAGACGGTCGGTTGCTTCTGGTAGGCGCGCTCAGTCTGTGAAGGGAGGCAAACGGCAGCGGTTACGGCCCCGGCACCCGGTCTCGGAACACCCTGACGGCGCGGCCCCACGCTCTCTCGGGCCACGCTTTCTCTCCCAGTAGCAAACCTGCCCTCACGGCTTCACCCCCCCAGGACTGTCTAGCCTCACACCCGCTACCCCCGGGGGGGGGGGGTCTCCGATCGCCAAAGCCTCTCCCCCGGGCCAGGCCTCCAGTCCGGCCGCCCTCCGGTACCTGGTTGTCCGCCATCTCGAGCGCCGGACGCTGACGAAAGAGAGCTAGGGATGGCCACGGGGTCGCTTAAGCACCAGCGCACGGCAGGAAGTGACGCCGAGCTTGGGCGGAAGTGAAGCCGGTGGAACTGTTCGATCGAGAAAAGCAAAGCGCGATCGCGGGGTGCCATGTCTCCATCACTGGGGCATGCTGGGCGATCTGCAGTGACGTTGAAGACGGAGAGCCAATGAAAGCCCGCGTTCTTCACGGATGGCAATAATGGCGAAGTTGAGATGGTGGCTTTTAAAGTCTCTCCCTCACTTCCTTTATCCTTGAGTAAGTTAACTGACCATTTGGTCGTTAAACAGCCATGACAATTTGAGTACAATTCCGAAAATACTTTGCCTTATTGAGATTTTCTCTTTCAAGTCCCATTTTTCCAATTATTTTTAAATCCTCTATGATAGATGTGGAGACATCCCAGCCTACAAAAACTCAGTTCAGGGAGGTAGCACCGCCCCCCCGTCGACCTCCAGGGGTGTATGTAATACTTTGTTTAGTGATTTTGTCTAATCTGTAAACCAAGTTGGGTATGTGCAGAAAATGTGACATTAAAATAAGTACTTATATTATCATGTTTATTCTATTACAACTTTAAGCAAGTCTACAGGGAGTTTGACCTCATCACGTAGGACATCAATAGAGTAGCTCCTTAGCAGCTAGCTAGCTAGTTTAAATAACGTTTGCCACGTTAATGAATGAATGACTCCTGTTAAACTTACCTCAACATGTCGTTTACGTTTTAACCCACCATGGGCAATAAAAAAGTCACTGTTGCAAACAGTGCAGCGAGCAACACTGTCATTATTTTTGAGGTCGACTGTAAAGCCGGCCCACAGAGAAAACTGATAGGTCTACTTAGCACGAAGAGAGACCAATCAAGATGCTCGCTCTCCATCTCCCTCAAAAAAAATCAATTTCCGGGATATTGTATATAGTTTCCGGGCATCAGGGAACCGCTATCAATATGCGGGAGACTCCCGGAACTTCCGAGAGAAGTGGGATGTCTGATGTGGCTTTTTAAGAATGGGATAGATTAGGTATTAAATGCTTCCAGGACTTGTTTGTGGAGGGAAGTCTTTCGTTTGAGCAACTGTCGGCTAAATATAGCTTACCCAAAACTCACTTTTTTCGATACCTACAAATAAGAGACTTTTTACAGTTTCAAATATGTACATTTCCTAAAAGTCCTGATAAGAATCTACTAGATGTAATTTTTAATTTGAAACCTTTGTATAATGGATCCATATCTAATAATTATAATATGTTGCTGGGAATGAGAAGTGTTCCTTTAGATAAAATTCAAAATCTTTGGAAACAAGACTTACAGACTTCAATTTCTGAGGAAACTTGGAATGAGATTTTTAAAATTGGTTAACACTTCATCGTTATGCGCTCACCACTCTCTCCTACAATTTAAAGTGGTCCATAGGGCCCACGTGACCAAGGATAAGTTGTCTCGCTTTTATTTGGAAATATCTCCTTATTGTGATACATGTAATAATGGAGAAGCTTCACTCATTCATATGTTATGGACATGCCTGAGTCTTGGAAAATATTGGAAAGAAGTATTTCAAATCTCCTCGGTACTTTTTAAAGTAAATTTTAAGCCTAATCCTTTGACCGCTTTATTTGGTATTGTTGGAGGAAAGGGTATTATTTTGGAGAAATCTGATTTGTACATTTTGGCTTTTATTTCTCTTGTGGCTAGGAGGGCGCTCTTGCTTAAATGGAAAGATGCGGTCCCGCCCACTCACGTTCAATGGCTGCGTGATGTGATGTCATGTTTAAATTTAGAGAAGATTCAGTGTTCAATTTCTGAATCTAACCAAGACTTTCAAGCATTGTGGGGACCTTTTTTGAATTATTTTCAAAACCTTTGATTTGTTGTTAAAGCACAGATGATGGCTAATAATATACATTTTTTCTGTTTTTCTTCTTTACTAATCAGCTTTGGTCTTGGTAGTGGGTTAGATTTTTCTCATATAATAAATTTACTATATTTCAATATTATGAATTAATTTGTATGAATATAAAGTAAGGAGTTTGTATGTGCGATTCAGTATAATGTATTTGATATATTCTTTCTTGAGCTCTGTATTCTCTTACGTAGAAAATTAATTAAAATATTGAAAAAAAAAGTCTCTGGCTAGTAGGATTATTATTCAGCAAGTGCAAAGGAGACAAGACTTCAATATTCGGGTTTCTGAGATTGAGAGACCCCGTTATTTTAAAATATTGTGTGCAATTCCCTGGTTAAGAGCACGTTTTTATTGTGTTACTACACTTATGCTGTTGAGTATTTTATTTTCTGCAGTTTTTTGTAAAACGCAGTGTTTAGTGTTAATCAAACTTTACAGTCCAGTATTTCGCTTTCTGCTAACCTAAGGAGTCGTTTGATTATCTTATAGGAATGTCATATTAGCATTTGGAGCTTGTTCTGGTAACATTCTGCCCAATGGGATTGGATAAGAGATTGGCGGCATCCAATTTCTATGAGAACACTGTCCAGCTCTTGGCTCCATCCCACCCCCTCCTGTCTTCTCCTATCATTTTGGATCTCCCCCTCCCCCTCCCCCTCCCACTTTCAAATCTCTTACTAGCTTTTCTTTCAGTTAGTTCTGATGAAGGGTCTCGGCCCGAAACGTTGACTGTACCTCTTCCCAGAGATGCTGCCTGGCCTGCTGCGTTCGCCAGCAACTTTTATGTGTGTTACTTGAAATTCCAGCATCTGCAGATTTCCTCGTGTTTGTGGTTTGTGGAATTTAAGGTGCATCATAATTAAGGTTTTGTAATGTGGATGCCGCGTAGATCAAGCTCTGCTGTGATGAGAAGGGATTATCCACTCGAGATGCTTGTGTTTTGAGCAAGGTTTCTGCCCGAGTTACTGATGAGAATGTTATAAAGAACGTTGAGTTCTGTGAACGTATTGGGGAAAGTTACACTGATTGATGGGCGTTTTGATGAATCAGTTGATAAAGGTGTGTTAGTACAAACCACCAATGACGTAACTGAATTCACGCTGCCTGATAGGATAGGGTTACCTGGAGAGGCAGGGCTATGGTCAGCCCGTATCTTTCGAGTTGGCAGAAATGGAAGTAGGGGTGCTGAATGCGCTGAGGGTGAAGATTTTAAAGACAAGTTCTTCGCTTTTCTGCGGAGGGAGGGGAAGACTCTGTCTGATGTGAGAAGTCTAATGGTCCCCTCAGCTGCTGATGTAAATTCTGAGCTGGTTTTGGCTGTTATATCACTGATCGATAAATGCCAAAGCTGTGGTGGGTTGAGAATGCTCCCTGGACTCAAGCCTGCACCCAGTGGGAAAGAAACTTATGCTGAGCAGATATCCCAGTTACTGGATGGATGGCAGTGCTCAGATAATATGAAAAAGCAGAGATTGATAGAGAGTTTAAAGGGGGCGGTCGCTGATATAGTGAGATTATTAAAAGCAGGAAATCCTTTAGTCATGTCAGCTAACGATATGCAAGTACTGGAAGACACTTTTGGCACTACGAACAGCTCATCTGATCTTATAATGAAATTTAGGCACACATTCCAGGAGGAAGGAGAGAGGCTTTTTGACTACCTTTTTGGGTTAGAGAAACTGCTGAATCGTTTGTACAGTAAAGGGGCCGTTCAACCGGCTGAGATAAAATGTTTGAGGGGAGCGCCAAAGCACGACTTGATTGCTCGACAAATTCGAGTAACCTGCAAAATGCGCCCTCTCCATCTTTTGTGGAGTTAGTTGGAGAAGTGAGAGAGAAGGAAAATATGATTGAGAAATGGAATGATTGCAATAGTCAGTAACGTCTTCAGTTGTAGTTCCTTTTGCCGCACAAGCAGAGGTTTTTGAAAATGAAATGAGAAACATACCAGCCGCATCATTTCAGTTGATGCCTTCTATTACTGCAGCTGAACATGGCAGGCCCACTAGGAAACCCAGCCTGCCTGTAGGACTTGCTAAGCAGAGAAATGCTGCTGAAAAGGGTCTTTTGACCAGGAAGACGACTGGTGTTTTCTGTTACAACTGTGGAGAGGATGGACGTTTCAAGCAGGAGTGTGAAGGACTGGAAAACCGCCGGAAAGTAACGCAGAGGTTGCTTAAACAGAAAAGGAAGACAGGAAATTTCAGAGGGACCCAGTAAGGGAATGGCCTGGTGTCCCAGAGAGAATATGTTCCAATCAGTGTATCAAGCGATGTACAAAGCTGCAAAATCCCATTCCTGAAGGCTTAGTGAGGCCAAGTTCTGATGTCACCATACAGATTGAAGGCATGCTAGAGCCATACTTGATACAGGTTCTCAAGTTACTTTACAAATCCTTTTACAACAGGCATTTGACGCATTTACCATTGAAGCTGGAATTATCTCTGAGTCAAGAAGTCCTTATGCATCGCCCATAATGGTGGTGAGGAAGAAGAATGGGAAGGTGTAAATATGTGTTGATTATCAACACTGAACGGGCCAATACACTGTTCCACAGATCGAGGATACTCTGACCACCAGAGTGGAGTAAATTGGTTCAATGTCTCAGATCTTGGAGACAAATAAGGAAATTGCAGATGCTAGAGATCCAGGCAACACAAACAAAATGCTGGAGGAACTCGGGCAGGTAGCACCTTTGGAAAAGAGTAAATAGTCAACAGTTGCCTTTGCAAACCCCCAGTTGCTGTATGTACCGCGCACAGACTCAAGCTGTGAAGGATTAAGTGGCATTTTATATCGAGGCCAAGGTAGGGAGTTGAGATGTGTTGCTTTCATCAGCCAGAGTTTGTCACCATGTGAATGGAACCGCCCTGCTGTGTACAAATTGGAGTTTCTGGTATTGAAATGGGCAGTGGTAGACGAATTAAGTGACTATAAGGTGCCAAGTTCGAGGGAAGGACCGACAACAATCCACTAACTTGTATTTTGATGTTGGCAAAATCGGATTGCTGGTTGGCAGTGATGTCTGTTTATGATATCAGTCTTGAATACATGCCGGGAAGCCGGCAACAGGGAGAGAGTGAGAGGACATTCCTGCCTTTGGTGTTAAAGCAATGTGTCAGTTTTGCACAGTTGGAAAATCAGAGCAAAGACTTCGGCCTGAGAGAGCTGTTGATCATTTGGAAGCTTCTTGCCATGCCATTCCACAAGCCTATTGCAACCTGACCATGCTGAATATGAAGCAGTTGCCCGCCTTGAGTCCTGCTGAACTGGCAGCAGCACAGCAAGACCTTGCATAGGTGACATCTGGTCATCTGCTGGCCAAAACTGAGAAGACAAAATACCCTACCACACCCCTACTGATGAGGGAGTGGGACAAACTGGAGTTGAGGAACTAAGTTCTATATGACTTGATATTCCAATTGGTTTTGCCTGAGAAGTACCAGATGATTGTACTGAGGTCACTTCATGATGGCTCAGATCATTTGGAATTTGACAAGACCTATGGATTGGTCAGAGATCAGTTCTTTGGCCACAGATGAAGCCTGAAGATTAAGTTGTGCATCTTTTGTATTCAGAGTAGGACGAGTTGCTCCCTTGTCTCATCGACAAAGCACAGGACCACTTGGTTTAGTGAGCCTGATTCCAGTAATGCTGCGAATGTCTTGGTCATCACTGACTACACCTGATGTGTGCAAGCCTTTTCCACAAAGTATCAGAGAGCATCCACAGTTGCAAAACTGTTATGGGACAAATTTTATTCATTATGGCCTCCCAAGAAGGGTACACAGTGATCGGGGAAGGGATTTTTGGAAGTTGCCTCATAAATGAGTTACTGAACATGCTTGGAATCGAAGTTGAGGACTACTACACAATATCACCCTCAAAGTGATCCTCAGCCTGAAAGATTCAACAGGACATTGCTAGACATGACTGGAACTGTGGATGCCAACAAAAAGAGTAAGTGGAACCAGCATATGGGATATTTGGTATACTGCTACAACTGTACTCAGAATTAAGCCACTGGCTACTCGCCGTACTATTTCAGTTTCGGAGATGAAGCGAGATTATCTGTGGATCTTTTGCTTTGGGACCGCTGATGAGGACTTGCCACAGAAGACGTATCTCAAGTATGTGATGTGGAAAGAACTGCAAAAAGTTTGAGCTAGCAGCAGTTTCAGCTATCAAACAAAAGAAGAAGAGATATAATCAAAAGATCAAGTTCTTTCAACTGATGCCTGGAGATAGTTCTATTAAGACATTTGGGCCTACAAGCTGGCTGACTGCTGCGTTTCTACCCAGCCAGAGCCGGATGCCAAATTAGCCAATTTTCCGGTTGAAGCCAGGAGATAGGAATGGTCCTATCAAAAGTCTCCCTCAGAATCATCATTTACGTCTGGGGCAGGGAGTGCACGTTGGCCCAAGGGCTGACACAACGCCTACACCTGGTAAAAGAACTCTGCAAAGGAGAAGGAGAAAAGAAAGGCAACAAGCTGAGGATAAGGCAGACAACGGTGTGATTTCAGTGGAAAGGCCTGAAGTGAAACCAGAAGAACCCACTGAATGCTGTACAGACTGAGGATGAAGAATTGCCTTGCCTTATGCAAACTGGATTGTGGTACGCCTTGCCTTATGCAAACTTACCATGACGAGATGTCTGCATCTTCCCGTCCAGACCTGGATCTAGTGGGGAGGACAAACATTGGACAGGCAAGCATGATAGTAGACAGCACAGGGGAATTGGGCGTAAATACAATTGGAGATTAAGCCTAGTTTGGTCGGGGGAGTGCAGGAGGAAATGAGTTGCAGGAAGGTATGAGTGACAGTCATGGTAAGGCATCCCTAGGTAAATGTGAACAGTTACAAGGAGAGGATGAGACAAAAGAAACTGAGATAGGTCTCAGATTCAGGAAACCTTCAGAGAGGCTGGCACATAATGCATCTGGGTAACAGTGTTGAACCAGTCCCAATGGCGAGATATGTTAATTCCATTTACAAATGGATTGGAGGTCCTTGTATTCTCACAATTCATTTGAATGCTTTATTCACACCCTGAATACTCTCAGAGCATAGGTGAAAACATAATTTTGTGTTACTTAGTACAAGTGCTGTGTTATTAATAATGTATTGAACAAGTTCCAAAGGCTTACAACATCATGAAGACATGACTAATTTTGCTGGGGGGAGAATGTAACATCCTGGTTAAGAACAGTTTTATTGTATTACTACAGTTATGCTGTTGGGTATTTTATTTTCTGCCGATTTTTGTAAAACGCAGTGTGTTCTGTTAATCAAATTTTACAGTCCAGTGTTTCGCTTTGAGTCATTTGATTAGCTTAGGAATGTTGTATCAGCCGGTTGGGTTTGTCTTGATGATGATCTGCCTAGTGGAATGCAACAGAACATTTGAGAGAGATTGGCAGCATCCAGTTACTAGAGGCTCTTTTGCGGCGCTTGGGGAAGGAGTGAGGTGCAGAGAGGAGCCCAATGGAGGATGCTCACGGAACCCCGCCTGAAGGACAGACACCGTTGTAAGAAATTCTTTGTGCAGACAAATGGCTCCATGGAGGAAGTGCCAATACTACTTCTGAGCTAGCCAGTTCGTTCGTTATGGACTTCAAGGAAAATTCGGATCATGGCTGGTGCCTTTCATGCAGAACGTAGATTCAGTGCTGTGAGTAATTAAAGCAAAGCACCTGCCTATCCAGCAATGAGCTCCACTGTTTATGTGCACGTTATAGACTGGTTTAACTGTAATGGGCCCTTTTCTGTTAACTGTTTCTGTAAATATACTTCCACTTTGTTTATACTGGTGTAAGTTTTGTTATTTCCTAACGAACAATAACTTTTCAATGGGGCAGTATTTGTACAGCATTCACCATAATTTTTGTTCCCTTGACGGAACATTCCAGCTTTCCTGTTTGTGTTGCATACCAACCCCAGAGGTGTTGTTTATTGGAGATAGCCGTCTCACCACTGCCCATGCATTGTTGAGTCCTGTGGCAGTTAGTCAGAGATAGCTAGCGAGCCCAACTTGTTATGCACCATAGTGCGGGGCCACATATCATTAATGGCATTTTCTCTGGGATGGGTAAATCACTATATGCGGATGATGGAGCTTTATGCATTAGAGGTAGAAATTTCTATTTTACTGGATATAGGATGCAATTAGCAATTAATAAATTCAAACAGTGGGCATATGGATGGGGATTAAAGCTCTCAGCTAAAACTCATAATAAGTTGTGTCTTACAAAGAGGATTATTTTAAATTTTATGGTCAGATTCTTGAAGTGTCCAGTGGTAAGATTTCTAGATTTGTGGGATAGTGGGCATAAAGGGAGACACCTTTACAGAATACATATAAAACCTGCATTTATGGGAGAAAAGGGTAAAACAAGGAGGGAAGGAAATATTTTGTCATGACTTAGACTTGGGCATTCTGTGCTTAATTATTCCTTGTATCTTGGAAAACATTCTGGGATGTGTAGGTTTCTTTCATCATTATGAAAGATTTGAACATATTAGTGTGAAGCATACAAGGTTGAAAGATCAAATGCAGGCTTCATTACAATCTTTTGGGGTTGATAGTTTTCATTTGAAAAATATCTTATGGGAATGACTAATGCACAGTATTGAATTTCATTACATAGGGCTTTTCAGGGTAATGGAACCTTTATTTGAAAGAGAAGTAGTAAGGGTTTTCTTCCCTAATTCGCTGCACCACACTCCAGTCCAGTTGGTGGTAGTAATGCTCCATTAAGATGGACTGCCAACCACTATTAAAAATCAGAAGATGGTGCCTGCAAGTTTTGGAGCCCTGGATCAACACCCAAACTCCTGGAGGAAATCATCAGGTCAGTCCATACTTTGGGAATGGAGACCATTCCTACGATGCAATAAGCCTGGAGTGGAGGTGTTGCCATGGCACTGTGCACTCTGATTAAACAGACTTGGTTATGACAAATTCTGGGGCGGGGGGGGGGGCCTAACCAAGGTGTGTGTACATGTCCACTGTCCATGGGGAAGATGAATCTCGGTTGTATACTGCATACATACTTTGATAATAAATGTACTCTGAATGTCAGGGTAATGAAGGTAGAAATGGCTGGGGTGTTAATTATGGTACCACGAACCATTCTCAGGTTCGAATCCGGCCTGCTCCTTGCACGAGTTCCACTTGGCCGCCTAACACAGACTAACGTTAAGGAAATGGCAAGGTTGCCACCTGAGCACAGGGAGCAATTTTACCTTTTTTTAAAAAAAATAAAAAGCATATACACGCAAAAACAGTGTTGAGACTGGAGGACCGCTTCTGTCCACAAGTGCCAGACACTTGGTGCGGATACACAAAGTCTCCACCCTCTAATAATAAATGGATTTGATCGATACCAGTGATCAGATTGCCCCAGGGCTCAACGCTGCAAAATGTCTTGTTCCAAAGAATGGGCTCAATTGTTGTTCCGTGGGGTTTAAACAAAACACAAATAAGAACAATTTGAGTCATGCTTTAGTGCAAGATCCTCCTAAGAGGACCATAACCTTGTGAGCTAGAGGCTTGCGTGCCTCAATGACCCGGAGAGCTATGTTGGCTGGAGTCAGGGCTTTATGCTTTGGCTCTTGGTTTAGTCACCATGTCAAAGGGTAGAGGCCAGACTGAGAGTGGTCCACCGGTCCTCCAGGTTCAGGGGTTCAGCTCAGAGTTAACGACCCTGACTGGTAAAACAAAATAGTTATGGAAACAGCAATGAAGAATCCTGCTACATCTGTGTGTGATGGTATTCCCAAGTCTCCAGCCGGGATTTGCATGACTGACAGTAGTGAAAACCGAGAGGAAGCTACTGCCACACTAAAGGAAGCCCTGAACATCACCAGAGATGGAGCATCTTCATTGCTGCCCTAAACACCAGCGGTGTAACGGCAGAAACTACATTTATTGTAAGACCAGACACAAAGCTGCTGTAAAAATTAAGCCTTGATTTTCATTTGTAATCAACTCAACCTTGAATCAGTTCAGGTCCAATTAGTTGCAACATCACACATTGGGAATCAATCTAACATTTTTGCATTTGCAATATTTTAAAAGCACATTTTATTATTTATCTTATTCTGTTGAAGAAAACAATTACACAAACCCATGAAAGTGCTAACAGCAAAGGCATTTGTTCAAGTCATACTGACACTATTCAGACGGAGGTGTTTTCAGTCATATCCATTTTCTGTTATTTCAGGAAAGAAGAAAATAACATCTATCCAACAGATGGACTTGAACTTTGGCAAAATTTAAACAAACAGTGGGCCAGTGAAATTGCCATACTCTTGAATTGTGAAAAGTATTACATTGATACCTGTGACATTCATACAAGATCACTACCAGAGTGAGTCAAAGTACATTTATTATCAAAGAATGTACTAATTATATAACCTTGAGATTCATCTGCTTACAGGCAGCCACAAAACAAGAACTCAATTACAAAGATCAACACCCAGTGCACAGAGAGAGGAGGGGAAAACAAAATCGTGCAAACAATAAAAGCAAACAGCAGTTTTTCGAATGAAAGTGAGTCGGCAGACACGAGGCCCAGAGCAGGCCCTCAGCCTCACTTCATTACACAGTTGGGAAAATCGCCTCGGGGCCCACAGATACAAAGCCTGGAGCAGCCAGAACAGGACAAGGTTTCAGTGCTGCCGAGAGCGGAGTACAGTATTGAGCAGAAGCAGCCCAACCCTTGCCTCCGGTCTCAACACCCTGGTTTTGCGTGTGTATGGTTTTTATAAAAAAAGGTAAAATTCCTCCCCGTGCTCGGGTTGCAACCTTGCCATTTCCTTAACGTTTGTCTGTTTTAGGCGGCCAACCCAGGCACAAGTGGGACTCGTGCAAGGAGCCCGCTAGATTCAAACCTGGGACTGACCTTTTGCTCTGAAGCCTGGTGTGGGGTGCCACCACTCCACCGGTACAGGATAAACCTGACTGGAGGAGTGAATGCCACGCTCACAGCCTAACACTAGAAACTGCGCACAGAAACAAACATCCATAGCTGAATCTATTTTGAGAAACAGGATTTAACAGGTTTGTGCACTTGACTAGGAGAACTTTCCATATGTGCACCTGTGTTCCATGGGTTCGGGTCACTTGTAGAGCGGAGCCTCTGGGCACAAAGCATTGCAGACATTTGCAATAATTTCATTCAAATTTTGATCCTAGCTTTTTCAGGCCTTATTTAAAATGATCATAATTAGATAATATTTGGCATATTCTTGATCTTGAACAAGTAGTCAGTAGCTTTTCTAGCAGCCTCTCAGAGATAAGTCAGGCTTTTAAATTGAGCTTCAATTCCCCACTTCCTTCAGTACCTCTTTCCCAATGGTGTGAGCAGTGGTTCCCACCCTTTTGTATGTCATTAACTGAGGGGTCTGTGGACCCCAGTCTGGGAATCCCTGGGTTTGAAGGTGTTTGATGAGCCTCAGCAGCAGCAAAGCAAAACGCAGCTTCAAGCTCTCTGTCCACACCAGTCCTGGCAGAAAGGGATGTGGAGGGTAGCACTGTGATTCATGAAGTATTGGCAGACTGTAACCATCACAATCTTGCAATTTACTAACAAGAAAATAGTCTGGCCAAGCCATCTGAGACACTGAAGACTGCCTCCTTGTAAGCAGCTTCACCCCATAAGCTGTTGCACTAAAAGAAACTAATCACACACACCCATTCCAGCCAATAAAAGTGGCAGTCCTCAGAATCAGGTTTAATATCCTTGGTACATGTTATGAAATTTGTTAACTTTATGCCAGCAGTGCAATGAAAGACAGGATAAATAAAGAGGGGAAAAACTGAATTATGTAAAGTCTATTAAAATAATCTCTTTAATGTCTATTAAAGAGTTAAGTTAAAATAAGTGGTGCAAAAATCAGAAATTTAAAAAAAATTAGTGGGGTAATGTTCATGGTTTCAAAGTCCATTTAGAAATCAGACGGTGGAGGCGAAGAAGCTGTTCTTGAATTGCTGAGTGTGTGCATGTTACTCCCAGAAAGGCAAAAAAGAAAATCACATATTGAAGGTTTTTAAATTGTCTGTGTGAGTTATAAACATCTAAAATTATTAAAAATGTTCTCTAAAAATAACTTTACATACATGCCGTCACTAGTGCATTCCTTTACCAAGACACACACTCACTCACTCACTCTTACTTCCTCTCCACAGTTGCTGCTTGAACCTGCTGAGTTCCTCCGGCATCATACTGTTACTTCACTCTGGATTTCCAGCATCTGCAGAATCCCTTCTGCGAGTGAAGTTCCTGCTCCCAATTAACATATTTGTTCACCTGTAAATTTGTAGCTTCCCACCCAATGTGGTTCTTGAGGGTGCTGACTCTGAGCTACAGTTCCTGACTGTCCATGTGCAGTCCGAATGCTGCTGCTCTCAACTACAGTTTTTCACTGAAGGTGCAAACTCTCCTCAAAGTACGGTTCCTTAAAGTGTTTACTCTCCCTGGAGCCAGTCCTGTTCCTTTTGAGGACAGATGGCTGAGTACCTCGGCAAAGGATCCTTTTTATTACAATGAATCAAGTACTGAGTACTGACATCCTGCCTGATGAATATCAACCAGGAATCCCTGATAACAAGTGCAATCAAAAGTATCTGTAGGCTGTAAACAGGGGTAGGAATTCCTGGGGCAGTGATTGACATAGTGGTTAGTACAATTCTTTACTAGCAACCAGGGTTCATTTCCCATATGTTCTCTCTTTGCCCATGTTTTCCGGGCACTGACCTACCAGTTGGTAGGTTGATTGGCCATTGTAAATTGTCCCATGATTGGGCTTAGTTAAGTTGGGCATTGCTGGACAGTCTGGCTCAAAGGGCCTATTCTGCTGTATCTCAATTTAAAAATCGAAAGTAATCTCTGAACCATCTTGCCTCTGTCAACTATTGTCTTACAGCAACTCCATCTCTGCCAGGTGACACAACCTGCCTGATATGCACCTTCACCCTCTGCTCTCTGATCTTAGGAGCAATTAGTTCTCAATGAAAAGGCACCTTGACAGGTATTTTAAATGAATGATGCACATAGGGATATGGAACTAGTGCAAGAAAATTGGATTAGTATTCATAGTGTTCTACAGCATAAATATAGTGGGCTGAAGGGCCTGTTTCTGTGCTGTACAGCTCTATGGCAAAATATTGCATATATCAATTAAAGTTCACTGCACCCACTACTTAAGCTCACCACTGGCTTATTTAGAGGGTTAGTATTCCATTCAGTGTAGTGTTGCACTAGAAAATGTAGTCAGACAGCTGGGCCAGCCCAATAACTCTCACTTAACTCTCAACCAGGAGCGTTCAGAACCAAGTCTCTATCCAAGCCCTCATGATCAGGGGGTCCATGGACCCCTCGGTTAATGGTAAGGGTCTGTGGCAGGAACTCCCTGCTCTTTATCAAAGGACAAGTTTATCTCATGCAGAGCTGGGAGAGAATAGTGAGTTCATTATTTTGTCTGGCCCGATGGTAGATTTGCTGTGTGTTCACTTCCCACCCCAACCCCACCCTTATGGCCATCCACGTATTGAGATTAGGAGCAGAATCTCAGCCATGACATAAAAACATCAACCTGAAACCCTTTGCTGTTGTTGCGTAGAATTAAGCAGGTATAATTTCTGTAGTGGGATCAATTCCTGGATCTTCACCAAACTGAGATCAGAGTCTCAGGAAGCACAACAAAACAACGTAGTCTCTGCAGGATAGCGGTGAAGCTACTAAACCGATCTCTGGGGGCGACTTCCTCTGGAAAACTCCTACAGCAAAGACATTGGCAAGTCTCAGCAAAACACACAGAATGCTGGAGGAACTCCACAGGTCGGGTAACTACGGAGGGGAATAAACGGCCGACATTAGACTGGAACAGAAGGGGGCAGAAGCCAGAATAAGAAGGTAGGGGAGAGGAAGGAGACGATAGGTGAGGGAGGAGGGGGTTGAAGTAAGAAGTTTGGTAGTGGTGTGACTGGAGACCTAAGTGAGGATGGTTGGACCCAAGTGCCGGAGTATCCGAGGCTGGAATCAAGACTGAAACAAGCACAGAATGCAAGACTAACCGCTAGATAAGAATCCAAGAAGAGCTGACGATTGAGCACTGAGCCTCCGTTCAGGTGCTCCTTAAATATTAAAATCCTGCTGCTAAAACATTGCTGCCAATTGGAAGGATGGTCCTGAATCCTTAAAGGCCGCGCCAGCTATCCATATTCTGGAGAGTTAGAGCATCTAAACCCTGAAAGCTGGCGCTGTTGGGTGTGTATTGTGGTAGGGGTAAAGAGCTGAAGGAGGAATCTAGTAGGAGAGGACAATGGACCATGGAAGGGGGGGGGGTGAACCAGAGGCGGTCGTGGGTAGGTGAGAAGGGATAACCAGAATGGGAATTTTTTAAAAAAGGGTGTTGGGGGGGCGGGGGGTGGAATTACTGGAAGTAAAGCAATCATTGTGCAAGCTGTCAGGTTGGATGCTCCCCAGATGGAGCAGGAGGTAACCTAACCTGAGTTTGGTCTCATCATGGCAATAGAGGAGGCCATGAACTGACATGCCAGAATGAAAATGATGAGTCGAATTGAAATGAGTGGCCACAGGGTGATCCTCCCTTCTGTGGCAGATGGAGCGAAGGTGCTCGACAAAATGGTGTTCCCCCCCCCCCCCCAATTTGCATTGGGTCTCACTGATGCAGAGGGGGCAGCACCGGGAACACTGGCTTTTTAAATACGTTTTATTTAGCTGTGTAATGGAGAGTGTTTTGACTGGTTGCATCACAGGCTGGTATGGGAACACCAATGCCTTTGAAAGGAAAATCCTACAAAAGGTAGTGGATGTAGCCAAGTACAACACAGGTAAAGGCCTCCCAACCATTGAGCACGTCTACGTGAAACGCTGTTGTAAAAAAACAGCATCCATCATCAAAGATCCTCACCATGCCGTGCTCTTTTCTCTGTCGCCATCAGGTAGAAGATACAAGAGCCTCAGGCCTCACATCACCAAGTTCAAGAACAGTTACTACCCCTCAACCATCAGGCTCTTGAACAAAAGAGGATAACTACCCTTATCTATTGAGATGTTCCCAGAACCAATTCTCACTTAAAGGATTTTTAAATCTTATTTCATGCTCTTGTTATTTATATTTGCATTTGCACAGTTTGTTGTCTCCTATACTCTATTTGATTGTGTTTATAGCTACTATTCTATAGATTTGCCAAGTATGCCCGCAGCAAAATTAATCTCAGGGTTGTGTGATATATATGTGCTTTGATAGTAAAATTTACTTTAAACTTTAGATACAGCTACCATACTTAAAGTCCAATGTTGCAGCCACTCCTTGGACCCGTTTGGTGATTGATTAGAAACAGGCAGGAATTTTGTGATTTTACAGCATTGTCTGATCCTGAAGGTCTTACACAATGGAACCAGGCTTACAGACCACGTGCACAAGAGTTCAGTGTCCCCACTGCACCAATCGAATTTTAATCAACAGTTGAACACATTCTTGACAAAGATCACCAGTGACTGTAGAGTGCAGGGACTGTTCTAGGGCCATCATCATATGGCACTGGACCAGAAATCCACCTTTGCACAGGGTTCTGGCCAGCCATCCTTCTATGCAGCAATGCTAAATCTGGCTGAAAAGGCCAGCAGTCCAACAGGTCAAGATTTCTACAAAGCACAGCCACAGCAGCAGAAGTAAGAGGGAAAGCATTTAACATTCAGCTTTCTGGTCAGCATATTTGTCCAGCACCATGACTGACTCTCTTTTTACTAACAGGAAGCTGGAAAACTGAGGTCATGCCTTGAAATCTTGTGGCTTGGTCCTTATGCAGCAAGTATACCCATGGTTAATGCCAGGATCCAAACATTGTTTAAAGATAACTGTAGCTCACTTTGAAACAAATGCAGGCAAAGACACAGCAATATAAAGATTACCATTGAGAACCAAGAAGGTGTAACAACTGCAACAATGATATTTAGTTCTCTGAACAGCATTAACAACTCACTATCATCATGTATGAACTGTGACAAACCACTTCATTATGTTGGGAGGGGGAAAAGAGGCAATACTAGCAAGCTATCACTCTGCCTTTAGTTTACCTCACTGATAATTAATGTGGAGCAGAACAATGATTGATTTTCTTAGTAATCTGGATGCCAAAATGAACAATAGAGCTCCCAATTTCCATCAGCCTGTAAACCTTTGCCTGGTTGGTACTGCTCAGATGTACGTAGGTACAATGATGTGTGATGGATACATACTAATAAACTATAATTAAGTACCAGGCCAATAGCAATGCAGATCCCAGTATACCATGACTACACTTTCTTGTGGGCCAGGGTAGGGAACATGGATAGCTTGTGAGTTTAAGGATAAAGGGGAAGCCTTTTAGGACCGAGATGGGGGAAAACTTCTTCACACAGAGAGTGGTGAATCTGTGGAATTCTCTGCCGCAGGAAAAGTTGAGGCCAGTTCATTGGCTATATTTAAGAGGGAGTTAGATATGGCCCTTGTGGCAAAAGGGATCGGGGGTATGGAGAGAAGGCAGGTACAGGGTTCTGAGTTGGATGCTCAGCCATGATTATACTGAATGGCGATGCAGGCTCGAAGGGCCGAATGGCCTACTCCTGCACCTATTTTCTGTTTCTATGTGAGGCATTGGTTATTCCTGAGGGAAAGGTTAAGTGTGAGGCTGCCAACCTTCAGTCACCATGTCTGGAGATGCGCGGGCTATGGACGAATCTTCCGGAGCAACACGCACAAAATGCTGGAGGAACTCAGCAGGTCAGACATCATCCACGGAAGAGAGTCAACGTTTTGGGCAAAGACCCTTCATCAGGACTGGAAAGGAATTGGGAAGATGCCAGAATAAAAGGGGGTGGGGACAAGGTGGTAGGTGAAACTAGGAGAGGGAGGGGGTGAAGTTAAAAGCTGACAGAGTCGATTGGTGAATGAGATAAAGGGCTGGAGAAGGGGAAATCGGATAGAGGACTGTAGACCATGGAAGAAAGGGAAGGCGAAGGCGCACCAGAGGGAGGTGACGGGCAGGTAAGGAGATGAGGTGAGAGAGGGAAACGGGAAGGGAAGGAGGGGCAAGGAAGTTCGAGAAAACAATGTTCATGCCAAGGCTACCCACTCCTCCAGCCCGAGTGTGGCTCCATCCCGACAGTAGAGGGGGCCATGGACTGGCATATGGGAATGGGAAGTGGAATTGTGTTTGAGATAACTTCCGGGGCGTCATTAAGAAACCCGCTTGTGCGAGCAACTCTGATGGAAACCATCAAATATTCCCGTTTAAGACTACTACAGCTGAAATCCACGGCTACAGCCATGAACAACACAGTAAGTAACACCGTCTTAAGTCGGTTAAAAAGTCTATCAATACTCAAAGTCGACGAAACTGGAACGGACTCTGGTCTCTTTCACGATGCCCCTTTAAGACGGCGAAAGAGAGGTTCCCGCTCTGGTTTAAAAGTTCGTTTAAAGAAGCATGGTTTTCGACTCCCAATACCGACTATCCTGCTGGTAAACGTACAGTCTCTGGTAAATGAAATCGATTATCTAAAAGCAGGATTGCTGAACCAGAAGGACATTAGAACTTTCTGTGTTTTTTGTTTCACGGAGTCTTCGTTATCCTCCTCCATTCCGGACGCAGAGATAAAGGTCGAGGGCTTCACAATTCACCGCCAAGACTGGACTGCTGAGTCTCTCAAAGGCACAGGAGGTGGAGTGTGGTTTATGATCAACTCCTTGTGGTGTTCAAGTGTGACGGTGCTGTCCCAGTCCTGCTCACCTGGCCTGGAGCATCTCGCCATCAAGTGCAGTCCATTTTACCTGCCGCGCGAGTTTTCAGCCATAATCTTGGTAGCGGTGTACATCCCATCTCAAGTCCATGTCGAACAGGCGATAGATGAACTGAGCAACGTAATCAACAGACATGAAACGGCGCACCCTGATGCCTTCCCTATCATTTTGGGGCACTTTAACCAGGCCAGTCTGGAAAAGTCTCTAAGCAGTTATTACCAACATATCACTTGCAGAACCAGAGGAGCCAACACACTGGACCACTGTTATACTACCATCAAGAGCGCTTACCGTGCCAGCCCACGCCCACACTTTATAAACTCTGATGACCTGGCTATAGTTCTGCTCCCTGAGTATCAGGCAGAGACTGAAGACCGCAGCACAAGTTATGAGGACCAAGAAGGTAAGGATAAGGGAGGTGTTGGAGCGCTTACAGAACTGCTTTGAGTCGGTGGACTGGATTTGTCTTCCAGTCTGAATTACTACGCCACAGTTGTCACCGACTTCATTAAAACGTGTGCCTACGAGAACATACTGTACATACCCGAATCAAAAGCCGTGGATGAACTAGGACTACACAAGAAGGCCAGGTACGACTTGTGGAGGACGATCTCAAGAACAATTCCTAACGAGGTTAGAGGGAGAATCGGATGCACGTCAAATCCGGCAGGGTTTGCAGGCCGTTGTTTCCCATAAAGCAAAGCCTAATGTCACGAATAGCAGCGATGCTTCATTCCCAGATGAGCTCAACGCCACTCATCCACTCTTTGAAAGGGAGAATGTAACTACAGCTACAAAGAATGCTGCAGCACCCAGTGATCCTATGATCCCTGATTTGGAGGCAGCTGGCAGGTGTGTTCAAAGAAAATTGTCAAGGCACACACTCAACAATTCAGAAATAGCGTCTTCCCTTCTGCCATCAGATATCTGAATGAACATTGAACCAGTGAACACTACCTCACTACTTTTAAAATATAGATATATATATTTACTGTAATTTGTTTTTTTTATTATGTATTGAATGCACTGCTGCTGCATAACAACAAATTTCACAATATATATACTGGTAATATTAAACCTGATTCTGATTCTAAATGAGGAGGAACTGTATTAAATGCTTACACTGTTGGGTGAACTGGGATTGTGGCTGGGCTGATCCTCATAAGTGTGACTACTGTGAAATTACCATCAAATAGAGGCAAGACAAATAATCCTTGCAACAGCTTTAGAAAAACATGACATGTAGCAAGGGTGAAGACTGCAAATGTCAAGCTATCAGTCTGGGCTTCACTCTTAACAGTGGTTAAATTCAAGCGCCACATTTTATTAATTTTGAAATCATATTTCAGACAGCAGTTAAAATATTAGGAAAGGCAAAGCTGAAGTGGCTGATTGTCCAATTATCAGCTGAAAAATTAAATACAGTAGATTCCAGTGAATTGGGCCACTGGTTCTTTCTGGGCAGCAGCTCATTTGGGACAACTCTCAAAGAATAAAAAAAAATTGTGAGATTAGCTGGGGTTTCTTTTGTTATTTGGGACACTATGCCACTTAATTAGGACAGGAGACCATTGCCGAATAGTTTCTAACTAGTGTCCATCGTGCACGTTTGTGGCCATTAGACACTACACCATGCTTAGAGCGAAGTTTTTAAATAATGTCAGTTGCATGTGTTTGTGTTCTAAAAGCAGTGATTTTTGTCACTGATAGCTGGCAAGAAACAATTCTGATCTGCTTTTCGCACTGGTTTCAAGCATGGAGATGCCAGAAACGGCCAAGAGTGAAAATGAAAAGATTTCACTACTTCAGCAAGTTAGGAAGTACAGAGAATTTGAAGGTATCAACAATCATCAAAAGTATTGTGTCCATTATCTGTATTTAGGCTTTTGTTCAATTACAATCAATAGAACACAGTGGTGTATGCTGGATGAATTCCTCCATAGGTAAATATGAGGAAGTAACACACAGTTTTATAGTATTGTAGCAGTATTAATAGCATTCCAATTTAAGTACATAATTTGTTACTCGGTTAAACTTTAGTTTGTCTTTTGTTTTATAACTTTTTAACTATTTCCTTGAAATTTTGACAGAGCAATGTAGCTGCTTAATTGGGCCAAAATGTGGTGGTCCTGATTTGTCCCAATTAACTGGAATCCACTGTAAATTGGTCCCTCACTTAAGCCCTTACCAAGAACACAAAATTACTCGGTTGATGAAAAACTGGTTGGCAAATGTCCCAAATTTTATCATTAGATTTCTTTCCAAAGGATTTGTGACTTTTTTGCACAGGAGTTCCACCTAGTCACTTAACCATGTGTCACTCTGAATACATCCTGCTGGTAAGTTCACCCCTACATGACTTTTGATACATTGTCCAATTGGTCCATTCATCACACAACATGGACAGTAAAAGGCCACAGGCTGTTCAACTTGTTATATCCACTACCGTGGCTCAGCTGGAAAGCATGGTCTTATCCTTTATTCCAGTGGATATATGAGCTGGAAGGTCACACTTGAACTGCCTAAAATATTAATGAAGCCACAGCAGGAGCATTTGTACAGATGTGGTTAGCAGACTAAGGGGAGGCGGTGAAAGTGAGAAGAGGTTATGAAGATATATTAACAGAGATGCACATGACAATTGTGAGGAAAGTTTAGCCAAATTTATTTTGGAATAGAGGCCAAGGGGAGATCTAACTGAGGTATATAAACCTGAAAGACCAAAATATGAAGAAAAAGAGCACCTACTCAACTTAGCAGAGGTTAGTAATTGGAATAAGATGTAATTTAAGGATTGGAAGGGAACTCCAGAATTCACTGTATTTAAATGGCAATTAGCTGAGCAACCTGGACTTATCAATCTCATTACGGCAGTTTCACCATTTTGCCTTTGTCACTTCCATTCCTGATTAACCCAACACTCTTCTAGTTGGCCTCTCATGGGATCCTGGGCCGAACTCATGCTGAGTCCACTCACAGGTCAATCCTGTGCTTGCTGACCCACGTGGGGCCCCAGTTACACAATACCTCATTTAAAATACCCTTGATGTGTTCACCCCCTCCCCATTCCCTCAGGGATTTCTCTGCTCCTCCAGTTCTGTCCTCTTTAATCATCCCTGAATTTACTCATTCTGCTGCCAAGCTGGGACTTCAGCTGTCTGAGCTTCGAGTCTGGAATTCCCTTCCTAAATTTCTCCATCTCCCTTACCTCCTTCAAAATGCTGTTTAAAACCTACTTGTTGACAAAGCCTTTGGTTATTTGCACCAAGCTTTACTGACTTAGACAGGTATCAATTTTGGTTTAGAAATGTTCCTGTGAAGCACCTGGGGATATTTTGCTCCAATGAAGGCACTATGTAAAAGCAATATGCTTTTATTTTGTGTACTACAGTACTGCAGGTTAAGGTCTGTGAAACACAAGTAGGTTCTTTATCCCCCTCTACTACATGTGATAGTTGTCTGATCTGTTCAGATGCATCACAGCCAAGCTGATCTCATCAGAACATCTAATAGCTAGTGCACTCCACAGGTCTCCTCTCTGACCAATGGTAATAGACTGTGGTTCAAATGAGTTACCTCAACATAGAGCCGGGAGTTAGGCGTCTGTGTTGCCTGAGCATCATCCAGGTTTGATGCACACACTCCGAGCTGTGTTTGGAAATTACTTGTCAAGGCTGGGGTGGGGATGCAGTGGAAGGTTAAGCTGTTCCCAGTTTTACGCCATCTACCTCTTCCTAACTGTTCACACAAAGGCTGGTTTATATCCCTGGCTAAAACTCCTTGGTGCATGAGGCATGGGTCTGCCGAGTACATCACTCTTTCCCCGGCAAACTGGTGTGGGAATTGTACGGCCCGGGCCTCGTCACCGGGCGTTTATATTATGTGTGTGACCATGTGCCTCTCCAGCAGAGTCTTGTGCGAGAAACGTTTGTTACAGACGTGACACTCGAAGGCCTTCTCGCCACGGTGCAGCCGCATGTGCACGTTGAGGGAACTCTTTTGAGTAAAGCGTTTATTACACACTGGGCACTGGTACGCTCGCACGCCTGTGTGTGTTACCATGTGTTTTATCAAGTAGTCCCTGAGCGAGAATGAACGCCAGCAAACACTGCACTGATGAGGTTTCTCACCTGCGGAGGAGGTGGGGAGAGGAAAGACATCAGTAAATCAGAGACTTCAACTGCATAAAATAACAGCGATCAAAACCACTCAGTAAGCAGTGAAAACTGCATTAACACACCAGCGGTGTGAAAATGAGGCAAACTGCCCACAAATTCACACAACCCTTTGCACCCTAGAGTCTGCAAGTACATGGAACATAGTTGAGTACCGACCCCTCGGCCCTCAATGGTGTGTCAACCTTTTTAGCCTGCTCCAAGATTAATGTAACACTACCCTGCTACACAGGACATAACCCTCTATCTTTCTTTCATCCATGTGCCTTCCAACAGTCTCTTAAATGTCCCTATGGTATAAGACTCTATCGTGACCCTGGGCAATGTGTTCCAGGCACCCACCAGTCTCTGTGTAAACAGACCTAACTATAAGCATTCCTCCAATGACCTTAAAAAGATGTCCTCTGGTAAAAGCCGTTGCCGGCCTGGGAGAAAGGTGTTGGCTGTTCTCTTTCTCTATGCCTCTTATCACCTTACACACCTCGATCAAGTTTGCCTCCTTTGCATGAGGGTAGTACCATCAACCCCAGGGCTATGGAGAGGCCAAGAGGCAGCAGGTCCTGTGCTGACTGCTGGCCATCACAGCTGGGAAATGGTCAAATGTTAGGCCTGGTGAGAGACGTCCTGCAACTAAGTACTAAGCTTTAAGGACCAAGTGGTGGCTTGGCAGAACACCAGACCTCAGTTTATGTATCCCTTCAAGAGAGGAGAGGGAAGATACTGAGAATTCGCACAATTAGTACTGCAAGACCAGCCAAGGAGCTGGTAAAGGCAACTAATTTAACAATGAGCAAAGTGTTACAAGTGCAGACAACTGAATTAAAGGAACTGACATCTTCAAGCATTTGCAGGATTGAACTTGATTATTCACAGGAATCTATTATTCTACATAAACATTTATTTTCATTCCTTGTTCCACCTATAGCACATTCTCTTTCTATCATAGTATAATGGTGGCGTAGCGGTTAGTGTGACATCATTACAGCTAGGGATGTCAAGAGTTTGGAGTTCAATCCCAGCGTCCTCTGCAATGTTCCTTTTTTTTTAAAGTTGTGTGAACCAACTTTTGCTCTCAGCAGGAAATTTTTACATGGCCTGAAAACTGCATGGTACTTTAAATTATTATATATTAGAAAATTCCAACCATGTGGCTACAAAGTCTATGCGTGTGTGGCCGTGCACCCATGCAGCTTAGAGGGAACTGTAAGCATGTATGTCCTCTCTGTGAATGCATGTGTTTTTTCCAGGTGCTCCGGTTTCCTCCCACAGCCCAAAGACATATCGGACAGTAGGTTCGTTGGTTGCCCCATGATTAGGCTAAGGTTAGGTTGGGGTTTGCTGACAGCATAGCTTGAGGGCCAGAAGGGCCTACTCCATGCTGAATAAGAAAAAATTCATGCTAGAAATTACTGGTTAGTTCTCTCACCCAAGCCAAGAGCTCATGGGTTTAAATAACACTTAGCACAATGCTTTACAGTACCAGTGACTGAGGTTCAATTCCTATCTCCGGGTACTTCAGTTTCTCCCACGATACAAAGATGTACCGGTTTGTAGGTCAATTGGTCATTGTAAATTGCCCCGTGATTAGGCTAGGGTTATATCAGGGGTTACTGGGCAGCGTGGCTTGAAAGGCCAGGAGGACCTATTCCATGCTCCCATGCTGTATCTCAATACATTTTTTAAAATGGCTAACACTCCACTCTGCCACACCCTTGAAGATGCTGTCCTTCAGGTTAATTGTTAAACTAAGGTTCAGTCTGCTCTTTTAGATGAATATAAAAGATCCCACACCACTAGCTCCCTCGGTGACTGGTTAGTATTTATCCTTTGAGGAGTTGGGGGTTGAAACTAATGATTTGCTCTGGTAGAGTTTATTCATTTATTGAGATACAGCATGAATTAGGCCCTTCCAGTCCTTTGGCTGTGCTGCCCAGCAACCCCCGATTTAACACTTGCCTAATCATGGGATAATTTACAATGACCAATTAACCTACCAGCTGGTACGTCTTTAGACTGTGGGAGGAAACCGGAGCACCCGGAGGAAACCCACACAGTCACCGGGAGAACGTACGAACTCCTTACAGGCAGTGGCAGGAAATGAACGGCCAAGTCACTGGTACTGTAAAGCGTTGTGCTAACCACTATGCTCGTTGGCAGCGGTGGTTCTGTGCTGTGGCCTTTCTATAATTCCAATCAATATTTTGAATAAGACTTAATTGTTGGCACTTTAACATTCATGATTGGTTGCTTTTCTTACAGGCACCTAAGAAATTCACTGGTTCTTATTTCATTGTTCATTCCTCAGTCTGAAAACTGGGGAACTCTTCATACCTTTCCATCTGTGCTTCTGGCCATTCAAGCTTCAAGCATCGTTTGCTTTCCAGTAACATTGAGTGGATTCATTGTACACTCCGAACATGAGAACACTGCAGAGGTGGACTGACAATAAACCATGTGCAGTTCTCACTTTGAACCGTATGTTGGAAGAGTCACATTTCTCCCCATTTACTAACACCAACAGTTATCTCTTCATACATCACGGGTAAAGGCCTCCCAGCCACTGAGCACATCTACATGAAACACAGTCGTAGCAAAGCAGGGTCCATCATCACCACCCAGGCCGTGCTGTTTTCTTGTTGCTGCCATCAGGTAGAAGGTACAAGTGCCTCAGGACTCGCACCAGCAGTTACTGCCCCTCAACCATCAGGCTCTTGAACAAAAGGTGATAATTACACTCACTTGCCCATCCATTGAGATATTCCCACAACCAATGATCTCACCTTAAGGATCCCTTATCTTTCTGTTTCATATTCTTGCTATCTATTGCTATTTATTTATATTTGCATTTGCACAGTTTGTTGTCTTCTTCACTTGATCTTTCATTGATCCTGCTATAGTTACTATTCTATGGATTTGCAGAGTATGCCCACAGGAAAATGAATCTCAGGGTTGTATGTGGTGACATACATCTACTCTGATAATAAAATCTACTTTGAATTTTTGTCCTTCCAATCCCACGTTACTGCTGACTGTAAGAGGCACAGCTGCCCACAGGTTACCCATATCCCTTTGGTCACAGCACAGCACCAGCAGACATTAGAGAGATAACTACCTGTGTTAAAATTTACCTCCTTTAGTTTTGGAACCAAGTATTTAATGCAGCTGCCACACAAATTCACAGAAAACACATGGTAAAAGGTAAGTAAGAGGGATTTTCCCAGAGCTACATCCTAAGTTGCTCACGGTAGTAGGGTTCCCAACATGAATCATGTTTTAGTTATTACTGAGAGGGGTTAGGTGATCCAGTGGACCAATGAACCCAATAGATCAATGGCCAGTTGACTAATATTCTGATGTCAGTGAAGACTATACCCTAGTGAGAGTCAGCATCTGTGGAATATTACTTCAAGTTTGAGTCATTAATTTTGAACACTGTATACCAGAGATAGTCAATGCCTGGGGAATCTGTCACCCAGAGTCAGTGGCTGTGGAACTGAATTCTAGCTAGTGTCTTTGGAACTCTTCAGTCAGTGTTTGTGGCACCTGGATGTCAATGATAGTTGCTATCTTTGGAGTCTGGGCCTCCGCTAGGGTCCAGGAAAGAATTTTTAAAAATTGTATCACAAAGGTTGGGAAGAAGTTTTATTTTTATATTTTCCAATATTCATTAAGATTTATTACTTAATTCAATCTTAATAACATTGCATAGTGGCAGAATTGATTAAAATAAGATGTATTTTTTTCCAGAATGGAGGATTGTTGGCATTGCTGTTCCCCAGAGTCAATGTTGGGACCACTGTTTTGTTTTGAGTTAGGTAAGGGTATGCAAAGCAAAATCTCAGTCTGCAAAAGCCACAAAACTCAGGAGGTTACGAGTGAGCACAAGTAAAGTGCACAGGTGACAAATGAGATGCAACGTCTATAAGGCAAGGCAACACACACAAAAAGCTGGAGGAACTCAGCAGGTCAGGCAGCATCTATGGAGATGAAACGATCGACATTCTGGGCCGAGACCCTTCCTCAGGAATGTATAAGGCCACGTAGTTTGGCAGAAAGGTTGAGGAGAAACTATAACGTGTGGCATTTTTAAATGGTGTTCAGGAACCCAGGGATACAGTACAAGAACCCTTGAAAGTGACAGTTCTTGCTGAGAGAGCATTAACAAAGTAAATGTAGTTACATCGAAGACATGGAATACAAAAGCAAGGACGTTAGGATAAACTTTGGAAATAACCTGGAAAATGTGTAGCTCAGGTGGTTGATCCACTTGCAAACATTTTGTCACCATGCAAGGAGACATCATCAGTGTGCAGTTCACTTGTGGTGTGTCCTCGGAATGCTCGGCCATTATATACTTAACAGTGTTGACTGGTCGTTATTACGGAAACTCAAAATCCGACTGGGCATCAGTGAAAGTCATGGCGGTATGCTAGAGAATTCCTAGAAGCGTGGCCTTCTGCAAACAATTCTATAAACAGACATGTAGACCTCAATTCCATTTATAAGCCAATGTGGGCAAAAATTCTAGACAATGCACAGAGTTTGCCACGCAGTCAATCAGCAATGAGATCCTCTCCCTACATCACAAATAAGTTTCTGTAATGATGACCAATCAACTAAGTGAAAGAATATAAAGGCCAAGCATTTGGAGGACACAGCACAAGTGAACAGCGCACTGGATGATATCTTCTCCTATAGTGACAAGTGGATTGCCAAATTGGGATAAACTGCTTAGGCCACAAGTGGAATTATGTGTCCGTTTCTGGTTCCCATATCTTAGGAAGGATGTGAAGATCCAGCAGAAAATGTTTAACGGTTGCGGAGTTTCGTAATTTCAGTAACAAAGTTAGGATGAAGAAACTGAGGTTGTGTTTGAAGGTTGAGAGCTTTGCTTGACAGCCTTAGGCAGGATAAACAGAAATAAAAGCTGTTGTTATTGGTGGATGATTCAAGGACAAGCATTTGCAGATTCACAGTTACAGTGAAAAATATTCCAGAGGGATGCAAGGACATAGTTTCTTTCTAAAAATGCAAAGTATGATTTAGAACACTACCTTTGAGGAAGGTCCTCAAAGTGGACCAAAACCCTGACGTAGGGTTTGGAGGCTTGGGTGTCTCAATGATCTGGAGAGCTATATTGGTTGGATTTAGGTCTTTATGCTTTGACTCTTGTTAGAGTCACTTATGCCAAACTAGTCAAAGGATAGAGTCCAGACTAAGAGTGGTCCACCGGTCCTCCAGCGGCTAACAACCCAGACGGGTAAAAAAAAATTGAAGGAAGCCCTGAACACTGCCAAGACCAAGACCAAAATTGGTTTTTGGACTGTATCAGCAGAGAGGCCAACTTCATAATCGAGACAACAATTCACTGAATCCCTGAAGGGCAGAGGAAATGCGGTAGACCAAAGACAACTTGACGCTGTACCGCAGAGCCAGAAATGAGGATCCTGAATAACGCCTGGGGCACAATAGAGAAGATGGCCAAGGACAAACAGGACAATGGAGGACCTTCATTTCTGCCCTAAACGCAGGCAGCGTAATGGGCAGTAACTAATTAATTAACTTTGAGGAAGGTGCAAACAGAGGACAAATAGGGAATAATTAAGCATTTGGGGGAGAAAATAAATTGCAAGGCTCTAGGATAAGCGGAGCAAAGTGGGACGCATTCTTGACCTACACAAAACTGCCACGGATAAAAATTGGCTTCCTTCTGTGCTGTAGAATGTAACTGCCCATTACGCTGCCGGTGTTCAGGGAAGAATGAAGGTCCTCCATCTTTGGCAGTGTTCCGGGCTTCCTTCATCATGTCTGTAGCTTCTACTTGTTTTTCACTAGTGTCAGTCATGCAAGTCTGGGGTGGAGAGTCAGGAATACCGTCACACTCAGGTGTAGAAGGATTCTTCATCGCTGTTTCTGTAACAATCTTATTTGACTAGTCAGGGTTGTCAGCCCTGAGCTGAACCCCTGAACCTGGAGAACCGGTGGACCACTCTTAGTCTGTCCTCAACCCTCTGACCTGTTTGGCATGAATGACCCTACCAAGAGCCAAAGCATAAAGCCCTGACTCCAGCCTACATAGCTCTCCGGGTCACTGAGGCACGCAAGACTCTAAACCCAATGACAAGGTTATGGTCCTCTTGGAGGGTAACAGTTCTACAGGAGGATCTAAAATATTTAGTTTAAATTAAAGGGAACAATCACTTTGAACCTACCTGTGTGAACAAACATGTGCTTGGCATAGTTCTGTCTGGAGCTGAAAGTCTTCCCACATTGTGTGCATCCATAGGGTTTCCGCTCAGCTTCACTAGCAACCTGGCTGGCTGGAGCTGGAGCTGGAGCTGGCACTGCTTGGACTCCGTCTGGGAATACCGGGGGATTCTGACATGTTGTCTGAGCCGGAATGCTGGACATACATGTCTGGGAAGTGGAGGCCAATGTTGGAAGGTGAGGAGACTGGGGAAGGCCAATTTGGTAGAGGTTGCGGTGAGTAGTTGTGCTGGCCACGGTGGCATCTCCTTGAACATCATATTGTGAAGAGCAGCCCTGGTTACGTATGTTGGATTGCATGGTAGATCCTGGAAGGAAGTCTTGTATAAATGTTGAAGACCGCGGGAATGAAGCCTCAAGCTGTGACTTGCAGTCCAATTTGCGATTTTGCTGTATGGCAGTGTCCTTCTCCTCTTTCTCTCCTTGCCAAAACGACTTCAGTTCATCCGGTAAGAGGTCACTAGCATTGAAAAATTCCATCTCTTCCCCTTTGTTGCTCAAACTCAGATGACCGCTAGAGTCTCTTCGGTCTCCCACTGCAGTCTGGTTGGGGTCAAAGGCATTTGCTTCGGGGACTTCCTCAGTCTGTTCGCCCTGGCTGACCGGCTCTGTGGTTTGATTGGAGACAGTCTGGGCAGTGATGTTCTCCCCACAGTAAAGAAGGTCATCATCTTCTTCTTTGATGGTTACTTCACTTCCATCAGCCATTTGGAGTCTGATTGGCTGCCGCTGTTTGCGGCTGTGACTACCCTGCGGCAGCAGCCCCATCTCAGGTCGCTGGTTGGCTGCAGTGTTGTACCAGAGTGCGCGCACCTCGCTGTTCCGACTGGAGTCCATGAGCGACAGGTTCTCCTGATCAGACACGGCCTGCTCTCCAGTTCCCTTCTGACGTGCTGCTGTCTGTTGCCTGCACAGCGTGGGGAGCATTTCTTCAGCTTTGTACCCACTATCAGTTGAGGCTGCGTTCTTTGAGCATCCCGGGACAAAATCAAACTCTCTCTCAGCTGTGTGGGGTGACAACGTTGTTTCAATGAAGCCCATGGGAAACTTGTGGATCTGCTCACCAGATGTCTGGCAAAGAACAGCTTCTTTCTCATCAGAAAGATCCAGCTTTTGACTGGCTAATGACTGGTCCCCCTGAGCTTTTTGCGGGGCGTTTTGTGAAATAATTCGTGTACACTCGTCAATAATGGTTTTAATCTGAAGGACACTCGCTGCTGTGAGGATCTGTAGAGCCTCCACATGGGAGACCATCAATGAGCCACTGTACATAAAATCCACCAGTCGTCGCAGAGTCTGGGCTGAGACCAAAGGCGGGACCTCAATCTCACTGTAACCTAACAAGAGTTTGTCATGGAAGAACGGGCTAGCCGCAGCCAAGACACAGCGGTGGGCTCGGAGAGCCGTGTTATGGATACGCACTGTCACATCGCAGAAATGGCCACCCAGACGTTGTGAGTTCAGAGTTTCCAGAAGGGATCTGCTGAAATTCTGGAGGTTGATGCTATGAAGTTGCTCAGCCATTCTGCTCTGTCACACTGCACAACTCAACCTGCAAAACACAACAATAGGAATCACAGAACACTTACCACTGATAACTCTCTGCCTGTCGTAAAGGAGCCATTAGACTGCCCCCCATCACCCAGCACCAGACATGTACTTCCACAGGTCATGACTTTTCACGTGCACATCCAAGTACTTTATAAAAGTGACGACAGATTCCTTCTTCACCTTCTTTTCAGTGAGTGAAAACTTCATACTCCCCAAAGATCATTTATCTAAAAATTCAACACTACCTTCCCCACAAATGAAGACAGAGAGTCATGAGATAGGAGGAGAGGAGGCAGTGGTGGGGCAGACAGGAAGGGAGATTGTAGATATGGAGAAAAGAGTGGGCAAAGATGAACTCGATTGGGAGAGAGAGACACAAAGGAAGTACAGGCTGGATATAGAACAAGGTCTGTGATCAACTATCAACTATTAACAAATAAAACTTCACCCCAGAAGGCCTCTCAATTTAACTTGCTGGTCACCACTTCTATAAACTGCCAATCAATCTTCACCCGAACTCCACCATTCCCAGCTCACCAAGATGTTTGGAGCAGCAATATCCCATTTATTATGGCCTAAACCTTTAAAGCCATTGCTTATATTGAGATATGGCCCAAATGACACTTCCTGAACCTCGATCCCTGCCACACTGAACGCTCACTGACGGAACCGCACTATGACACATCCAGTCACACACTTCTTTACATCAGTGGCCAGCAGTTTCACACTCCTGGGAGTGCACATTTTGCACAATCTTATCATCCCAGAACACATTCTACACAGTCAAGAAAGCTCAGCAATACCTGTACCTTCTGAGGAGGCTGAAGAAAGCTGGGCAATACACATCAATACTCACATCCTTCTACAGACGTGCAGAACAGAGCACCCTAACATGGTGTATCACTGTGTGGTATAGAAGTTGCAGTGTGCCTAACAGGAAGGCTCCATAACGGGTAGTCAAAACTGCGCAATGCCCCAGCCTACCCGCCATCAAGGACCTGTATACAGAAAGGTGCCAGAAAAGGGACAGCGACATCATGAAGGATCCCATTCATCCTGCTTAGGGACTGTTTGTCCCAACCCCATCAGGGAGGAGGTTATGTAGCATCCACACCAGGACCACCAGACTCAAAAACAGTTACTTTCCCCAAGCAGTAAGGCTGATTAATACCTTCACCCACTAACCCACCCCTTCACACCCCCAACCATCACTACTTTATCATTCCCATCAGTCACCTTATGTACAGACATTCCTGTGCCTAGTATCACTTCACAGATAATCAATTTATGTATGTAAGATATCTTATGTAATTATATTTATTTCATTTTTTATTATTGTGTTCTTTATGTTATTGTATTTTTTGTGCTGCAGAATCAGAATTAGGTTTAATATCACCAGCATATGTTGTGAAATTTGCTAACTTAGCAGCAACAGTACAATGCAATACATGATTATATATTTAAAAAAAGCAAATTGATTACAGTAAATATATATATGTATATTAAATAGTTAAGTTAAAACAAGTGCAAAAACAGATATAATAAAACTTCCTGCTGAAGGGTCTCAGCCCTTTTCCATAGATGCTGCCTGGCCTGCTGAGCTCCTCCAGCATTTTGTGTGTGTTACTGTCATAAAAGTGAGGTAGTGTTCATGGGTTCGATGTCCACTCAGAAATCTGATGGCAGAGGGGAAGAAGCTGTTCTTGAATCGCTGAGTGTGTGCCTTCAGGCTTCTGTACCTCCTCCCTGACAGTAACAATGGGAAGAGGGCATGTCCTGGGTGATGGGGGTCCGTAGTAATAGATGCCACCTTTCTGAGGCACCGCTCCTTGAAGATGTCTTGGATACTACGGAGGCTAGTACCCAAGATGGAGCTGACTAATTTTACAACTTTATGTGCGTCTTTTGATCCTGTGCAGTAGCCCCCCCCCCACCCCCCACCATACCAGACAGTGATACAGCAGTTAGAATTCACTCCACTGTAGATCTATAGACATTTTCGAGTGTATTAAGTGACAAATGAAATCTCCTCTAGCTCCTGAAGGCAATTCGCTGTCTTGCTTTCTTTTTAGCTGCATTGATATGTTGGGACCAGGTTAGATCCTCAGACATATTGACACTCAGGAATTTGAAATTACTCCGCAGACCCCGAGTAACAATTATTTTTGTTCTCCTTTACACTTGTGTACTGGAAATAACATTGAACATTCTTGAATGTGAGACTGTAGTAATTGCTGAGAGAAGATTTGCTGGAGTGACAGCAGCCTATTAAATACTGGATCACCCCTTTAGGGAAAAGTCAGAGTCCCATTATATGTGAACTGGCTTTATTTATATCAATGAGATTTTTAAATAGTGTGTTGCAATTAATAAGGCATAACTGTGACACATGATTTGAATGGTTAACAGTTGCTGACATTACATATTAAGTATTCCCTCTGCTGATCAGCTCAGCCTCAATCAAAACATGTCTTCTCCCACAATTCCGTTATTTTATCTATTCTTGCCATAATAATGCAAGAATTAATCATTCATCAGGATCATGGCATATCTCCTACTTCAGTTCCATGTTTCCAAAATAATCCCATATCTATTGATTTCCATAATAACCAGAAACCTGTATTAATCGGTCTTTATAGTGCATGCAATGACTGAACCTCCACAGCCATCCTGGTAAGACACCTCCCTGAGTGAAGTAGTTTCTCCTTAACCTAGTCCCAAATTGCCTACCCTCATATCCTGAATCTAGGACTTCTCAGCCAGGAGAAAGATCTTCCCCACATCCCTCTTTTAGCCTTCCACTAAGTTTCAATGAGATTCTCTCCCATTCTACTACGAAGAATTTACACTCTGTGGACATTTTATTTCTCCAAGAGCACCACAATCTTGTGGCTTACGTGCCTCAATGACCCGGAGAGCTATGTTGGCTGGAGTCATGGCTTTGTGCTTTGGCTCTTGGTAGGGTCACCCATGCCAAACAGGTCAAAGGGTAGAGGCCAGACTACGAATGATCCACTGTTCCTCTAGGTTTGGGGATTCAGCTCAGGGTAACAACCATGACTGGTCAAAAAATTGTTACAGAAACAGCAATGAAGAACCCTTCTTTAACTGTGTGTGATAGCATTGAACAGACAGAGATGGAGGACCTTCATTATTGCCCTAAACGCCAACAGCGTAATGGGCAGTAAGGACACGTTATTAGGTACAGCTGCTCGTTAATGCAAATACCTAATCAGCCAATCATATGGCAGTAACTCAATGCATAAGAGCATCAGATATGGTCACGAGGTTCAGTTATTGTTCAGACCAAACATCAGAATGGGGAACTAGTGTGATCTAAGTGACTTTGACTGTGGAATGATTGTTGGTGCCAGACAGGGTGGTTTGAGTATCTCAGGAACTGCAGATCTCCTGAGATTTTAATGCATTACAGTCTCCAGAGTTTACAAAGAATGGTGCGAAAAACAAAGGAACATCCAGTGAGTGTCAGTTTTGTGGGCAAAAATGTCTTGAGAGAGATCAGAGAAGATCGGCAGACTGGTTCAAGCTGCCAGGAAGTTGACAGAACTCAAATAACCACGTATTACAACAGTGGTGTGCAGAAGAGCACCTCTGAATACACAACATGTCAAGCCATGGGCTACAGCAGCAGAAAACACCGGGTTTCACTGCTATACCTAATAAATTGGCCACTGAGTGTAGATCTAGTCCAGTCAAGCTCACTTCCTACTGTAATACAGCTATTACAAGAATAAAACTGATGAATCTTCATCATACTCCCTGTATGACATCTATATTAGAAACTAAAACCAAAACCTTATGCAATATCTGAGATGTTGTTTAAGCAAGGCTCTATATTATAATACATTATTAAAATACAATTTCCCATTAAAACTATTTTCATTAATCAATATATATTGCTCTAACAATGCAGGTCGATGGATTGCAGGTCTGACAGACAATAAGCCTAGCCTGCTACACGATCAAGCTTGAACTGGGTACAATCACAAAGGTCAGCTGAAATTCTAAAAGTAGTCTATTGAATCAGAAATAGAGATTGGGTCCAAGCAATTGCTGGCTCAAATATCAGCTGTGAATAGAAAGCACTCAAATGCAGGAGCTGAAGTTCATTTGGGAAATCTGAAGTGGCGTTTCTGATGAGGCCGCACCTGCCCGTCTGACAAGGCTGCGCTGGGACCACGGGTTATTTATGGCGGCCGCACCAGGGGCAGAGACTGCGGGCCATCTCACATCGCCAGCCAGATGTCCGGTGCGGGTCCTGGTCCTTTAAATCTTACAGCAGACTATGGGGAAGGCGCCTCGGCATCACGTGCCTGCCGCTGACCTATCCGAGCTCGGCCCATTCTCGCTGCCCAGCAGCACCATTGACCCCTGAACTGCAAAGCAACGAACTCGGCTTTCTCCCGCTGGCGACCTCCCACAGGAACACCCCCGCTACGCCGACGCAGGCGGCCCTCCACCCCTCACACGAAGAGTGTCGCACCGCTGGCCGGGCTCCGCTAGTGCCGCTCACCTCTTGTCGTCCGGGATCGACAACCTCTCAGCCCAACGGGGGCAGGGATGTGATGATGCAATCACGCAACGTGCTGCGTGAGTTCAAGTCAACCGCCGTCTCCGCAAATCGCGCATGCGCCCCTCTCTCAACTCAGCGGCACATGCCGCCAGCTGGTCGGAGGTGCGCGCTGGGGTCGAGGTAGAGGGCACGTCATTTGTCGGTGACGTCATTCTGATCGAACGTGGCCGCCATTTTTGTGAGGTCGGACTGGACTGAGTGAGGCAGAAAGCGCGCAGGGAGGGAGGGGATGAGAAGGGCAGGGCAGGGCAGGGCAGGGCAGGGATTTGCGGGTAGGATCTGCAGAGGGTGACAGTGGTGCTAGGACGTGGGGAGTGTAGGCAGGGGGAGCTGCGTGAGGGTCCAGGAGGCACGGGAGAATGGAGAAGGGGTTTGGAAGACGGGGGTGGGTAGGAGGAGAAGGACCAAAAGTCACAGAAGGGTAGGGGGCACGGGAAGACGAAATCGTCCTGCCAACCCCTCCCCAACACACCCTCAATCACCCTGCCACCCTCCTTCCACAACCTTTCTCCTTGCTCCCCATCCAAACCCTTTCTCTCCCTGCCAGCCCCCCAAGAGCTGCCCCACTGTTACCACCCAGCTGTCCAGCTCTTCCCCTCTCCTTTTGATCATTTGGTCACCCCTCCCCCACCTTCCAGACGCCCTCTTCCCTCCCTCTCCTTGCCCCATCCTCTTCAGCCACCTCTCTCCCACCTTGCCCACTGTCATTGTTTCCCTTCCTTGGGTGCTCCCTCTTATCACAGTTCCCTCCCTTGTTTCTTTGTCCTCTTTAACGTCCAGTGTTTAGAACTGGGAGGAATGTGGATGGAAATGTTACTGAAACCTTGCTTGATCTGTCTCAGGGTGCCCCCAGCCTGCCTGTCATGCCGCGTCACTGCTCTGCTGAGGGCTGCCGATCCAGGGACACAAAGGATTCAAGAATTAATGGCATCACCTTTCACAGGTCAGTACAGCTCTTCCTACACACCTTGCCTTCTGATCTTCTCCTCCCCACCATCCCTAGCATACCTGCAACCTGTAACCTGTGACACTATTGCCATATCTTGATTTTGAATTGTTCTGATCTATGCAGGTTGCCAAAGAAGGGAAAAAGTCAGCGTGAGATCTGGTTATTGAACTGCTGTCGTAAGAACCCGGATGGGACATTTCCCTGGAAACCATCCTCACAGTTTGTCTATTTCTGTTCAAAACACTTTGAAAGACAATGCTTTGAACTTGTGGGACTGAGGTAATGTGCAAATGGAACTAAATATTGAACATCTATTTGTCCTCTGTAGACTATTCCCCCTTCTCCCCCCAACCGCCCCCCCCACAGGGGCTCAGGTGCCCGACCCTCATTTGCCTTCAATGCCAATCATTCAACCATACATGAATATTCAATAGGTACATTTAATGTCAGAGAAATGTTTATAATATACATCCTGAAATTCTTTTTCTTTGCAAACATCCACGAAAACAGGAGTGCCCCAAAGAATGACAGTTCAATGTTAGAACCCTAAAGCCTCCCCCAGCTCCCCCCTCCCACGCATTAGCAGCAGCAAGGCATTGGCGCCCCCCACTGAGCATTCAAGTGTGTAGCAAAGCATCAATAAAGACACAGACGCAGTACCCCAAAGACTACTCGTTCACCTGGTAATTCGACATACCACTGGCTCGCTCTCTCCCTAATAAGGGAAAAAGAGGTATCCCCGTTTCACAGCGAGAGGGGAGACATAACAAGCAACTCCCTTACTTACGATGTTAAAAGTCTGTTGCGTCACCTTTTCTGAGCTCTGTGCCCAAAGAACTCGGGTCCCTGGGCACACAGCCAGCAGCCAGTTCGCTGCTTTCAGTCTTCTCTGTACTCCCACAACACACCAGGCGGTGGCACTGGCCTGAAATCTGTCTGCCTCCAGAGCCATGAAAATCCAGCACCCTTGAAAGCATGCTGGTCTTCCAGGCCGCATCCTTGGCATATCGAAAAGCAGCCGGTCGTGAGGCCCTGAGAGTGGGTCCCATTTCCGCAAAGAACCTAAATCAGCATGTGACTGCAGGTCAAGGTCTTCAAAAGAACCCTGAAAAGAAAAAAAAGAGATATTAAAGATAGAAATCGAGCTAATGCAAGCAAAGGAGTTGTCGTTAGCCACCGTCATCCTTCGCTCCGCCCCGCTGAACTTCTCGTATTCGTGAATACAGCCAAACAAAACAGTGTTACTCTGGGGCCAAGGTGCAAAACACAATTCCAACAGCCACACACAGCACAAAGCACATACAAGATATCAGTAAAATACAGTCACGCAGAAAAAAAAATTCCAAGACCCAGAGTTCATGAATGTTGCAGCAGTCAGCAGTTGAACACACTACAGCTTGTCTCCACTCTTCCATCTTCTGAAGCCCAGTGACAACTGTCAGACACCTTCTCTTTCTTACCCCTCAAACAGGACCCCACTAAGAAGCAGCAGGCCATTGTCTCCCACACCATCACTGACTTTATTAACTGTGGGGATCTCCCGTCCACTGCCACCAACCTCATAGTTCCCTCACGCCACACCTCCGGGGTTTCTCTCTCCTACCCAAGATCCACAAACCTGCCTGTCCAGGTAGACCCATTGTTTCTGTTTGTTCCTGCCCCACTGAACTTACATCTGCACACCTCGACTATCCCTCCAGTTCAGACTCTTCCTTTTCAGTGGTTTCAAGTTCCCTGGCCCCGATCGTCTTATTTTCACCGTCCCCCACCAGGAAGGCTTAAAGCTCTCCATTTCTTTCTGGACACCAGACGCAACCAGTTCCCCTTCATCACTACTCTCCTCTGCCTAATGGAACTTGTCCTCATTCTAAATAATCTCTCCTTTGGATCCTCTTACTTCCTTCAAACAAAAGGACAAACATGTTCCTTCAAATATGGGCACTCACATGGGTCCCAGCTATTCCTGCCTGTTTGTGGGCTATGTGGAACAATCTATGTTCTGAGCCTATGCTGGTATCGCTTCCCAACTTTTCCTACACCACACTGGCAACTACATTGGGGCTGTTTCCTGCACCCATGCAGAGCTCGTTGACTTTATCAACATTGCCTCCAACTTCCACCCTGCCCTCAAATTTACCTGGTCCATTTTGACCCTTCCCTCCCCTTTCTCGATCTCTCTGTCTCTATCTGTGGAGACACTTATCTGCTGATGTCTATTATAAACCCACAGCCTCTCACAGCTACCTGGACTATACCTCTTCCCTCCCTGTTACTTGTAAAAATGCCATCCCCTTCTCTCAATTCCTCCATCTCTGCCGCATCTGCTCTCAGGATGAGATTTTTAATTCCCAAACTAAGGAGATGTCCTCCTCCTTCAAAGAAATTAGCTTCCCTTCCTCACCATCAACACTGCCCTCAACCGCATCTCTTCCATTTCGCACACATCTGCCCTCACCTCATCCTCCCCGCCATCCCCCCTGCCTCTGCATCCAGCACATAATTTTCCATAACTTCTGCCATCTCCAGCGGGACCCCACTACCCAGCACATCTTTCTCTCCCTCCCCCCACTCCCAACGTGACTTCCTTGTCCATTCATCCCTCCCCACTGATCTCCCTCCTGGCTCCTTTCCTTGCAAGCGGAACAAGTGCTACATCTGCCCCTACACCTCCTCCCTCACCACCATTCAGTGCCCCAAACAGTCCTACTGGGTGAGGTGACACTTCACCTGTGAGTCTGTTGGGGTCATCTGCTGCGTTCAGTGCTGCCGGTGTGGCCTCCTGTATATTGGGAAGAGCCAACGCAGGTAGAGAGACCGCTTCGCCAAGCACCTACGCTGTCCACCAGAAAAAGCCGGATCTCCTGGATCTCCACACATTTTTAATTCTACTTCCCTTTCCCATTGCGATATGTCAGTCTGTGGCCTCCTCTGCTGCCACGATGAGGCCATGCTCAGGTTGGAGGATCAACATCTTGTATTCCATCTGGGTAGCCTATAACTTGATGGCATGAACATCATTTTCTCAAACTCCACCCTTCACCATTTCCCATTCCCCTCCCCCTTTCATGTTATCTCCTTCCCTGCCCATCACCTCCCTGTGGTGCTCCTCCCCTTTTCTTTTTTCCATGGCCTTCTGTCCTCTCCTATCAGATTTTCCCCCTTCTCCAGCCCTGTATCTCTTTCACCAATCAACATCCCAGCTCTTCGCTTCGCCCCTCCTGGTTTCATCCTCCCCTTCCCCCAATTTCTTACTCTGACTCCTCATCTTTTTTACCAGTCCAGATGAAGGATCTCGGCCTGAAACGTCGACTGTTTACTCTTTTTCATAGATGCTGCCTGGCCTGCTGAGCTCCCCCAGCATCTTGTGTCTTTTTGCATGGCTGGTCTTCTGCTGAGCTAACACTGGGGCAGCACCGACCCCAGCTTGGACACTGCAATGCACTGCTCCTGGTGTGCTCACTCCAATGCCACTCTGCTGGGCAGCTGTGCTGATAGCTGAAAGTGTTTTAAAAACGCTGGTGCAGCACTAGCTAAAAGTACAGGATATGGGTTCAAACCCACCCCTGCCCTGGTACTTTATTGGCCATAATGTTTACATCTGCTTGTCTTTGCAATTTCCCACAGCCAATGATTTGTAATCATTGAGCGCATAGCAAATGACAGTAACATTTCAGTCACATGCATGTGCGTAGTAAAAGAAACTGCCGGTGCTACAATCTGGAAAGAAAACAGACCACGGGAAGAACTCAGCGGGTCAGGCAGCATCTGTCAAGTCAAAAGGTGTCAGTGGATGTTTAGGGCGAGACTCTGTGTCGTAATGAGAGGGAGGCTGGTGCGTCGGCGTTAAAAAGGTAGTGAGGGGTGGGAAACGTGAACAAAAGGAGAAGAAAACCAGATGAATGTGGGTAGGAGAAGATCAGTGGGTGCGTAGGCTTACTGAAATTTGTTTTAAAAAATGATAGTGTGTGCAGGTTTGAGACAGCAGTCTCCAGTCACAGGTCACTTTAAACACTCCTTCCCATTCCCACAGCTCTGCCTTCACCATTACTGTAGAGAAGCTAAACAAAGAGCAGAAGAACATCTCGTATTCCACTTTGCTAGCTTATAACCCATTGGTATGAACATTAAATATTCCAGTTTGAGGTTCTCCCACCCTCACTGTACCTCCACACACACTCACCTTTCCATCATCCCGTCCTCACCTCCCCTTCAGGTTGCACCTACCAGCTTTGTCTAAATGTCCAGCCTCCCCTCCCTGCTCCCCCCCCCGACCCACATGGGTCCACCTGTCCTTCAGCCCTTCCCCATCTGATTCCACCTATCACCGCCCAGCCTCCATCCCATCCCCACCCGTCATGCTGTATACCTGCAGTCTTTCCTTTTCCCTCAGTCCCAGTGCAGGGTCTCGACACGGTTTGTCTCTGTGGATGCAGACTGACACATTGAGTTTTTCTGACATTGATTTTTTTTTTTGCTCCTCAATTCGGAGGAGCAGCGCCTTATGTTCTGCCTGGGTAGCTTCCAACCTGATGGCATGAACATTGATTTCTCAAACTTCCAGTAATTACTGCCCCCCCGCCCTCACCATTTCCCCATTCCCATTTCCCTCTCTCACCTTATCTCCTTACCTGCCCATCACCTTCCCCTGGTGCTCCTCCCCCTTCCCCTTCTTCCATGGTGTTTTACCCTCTCCTATCAGATTCCCTCTCTTCCAACCTTTTATGTCTTTCACCAATCGACTTCCCAGCTCTTTACTTCACTCCCTCCCCACTCCCATTTCCTCCTCCCCTCCCCCCACCTTCTTACCCTACTCCTGTCCAGTCTTGATTGAGTGTCTTGGCCCGAAATGTCGACTGTTTACTCTTTTCCATAGACGCTGCCTAACCTGCTGAGTTCCTCCAGCGTTCTGTGTGTGTGGCTCCATTTTTTTTTTGTCCTTTTCTGTAGTATGTTTTGCCCACTTTATAAGGAAGAGCACTTCATTCCACCTTGCTCCACTCTTGCAAGACTTTGGCCCAGTTTTCGAATTTTGTTGGTAATTATAAGCTTTCAGTCATCATCATCATCATCATCATCATGTGCCGTGCCCAGTTTGAGCTTTGACTGCCATGGCCCACACACTCCTGTTTCGGGTCAAGTGGATCAATTCATTTGTATTCATTTCCAGTTCTCTGGCTGCTGTCTCCATCATCATTTGTCTTTGCCTTCCTCTTGCTTTCTTCCCTTCAATCTTTCCCATAATTGCCGTGCATTCTAACTCCTCTTTCCTAATTATATGTCCAATGGAGTTGCGTTGCCTTTTCATGATCTCATACATTATTTCTCTTTTTGTGTTTGCTCTGTTCATGACATCCTCATTAGATATTTGTTTTGTCCATGATATTCTTTGCGTGCTCCTCAAAAACCACATCTCTGCTGCTACAATTCGTTCCCTGATGTTACAAATATTGTCCAACATTCTGAGCCATATAACATAACTGGATAAACATAACATTTCAGTAATCTGAGGCGGGTTGTCATGCCTAGTTTAGTATTGGTCAGTATACTCTTCATTCTCGTAAAGGTGTCTTTTGCCATCCCTATTCTTCTTTTGATGTCCATGTCACACCTGCCATCTGATGTCACCCAGTTTCCTAAGTAGCAAAAGTTCTGTACTTGTTTTATGTCTTCCCTGTTTATTCTCAGCCTGCAGATAGGATTCTCCTTTTTGAATATCACTGTGCATTCTGTCTTTTTGCAATTGATAGATAGACCCATTTTTGCAGTTTCTTCAACAATTATATCAATTAAGTTCTGTAGTTCTTCCTCCGTACTTGCAATTAACACATTTTCATCTGCATATCTGAAGTTATTGATGTTTTCACCGCCAACTTTGATTCCCAATATGTCTTTTTTTTGTAATATTGTCTCACTGTACACATTAAATAAATCAGGAGAGAAAACACACCCTTGTCTAACACCTCTCTTGATTTTCGTAAACTGACTCACTTCTCCATCTGTTTTTACAGTGGCAGTTTGTTCCCAGTACGGATTTCTGATTAGGCGGAGGTCTTTCGAATCTAGATCTGGAGTTTCCTGTAATATTTCAAATAACTTATTGTGCTTCACTTTATCAAATGCTTTTGTGTAATCGATACAACAAACAAACAAATCTTTTTGCACTTGAATAACTCATTCTGATAGTATCCTTAACATCAATATTGCATTTCTTGTACCTTTGTCTTTCACAAAACCACATTGTTCTTTGCCTGTTTCAGCTTGTATCTTACTTTTAGCTCCTGTCATCAAAATTCTTAGAAGTATCTTGGTGATATGATTCATTAAACTTATGGTCCTATGTAATTCACATTCTACTTCTCCAGCTTTCTTAGGAAGAGTGATAAATACTGATTTTTTTTCATCTCTTCTGGTATTATTCCAGTCTCATAAATTTCATTGATTAAATCAGTAAGTTTTTCAATTCCATAATCTTCAAGGGCGAAAATTTGTTCTATTACTAATTCATAGGACCTGCTGCCTTTCCTTTCTTCATCTTATTTATTGCATTATGAACTTCAGATTTGAAAATATTTGGACCTTCAATGTTTTTCTTAATTTCTGGTTTTTTGCCTCGATCATCTTCAAACAATTCCTGAATATACTCTGTCCATCTGTTCATAATCACATCTTTTTTCATGATAATGGAACAGTCCTTTGCTTTTAAATATCCACCTGAAGAACAGAGGAGCTTTTTACCAGTGATATTCTTGATTTGTTGATGTAACCTTTTTGGATCAGTAATAGGTTCTATCTCTATTTGCTCACATTCCTGGTTTAACCATTCTTCTTTGGCTTTTTGACATAGGCTTTTAACTTTTTTATCTAAGGACTTACATTCTATAGGATTTGCCTTCTTCCGTCTCCCTTCTTCCATTAGATTTTTGATTTCATCTGTCATCCATTTATTCTTTGTGCTTTTTTCTTTTTTAGGAATCACTGACTTTGCTGATTCTACCAAGGCATCCTTTAGAGAGTTAAATTTAATTTCTACATGGTTGCTATCATCTTCAACAGATTCTATTTCTAGACTTTGAAATTTATTCCTTACTTCAATTGTAAATTTTTGTCTCAAGCTTGCTTCTTTAATTAATTGCAAGTAGTCAAGGGATTGTTCAGGTTTTTGCAGTTTTTAAAGTTTTACTTTTACATGACATACTGCTGGGTTATGGTCACTATTACAGTCTGCACCTGGATATGTTTTGCATTGAGTCACTGAGTTTCTAAATCTTTGGTTGATAGTAATAAAGTCAATTTGATTTCTAGTGTTATCACCTGGACTTTTCCAGGTCCACAAGTGTCTTGGATGGTTTTTAAAGTAGGTATTCATAATGACCTGATTATTCATTTTGTGCTATTCTACCCACTTCTTGCCTCTTTCATTGCTTTCCCCAGTCCAAATTTTCCTATGGTATTTCCATCAGCACCTTGTCCTACTTTAGCATTTAGATCTCCCATGACAATAACAATATCTTGAGATTTGCATCCATTCTTTGCTTGTTCAAGCTCTTCATGGAATTTATCTATATTCTCATTTGTTCCATCTGTTGTTGGTGCAGAGACCTGTATAATTGCTAAATCAAATGGTTGTCCTCTGAATCTAACAAGGAGCACTCTTTCTGATATTGCCCAATGTCCTAAAACACTTTTTGCCATGTTTTCATCCATAAGAACTCCTACTCCATTAGTATGGGATGTTCCACAAGAATAAACTGGTGTTTTATTTCTAATCTGAAATGTTCCAGCCCCTATCCAACGAACTTCGCTAATTCCCATGATGTTAATCTTCAGTCTTTCCATTTCATTTATCACATTGTCCAATCCTCCTGCTTGATATAGGGTTCTTACACTCCAAGTGGCAATAATTTTCTTTTGTGTTACCTGAATTTTATGAGCAGTAGCTTGATGACAGTCGGGGATCCCCTGCTGGCCAGAATCAACCCTACCGAGTGAAGCATCTTCAGAGCTGTCTTGAAGATCCTCCTGACGCTTTCAGTACAGTGTTAGTTTCCACCATCTGCCTCTTGTCCTCGATGGTACTATCAGATCTGCTGGTGCACTCTGTTCCTTACACAGATAAAGAGGAAGCCCGCTTTAGCTACGCTGGCCTGATGTTCTGCCTAGCCTATCTTTGGCTCCTCCTGTCTCTTCCCATCTGTACCGGAATCAGTTCTATTTTCTCCTTCATTCCCAATTCTCTCCACTGACTATGTGAGGACAGTTTATGACTGGCCTCTCCTACTTGGTTTTTGATCTCTGACTTCCAAGCCTGGCCCTTCAGAATCCTTGGCTTCTTGCAAATGTTCCTTTTGTTTTTCAGTTATCTCATCATCTGGGACATGTCCTCCTCTCATCACTGCCATCAGGGAGGAGGTACAAGAGCCTGAAGAGACACACTTAACGCTTAAGGAGTAGCTTCTTTCCCTCCGCCATCAAATTTTTGAATGGTCCATGGATACTACCTTGCTATATTTGTACTATTTTACGTATTATATAGTTCTTACTTTTACTGTGTCCCTCCGGGCTGTGTGCTGAGCCCACTGCTGTACACTCTGCTCATACTTGACTGCATGGTCAAACAGCCGAGTAATCACATTGTCAGGTTCGCTAATGACACGACGGTGGTGGGGCTCATCACCAACAACGATGAGACGACCTACTGAGAGAAGGTGGAAGAGCTCGACACCTGGTGGCAGTCAAATAGCCTCTTCCTCAATGTCAACAAGACAAAGGAGATGGTTATCGATTTAAGGAGAATGCACTACTCACACCCCTCTTTATGTCCTGGGCCCAGCATGTAAGTGCAACTACAAAGAAAGCATGGCAGCATCTCTACTTCGTTAGAGGTTTGCAAAGATTCGACTTGACACCTAATACTTTGAGAGTATATTGACTGTTTGCATTGCAGCCTTGTATTGAAACACCAATGCCCTTGAATGGAAAATCCTACAAAAAGTAGTGAATACAGCCCAGAATATCATGGGTAAAACCCTCCCCACCATTGAGCACATCTATATAGAGAGCTGTTGCAAGAAAGCAACATCCTTCGTCGAGGACACCCCCCCCCCCCCACTTCCCAGGCCATTCAGGAAGAAGGTACAAGAGCCTCAGGACTCACTCCACCAGGTTCAGAAACAGTTATTACCCCTCAACCATCAGGCTCTTGTAACGGGAAATAATGTCACTTAATTCCATTCACCCCGTCACTGAACTGTTCCCACAACCAGTGGACTCACTTTCAAGGACTTGTTGATATTTATTGTTTGTTTGTTTCTTTTTTGCACATTGGTTATCGTCCATCCTGTTGGCTGTGTGGTCTTTCATTGATTCTATTACGTTTCCTGAATTTACTGAGTATGCCCGCAAGAAAACTCATCTCAGGGTGGTATATGGTGACATATATGTACTGTGATAATAAGTTTACTTTGAACACTGGAGGCACAGCAGTGGAAACTGAGCAGTTTCAAACTCCAGGGAGTGCTCATCTCACATAAGCTCTCATAGTCCCAGAACAAATCACACACAATTAACCTAGCTCACCAACTCCTGTACTTTCTGAGGAAGCTGGCTGGACTGTGCACATCAATACTCATGACCTTCTAAAGGTGAACAGTAGAGCGCTTCACAACAAGCTGCGTTACTGCATGGTGCAGAAACTGCACTGTGGCAGATAGGAAGGGCAGTCAAACTGCCCAACGCAACACTGGCATCAGTCTATCTGCCATCAAGGACATACACACAGAGAGCTGCTGGAAAAAGGCCAGTGACATCATGAAGGAGCTCACCCACCTTGCTCATGGACTGTTTGTCTCGCTCCCATCGGGGAGGAGGCTATGTAGCATCCTCGTAGGACGTAGCCAGGACCAGTAGACTCAAAATCAGCTACCTTCTCCATGCTGTAAAGCTGGACAACACCTTCACCCACTAACCCACCCCTCCACATCCCCATCACCATACTTTAGCAGAGTTCCCTAATGTACCGACACTCCTGTTCCTAGCAAACCTTTATGTACATATAATCAATCTATGAATATAAGCTAACATATATTTTCTTAAGTTATTTTCTTTATCTTAGTGTGTTTTTATATGCTGCATCAGAGCAACAATTAATTTTGTTCTCTTTTACACTTATGTACTGGAAATGAATCAGAATCAGGTTTATTATCACCGGCATGTGAAATGAAATTTGTTAATTTTGTGGCATATGCAATACATGATAATATTGAAAAAAAAAGTAAATAGAGTACAGTAAATATATATGTATATTAAATAGACTTAAATAGTGCAAAAGCAGAAATATATATTTATTTATTTATTCATTCATTTGTTCATTCTTTTTAAAATGAGATAGTGTCCAAGGGTTCCATGTCCATTCAGAAATTGGATGGCACAGGGGAAGAAGCTGTTCCTGAATTGCTGAGCGTGTGCCTTCAGGCTTCTGTATCTAAACTTCCTGATGGTAACAATGAGAAAAGGGCACGCCCTGGGTGACGGAATGATATGAAACAATCTTGAATCTTGTAGTAATTTTTATGTCTTCAGGTGTACTCTTGCCGCAAAACAACATATTTCTATACATACTACTACTACTACGTCAACTCAGGCCTAGGGGGCCGGTGTCAGGCACGATGACGGACTCTCCACTTCTCCCTCTCCCTCATCAGTGTGTTCAGTTCATCTACATTAGCCGCACCGCTGTCTTCTAGGAGCGTGTTGACCATAGTCTTGGGAGGGCGCCCAGGGTTCATCCTCTCGTGCTTGGGCTCCCATATGATGACTAGGCTGGCAGGTAGCTCGGGGTGGCGTAGACAGTACCCCGCTAGTTGCCTCGATTTTAGTGGAGAGCATCGGTAGGTTGTAATAGAGCTCGACATTCGTCATGTGCTGTTGCCAACTGGCGTCAAAAGCCATATATATGTCAGCAGTAATAATCCTGATTCTGATAATCATTCTGTTTTCAGTCATGTTCCTCACAGCAGGACGATGCCGTTGCATTCAGTCTTTACCTGTGTCATTCCATTTCAGAGTTTCATGGTTCACCTTCTGCTTTGCAGTGGTTATCACCGGCTGAGAGATGATGCTGTGCCCACACTGTTCCAACCAAGTCCACGAGGAAAAGTGGCGTTGACCAGAACAAGCAGAGAGAAGGCAGCAGAACCAGTGGGTACCAGTGAATGGTGAGTGGCTACTGCTTTAACACTAGATTGTTGACCAGAAATCAGAGTCCTTTTCTTCCCTGCTGTCTCTTGTGGCTGAGTAGCAGCAGCTAGAAGGTTGGTGTTGTCAGTATAGCGACTGCACAGTCTTTACTGTACAACTAAATATATAAGTTCCCTGAAAGCAGGTGGAGAGAGTGGTGAAAAAGGCTTTTGGCACACGAGTATAGAGTTGGGATGCTACGCTGAGTTGTACAACACATTAGAGAGGCCACATTTGGAACATTGTGTCCGGCTTTGGTCATTCTATCAGAGCAGGGGTTCCCAGTCTTTTTTATGCCATGGACATGCACCATTAACTAAGGGGTCTGTGCACCCCAGCTTGGGAATCTCTGTGCTACAGGAAAGATGCCATTAAGCTGGAAAAACTGCAGAGGAAACTTGTGAGGATGTTGCCAGGACTCAAGTGACTAAGCTGTGAGAGAGATTGAGCAGATTGGGACTTTATTCATTGGAGCACAGGAAAATGAGGGGTGATCTTGTAGAGGTATATAAGTAGGGTGTATGAGGGGCATAGGTAGGGTGTATGAGGGGTATAGGTAGGGTTCATGCATGCTCTTTCCCAGGGTCCTCCAAGAAGACAGCAACCTTGTCGTAGGGTTTGGAGGATTGAGTGCCTCGATGACCCAGAGGGTACGTTCGTTCACATCAGGGCCTTGTGCTTTGGCTCTTGGTAGAGTCACCCATGTCAAACAGGTCAAAGGGTAGAGGCCAGACTAAGAGTGGTCCACCAGTCCTCCAGGTTCGGGGGGTTCAGCTCAGGGACTAACAACCCTGACTGGTCAAAAAAAAGATTGTTACGGAAACAGCAATGAAGAATCCTTCTATACAGCCAGAGGTAGGCGAACTTCATTGATGCCCTCAACGATAGCGGTGTGACGAACAGGTCAAAAAAAAATTCCCAAGGTGGGGAGAACAAGAATGACAGTTTGTATGCTTAAGGTAAGATGGGAGAGATTTGATAAGAGCCTGAGGGGCAACATTTTCACCTAGATGGTGGTCAGTATGTGGAATCAGCTGCCAGAGGAAGTGGTTGAGGCAGGAACATTAACAAGTTGGACAGGTATGTGGATAGGAAAGGTTTAGAGAGATGTGAGCCTAATTTGGGCAAATGCAATTAGCTCAGGTGGGAATCTTGGTCAGCATGGATCAGTCGGGCCGAAGGGCCTGTTGCTGTGCTGTATAACGATGACTGTGCTGCCACTGGATCAGTTCTGATATTACATATGGTGTCTATTGTGAGCCACCTGTTGAGTGGTTTGAGTAGAGATGTCACTTCAGGCAGAACTTGGGGTTTTCGGTGATAATGTTTTGAATGAATATCAATGAATTCTTGCTGTAAGAGTGCATCAGAGAAAGGGCATGGATGAGACATGTCTGTGTGTCAGGAAGGCAGCAAGTTGGCACTGATATATCACCGTGAAACTTCCCTTGTATTAAACCCCATCTCCTGTCTCTCTCCCAGCCTCACTAGCGCAGTTGCCTTAGCTGACGCGGATCTCGGGAATCCCAGTCCCGGCTTGGAGACGAGCTTCTGCATTTCCCAGGATGCTCCTGCCTACGTTCTAGATTACTCTGTTCCTCAGGACACCGTGAATGGAAATGTCTGCTCGGACAAAGTGTTGCTAACGGAGGTCCCGCTTTACTCAAGCCAGGCTGAGCTGGAGACCTCGGCACCCACGGTAATATACCTAGTGGATACGGAGGCAAAACCAGTGGAGTTCAGCAACAGTGCAAGCACTGAGGAAACTTCCAAGGACGTCTCATTGACTCAGCCCGATGCGTTGACTGAAGTGTCGGACAACTGCCAGGAGGAGCTGCCCAATGTCAGGACTCCCATTCCCATTGATTTGTATATGGCACGCATCCCCAGCGCGTCCCCGAACCCAGCGGCTCACGTTTCTGTCGAGCACAGTTACACCGTGGGCTGCCCGCTGGTCTGGAAGAAGAGAGCGGAGGCCCTGAAGGAGGCCTTTGAGAAGGTCAATAAGGATCTGCGTGCAAGCAGGAAGCGGGAGAGCCGCCTGAGGGCCCGCATCACCTCCATCCTGAGGGCACGGGGCCACCGGCTGCGGGACAAGCGACTGAAGCTGGACCTGGCCGGCGATCTGCCTTCACAGGTGGAAATGTTTGAGGTCCAGGTAATGGACGAGGCTGTCGGCCTCTGCAGCCCACTCACCAGCTGAACTGAGCTGAGCCTCCGGGACAGAGCCCAGAGCACGATGTGTGAAGAACTGTCACACAAAGAGCAGAAGAGAGGTGGTGGGGAGAGATGGGAGAAGAAATATACTGCGGGCGCTTGTGTGTGAAAGGAATTTGGGGGGTGGTAGATGGGGACGTGGGGTATTCTGGTGGAGAGTGTTTGGTGGGAAACCAGGAAAGATAGAATTGCAGGAAGGTTCTGTGAGGAAAGAGGATGGAGAGTGTTCCCTGAGGGGAGAGGCCTAGCAGAGGTTTTGTGGAGGAACTAATGCATGGTAAGGATCAGTTGCTGGGGGCGGGGTGGAGCTTGGTTGACGAAAGGGGAGGTGACAGGAGGTCTCTGCAAAAGGTGGGGGTTCTGGGTGAGGAGAGAAAAGTGCGAGTCCTGGCTGGTGAGATGGGCAGGAATGTTGGGGAAGAAGTGGGAAGGAGACAGAGAGAGGAGAGAGATGAGGGGATGGGAGAAGAGATGAAATGGTATGGTCGGAGGGGTTGAGAGGAAACTATGTGTCAGCCGTCGTCATTGTTCTGAGGCACCAAGCTGAACAGGAGGGCAGTTATTTACAAACAGTTGCTCATTTTTGCCTGGCGCGAGACAACTGTTGTATATGATGCTTCAGTTAAAAATAAAGTAATCTGGAACATTACGATGGAGAACTTCAGTTCTACAAAGCTGCAGCACACTTCATCATTATGTGTTCTCATCTCCTGTTTTGTCTCGTTGGCTCTTGAAGTTGTAAACTTGGCTTTTACTTGATCTTGTGGAGGTCAGCAGCGTTTGGCTACAATGGCCATCATCGACTCTGCCGTCTCCTACCTCATGTACCTCTGCAGGGATCTGATGGTGAGGGTTAGGATTTTCTTTCATTGTTCAGCCAGGGAGATATCATTTTCTGTAACCAAATCAGATCAAAGTTCTCAGTAAATTTATTATCAAAGTACACCATACACAGCCCTGAGATTAATTTTCTTGCAGGCATACTCAAGAAATCCGTAATAGAATCAATGAAAGACCGCACCAACTTTAGCATTCAGTGTGCAAAAGACAACAAACTGCAAATACAAAAAGAAAGAAATAATTTAAAAAAATAAATAAGCAATAAATATGGGGAACATGAGATGAAGAGTCTGTGAAAGTAAGTCCGTAGGCTGTGGGCACATTTCAATGATGGGGCAAGTGAGGTTGAGTGAAGTTATCCACTTTGGTTATAAAGGTGAATTTTTGCAATGCAGCCTGCTGAAACAGCCTGGTTTAAAATATGCTGGTGACCCTCCTTCATATGGTGTTACGTGCATCAGTGCTGGGAGATCGACTGTCCTGACATGTTTTGGCTCCACAGCCCCACTCTAATCTACCAAGGTTGTGTGAGAATCTAGAGATTGTACAGCAATCAAAATAAGTCACCATGATTAAAATACCGCATCCTACAACTGACCTTGTGTGGTACAAGAGATTCCGCAGGTGCTGGAAATCCAAAACAACACACACACACGATGCTGGAGGAACTGAGCAGGTCAGGCAGTATCTATAGGAATGACTAAACAGTCGATATTTCAGGACGAGACCCTGCATCAGGAATGGAAGGGAAGAAGGTGGGAGGAGGAGGAGGAGGGAGTACCAGATAAAAGGAGGTGGGTGGGGAGGGGTAGTGAAGTAAGAAGCAGGGGGTTGGTGGGTGAAAAAGGTAAAGGACTGGAGCAGAAGGAATCTGATAGGAGGGGAGTGGACCATGGGAGAAAGGGGAGAAGGAGGGGAGA